>NC_090933.1:1248649438-1248957216 GCF_040938575.1 Ambystoma mexicanum | reverse complement strand
TCACATATGCTGTTTCTGTGTCTGAGTCTTACTCTTTATCCTTTACAATACTGACCGGTAAGTGCAAGGTTGTTTGTTATAGAATTGAGAATGCTGCTTATAGGCGGCGTTGCATTGTTTATGATTACAAATGTTAGAAATGTTTTTCATTGATACAGAGCCTGACTGCATATGTGTGCCACCTCATAGCGATAGTGTCTCAGTCAGGCCAACTCGAATTGTGTGTATAAGTTCTCAACATTCACGTGTCTTATTGTGGTGACTTCCCCGGAACAACCTTTGATTTCCTTTCATTTTAATACATTTGAGTTTCAATGATACACATAGCTTGCTTCTTGTCCCAGAATAAAATTCCTTTTAAAACAAAAATTAATCCAATCTACATAAATCATACATCAGCAATATAAGGTAATTTTAAACACAAGTACATTATCAAAATATAAAACCGTCAGAAATTGTAAAACCGAAGGAGTTTTTACTCAGATTATAAATTAAAAATCTCTTTTGAGCCTCTTTCCATATTGCAAATGCTGCTGCTGAAATGATTATAGACTCTGTGCTGACTAGCGCTGACCAGGATTGATCATTAGTGATATCCTCAATATGTGACACAAAATCGATATAACCTTTATAATAACAGCCTTTTAAAAATGTACAATCTGTCAGTATGTGGCGGCTAGTCTCCACAGTCGTGTGACATAGGCGGCAAGTACTTTCATCAAATTGGGTGTTTTGCCATTTGCTAACATACTCCATTGAAGATTAAATCTTAAATAAATGATGAAGCGTTTTAGCTCCATAGGACAGGACTTGGTCAAGTAGCTACATGGTTTGTACATAAGGAAACTCTGATGAGAGAATTCATTGTATCTTCTCTTTGAATGGAGGATAGTGATAGTTTTAGCCTTGTCCTATAGCTTTGACTTTTTTGTAATTATCTTTTCAAAATGTGGCTCTGTTCATAAAAATGTCCATCTCTAGGTCTAATTCTTCAAGATATTTAGTAGTAGATTATTTCAATTCCACAATAATCCCATTTTTTTCACCAATATTCATCTTTTTCCCAGAAATGTTAACAATTAATTTAAGTTTTGACTTGTTTGCAGGACTTTAGTATAGAGTACAGCTCTCTGTACTTGCCATGAGGCCCTCAGTGACATCTCCCCAAATTCCAATCTGAGTGCCTCAACTGGGGCTGAATTTGGGAGGTTCATGACAGTATGTAGAATCCTTCCTTCGAGGCAGTCGAGCAACTTTACCTGTCTGCAAGGCAGTGCCTCCAGGGCGTCCAATATGCCTGGTATTATGGCTGTGCAATAGATTTCAAGCAAACCCTGCACATTGTGACCGCCATGGTCATTGCCAAATGTCATATAGCCAGCTGTTATTTCCAGGTTGTATCAGCGACTCACTCCTCATGATATCAAGGAGGTGGATTTACTCTTAAAGGGAAGCCCAAATAAGTGTATTCGTCCACGTTTTCCAAGAGTCGTTCTTTTAGCTTCCATCCTTTTCTTCCCCTCATGACATAGTTTTTTCCCAGGCACATAGTTTTGGATCTCTGTATGTTAATGACCATGGCGTTCCTATGGGCGTGAGCGACCAGCGCATCCATTGAGCGCTGGAGGCCGATCAGTGTTTCACCAAACAGTATAATATAATCTTCGTCGGAGAGCCATAGTACATGAACCCTGTTGATTTTAGGTGGCACATTTTGAGTAGAGCAAGAAACGTGCGCCAAGTCAGCAGTGTATAAATTATATAAAACAGGGCAAGGATGCAGCCTTGTTTCAGTCCTCGGATTGTAGTACAATAGTGAGTGTATAATCTGGCACTGTTTAATGGGACTGTAATTGAGGTATATGTGTGTAATTGTTCGATAGAAAACAATAATGTTGGATTTATCGCCCAGTCCGTGAACTTCGTCCAGACAATGGTCGAGAAACAAAATCAAAAGCTTTACTGAAATCAATATAGCAGCAATACAAATTTGATGTACAGCTATTGCTTATTTGAGAAATCAGATATTGAAGAGCGCAAATATTGGTAAGTGAGTTGTGAGCTTTTCGATAAATTGTTTGATTTAGGCTTAGGAGGTTTTTTTATTGTTCACAATCTGTGAGTTCTCTTAATAATAATAATAATAATAATGTGCATTTATATAGCGCTGTGAACCCTCAGTCATCTGAGCTCTGCTTTTTATTACCCACAGTGTGTATTGCTCATTTCTCAACTTCGGAAGGATGAAAGGCTGAGTTTGGCCCTGCTGGGATTCGAACCTGCGTTGGCAAGCTCTGCACGGATGTCAAAGCGAGCGCTCTACTCGCTGTGCTTTCTGACCGGCTTTAGTGAAGATTTTAATAGGACTTTTGCAACGTTTGTTTGGCTGGAGACAATCATAGACAAGAGGCGATAGTTGGCAGGAACCAATCTATAGCCCCTTTTGAAGATCAGAACCAGCATAGATCTGCGCCAGCTATCTGCTATCGTTCTAGTTTGTTCTATATGCAAGTACAATTTTGATAGTATTTTTGCCCATTGTGCAGGTTTGGCTTTCATCACAGTATTGGGAATACCGTCAGGCCCAGGGGCATGAGAGCTCTTTAGCTTGACAATAGTGTTCATTAAAGTGTCTTCCGCTATATCCAACTTGGACAGTTTTAGTTCTTCATATTTTAGGATCGTTTTGAGGTGAATAATGGGTGGTTTGTTATACAATTCAGCAAAATAAAGAAATCATGTGTCCTCAGGCACTACATTTTGTGCAGCAGGGGAGAGACCCCTTTTGTAGGCATTAAGGAGAGGCACAAATTCATGAATGTTAAGAGTTTTAAGCCACCCTAACAACAGTGTCCAATTTGAGTTATTAAGAGAGCGTTTATGCTGCTTTGTCCAATTTCTGTATCGTGTGGCTAGT
The DNA here is from genome assembly GCF_040938575.1 of Ambystoma mexicanum. Taxonomy (NCBI): domain Eukaryota; kingdom Metazoa; phylum Chordata; class Amphibia; order Caudata; family Ambystomatidae; genus Ambystoma; species Ambystoma mexicanum. The sequence goes on along the minus strand of NC_090933.1, from coordinate 1,248,954,299 downwards.
CTTTTGTTTAAAATCTGTTTCTCATTTTCACTCATAAAGAGGTTTCTCCTAATCAGTGACTATGTTTTGCAGTATAGTTGTTTTTGTTCCGCCACCAAAAGGTCATACAGGAGCTCTCTTCTGGTGCCATTATTGTTTACCATTTTATTGCTGTTTTCCCTACTACAAGGTACCCTAGAGTGAATCATATGTTCTAAGTCCCAATTTGCTGTCAACAAGATATCGGTTAGTTCTTTGTGTGCATGTCCTAGAAAGTCGTTTATGTCCCTAATGTCGCTTTCCCTCCAACGAAGTCGATTTCCCGCTATGTTTGGTGTAACTTCAGTGCAATGTACCATGTTTGTGTGAGTAACTCCAAGGCTAAAATCCCAGTTTATCACTGCATGGTCATTCAAGTTGTATCACTAAATTGAGATCAGACCACGTTTAGATATTAAGGCAGAGTCCACCAGGATGTAATATAGATGTGATTTGTTAATACCATTTGTCCAAGTATAATTATTTTCCCCCAAAAGGGGTTTCCAAAAATGAACTGTATTAGTTTGTGTACTTTTACAAACAGTGGCCATTGGGACTTTCGGCTGTAAATTGGAGAAAAATTGAAGCTCGGGCTTCCTGTATTGAAGTCTCCTGCAACAACAATGGAACCAGAAGATGAAATTGCATGCCATTTTAAAAGGATATCCTCGATTTCAGCTTGTGTTGATTTAGTATGGGAGCCACCTGGTGCGTCGTAACCATTTATGATCAACATGGATTTGTTTTGTTTGGGTCTGTAGGTAGCTGCTAGTAAGTATGGTGATTTCATTTTTCTGGGAAGCCGGTCAATTCATGTGCTAGCTTTGTGCCGATTGCCAAATTCAATCAAGGACCAGTTTGTGCAGCTGCCTACAGTAGGTAGTTCAATACTGGAGATGTCCGTCGAGTTTATCAAACTTCGGTAAGGTACCTGGCTTAGGATAGTCAAGAGACGTGAGCGGTTTAGAAAAGGACTGTAGGTTGTAGGATTCAATTCCTCTAGAGTAATCCATTTGCCTAGGTCTTTAGTGTCACTTTTTTTGCATTTGCTCGATTTCCATCCTCGAACTAGTATTCTTATTTCGTGAGATTTTGGGTGGGAGGGCTGTTTTGTTACTTGCTAGAGATTTTTCCATCTCTGTTTCAATTTCGCCGTCTGTCCAATAACCGTAGTCCGAATTTAAACAGCAGCATGAGGAAGTCTTGTTTGATTTTAAGCATACCGGGTTATGTGGGGGAGGCCCCAATGTCTCAGATGATTTTAAGAAGAAACAATGATCCAAAGGGCCATTTAATAAGACTTGGTGAACGGTGCCGTCTGGAAGGGTAGTTTTTATGAACTTTTTCTTTTCAGTAGGAGCACGGATTTAGGAGAGCTTTGGCTCTAAATTTGCTTTCTCAGCTGTTTTGAGAGTCTTAGTTTTCTTTAATGGGCTTGATTGCTTTGAGCCAAACTTAACAGATTTAACTAGGTTTTGTGGCCCATTGTTTTTTTGGGTTGCGTTTGCTGGGTCCAAGTCAGGTGGAAAGAGACCTCTTCATAATTCCACTTTTCAGTACACTCTGCTCTTTTGCGCGTGTGGTTAAAAGGGCAAAGGGCTAGGAGAGCCCTATTACTCGCAGATACCGATGGAGTTAAAATGGTTTTACGGCCGTGCCTTTCGGTACTTTCTTTTTCAAGGGATGCAGTGGGCCAAGATTTTTTGACAGTGTTTGAGATGGAGCAACTGCTTTTGCTAAAGTAGACTTAATCATTGCCAGGTCCTTGGCTGGTAGCAATACGCATTGACAGAGAATCGATTTTGGAAAGTAGCAAATTGGAAGCTTTATGTGTAATCCTAAAATCAATTTCTTTAGTAGTTTAGCTTTTTTCTGAACTGAGTTTGCTTCGGTCAAGTAGGAGTGTTCCGATGCATGAAGGGAGCACCGTTTCCCCACCAAAAGAGGAACGTTGGAGGCCAACAACCATTTTGAAACAGGAATTATTATTGTCTATGGTATGTGATGAATGCTCCGACGGTTGCCAGTCAAAGGATCGACAGTGAAAGGGTCGACAGGTCAAAGGATCGACACCAAATGGTCGACAGGACAAAGGATCGAATTTTTTTTATTTTTTTTGGGGGGTTCCCCCCGACCCCCTTTTTTTCCCTAAAAACCACTTTTTTTTCCCTAAACGAAAACCTTAAAAAATATATATAATTAAAAATAAAAATTCGATCCTTTGTCCTGTCGACCCTTTGGTGTCGATCCTTTGTCCTGTTGACCCTTTTGATTCGATCCTTTGACTAGACACCTGCTCCGACATGTCAGTCAAAGTACTGGAGTGCTTTTGGTGCGTCTCAGGTGGTTGTATAGAATCAAAAAAGCTTGTAACAACGGTTTATGTGGTTTTTGTGTCCGAGCTGGTCTTTTAATGGATTTACCGTTAAAATCCAGAACATGTTTCTATACACTAGGAGCCAGCCTCATTTTTGCACTGCGTAAAGTTGACTTGCACATATTATGGGTACAATTTCTCGGTATAATCTTTGCAATACTTTCGCAGTGAGGAGACTTATCCAATTGTTTTTTTGGAGACAGATGCTCCGTCGCCCCTTCGCCACTAGACACAAAACACTCCACAGCACTCCCGGAGCAAAAACGTGCGCGCTACGCGCACAAGTCCTGGTTTTATGGGTAGAGCGAGCCCAAGGCAGCAAGTCGATAGTGGAGCCGCTCCTCCAGGACAGACAACCGTGCGCATATAATCAGATCCCACCAAGAAAATGCAAAGTTTGTTTGTTGAAAGCTTTTTGAAGAAAGACAATATTCTAATCAAGGGCTCCAGCCACACAGGACAATCCATAGCACTGCCGAGCGCGGACGCCACGGCTGCTTATTTGCCAGAGACTGTTTCGGTTTGGTTCTTTGTTGACATCATTTTTACAGTTGCAGATGCACCTGTGTTTGCGCAAACATAAATGGTTGCTTTTGATCCTTGTAATGACTGGGGAAGAAAGAGTAGAAATAAATGTAGGTGAGGCGAAATTAATTTCCATTTTTGTCACAGGGGTGCAAATATTTTCTGTGATTCACCACATTTGGGCGTAAATGATAAATAGCTGCAAATCAAACAGAGTTGCACTAATCATGAATTTCTTTTCTGTACATCTTGGTGTTGATTTGACAATTTTTCACACTATCACTCTGGGTGCACCCAATTTAGTATCAAAATATGGCCTATGGGCCCTTCACAGACTCTCACTGTCTAAGCTTTAAAGGTAGCCCATGAATAGGGGGAGCACTTGATAAATAGGGCCTTTCCTTATGATTCATTTATTGGGTTTTTTGTAAGGTGCCAATTTAGGATTGAACGATTACATAGTGGCCATTGGGTTTTCTTGCTAGGGCTTGAAAACAGGGGTGCTATGTAAGTCTGGGGCCGTGCCACAACTGCTGTAGCCTAGGTACCCATGGGTTTCGCCTCTTAGGGGAACATTGTTAATAGAGTCAATTGTAAGGGACAAAACATGGCTGCTTGGATCAGGATGCACTAACGTTAACTTCTCCTCCTTTGTCCAATGGAATAAGCGGCTCTTTGCCATAGCCGACGTTGGGATTAAGCTAAAGAAAGCTGCGTGCCTGTGAGGTTGGAAAGCCATTGGGGAAAGCATGGGGGAGAAAAAATGAAGACCCTGGACAGAATCCACCTGGTGCTTCAGAGACCTCCAAAAAAGGACCCAGTAGTGAGGAGTCCAGCAGAACCCATGCATGGGGGCGATGCATCACCATCCTGTCGCTGGCTGCTTAAATATTGGGTTACCTCATCTGTCAGGAAGACACATCAGCAGACATCTGGGCAATGGGAAAGCTACCTCTAGCTACCTACCTAATGATCACATAACACCACAAGCACCACTAACCAACCTCACTTAAGGACAGGAATGCTAATCTCCTCCATCAGACGTGAAAAGATGGCAAATCCCACGTGGCAAAGATGGGCCCGCCTCTCAATGACACTGAGTGTCAATCTGGATACAGCAAAGCCAGGTGTAATGCCGAATGTGACCACCCACTTGCAATGCAATGCTTAGCACAATCCCGGACACTACCCACAGGCGTGTGTTACAATATCCCCTGCCTGTCCATGAGTGTACGGGTGAAGGTGACCAGAGCGGTCAGACGTTGCTAGCTGCTCCATGATGCAGGCCCTGGTTGTGACATGGGGAGATCTCCTGGTAATCCCCCAGAGAACTGGGTTACCAGGCAGTAGATTGTTATCTTTACTACACCAATGCGCATGGCTGTCGAGATATACAATGGTTGTTGGTAAGCGGCAGCTGGGACACCTGCTTCATGGTTGCTGCAGTTTGCAGTGCGTGTTTCTTTATATTGAGACTTCTTAGAAAAGTGTTGCTTTTTGTCCCTTGCAGTTCCACGCTAATGTGGTTACGGCCCCTAATCTAGGTTTATTGGACTACTGCAATGGCGTCTACTTAGGTCAACCCGAATTTCTGGTCCTTCGGCTCTAAATCTTGCAAAATTCCACAGCACCTTTGGCGTTGAATGCCCGAGCTGGTCCTCTGCCCCGCTGTTGTTGTCCAAAATCCACTGCTTCCTGTCAAAAGCCGCCGGATACAGTTTAAGACACTCTGCATTACACATTGTGCCTTCTTGTGCACCGGGTCTTCTTTCTCTCCATCCAAATGGATGCCTTACCTTCCTAGACGCTCTCTGCCGTCATAATATGTGAATTTGTTGGAAGTCCCTCGTTTCTGGAAAGCCTGAGCGGGAGGACTCTCCTTTTTGGTATTTGCCCCAACATTGTGGAACGCGTTGCCGGCTTTTCAGAGAGAGTCCGCGGACCCTCTGTTTCCTTAGAGCTTGTAAGAGATTTCTGTTTTGGGAAGGGTGGGGGTGCTGCTGGGCTTTTTCTGCTTGGTAGATAATGTCCAGATGCCTTCTTGGCCTTGGTTTGCGCTCAGTTCATTTATTTCCATTACCATTACATGGGCCCTTGACTGCCTGACCCAGGGTAGGCAATGTACGTCCCTCTACACCAATGAAGTGTGATTCCCTGACAGCAGCCGAGAGGCATCCGAGGCCAGTGCTAGCCTCGGATGACTCCTGACCACTGGCTGAGGAAAGAGTCAACACCAAACCTCTTAATCCTCTTCTCAGTCAAAATGCAAGAACCAGAGAGGCTTTAAAAAGACCTTTTTTGTTGATTGAAGGAAACATACTTTCCAATTTTTGATTTGTTTCCACAAAAAAGATATTTAGCTGGTGTTACATGATGAAGTGGAGCACCTTCTATAGAGAGGAAATACATGATTTGTTCTCTTTTTTTCCTCGTCCCAAGGAGCCATTCTGGCAGACTTTGGAATCGGCCTTGGTACACAATCAATTGATCCCCCCCCTAGAGTCTGACGGGTGGGACTGTAAGGGTTGGAGGTAGAATGGTTCCCGGGAAAGGCCCTTACAAGTATGCTTAGAAGTTATGATTGCCTGAACTCGTTTTCATTATGATAAACCTTTGTAATTGATCGAACGTGTGTTGCTCAGCGTCATCTTGCTTCCAAGGTGAGCACGTTGCCCCTGAGCTATCCTCCCGAGACTTTGGTGAACCCCACATTAGTGTCTGCGCCTCTGGGTATCCCGTCAGTGCTTCGTGACATTTGACAAAGCCACGCGTGAGTTTAGTGACTTTGCAAAGTTTCCAACGGTGGTAGCGCCAGATCCTGCATCTTCACCAGGGTGTCAGCTTCTCCGCGTAAGTTGGTACGCGGGATGTTTGGAACTAGTTCTGGAGCCTTACGTTACCACGTGACGCTAAGGACACTCAAGTCATACAGCTACCTTGAGATGGCAGGTTTTGCTTCACCCTTGATGTTTTATTTATAGTGCTTCCGGATTTCCCGACTAAGGGCCTTATTATGAGTACGGCTGGGAAGTAAAAATGGCCGTAATATGGATGTAATTCCGTTACCAAACCGCTGTACTAAAGGTTTGGTGGTAAGATGGAGGATGTGTATGGCCAAAGGGATTAGCATGCCAGAGGCAGTCAATGGGTGGGTAAATACCAAACAACACAAGCAAGCTGCGTGTCCCTCCTCACACGTCGTTTCTCTGATACATATTCTCCAACGCAATAGTTTTGGCTTAGAGGTGGCGATTTAGTGTCACCTAATAGCCAAAACTAAACATTCTGGTACAGCATGCATGGATCACGGGCAAATTTGCAGCGATTATTTAAACTAAACTTTACACATGTTTTCCTTGAGCTCGTTTCAAATCCCCATTGTCCACCTTTCCATGTTACGTTTTCATTCCAGACACTTGCTGCCGAGGATCAGTGGCTTTCTTCGTGAGTCTGAAAGTGCAGAATGCATAAATTACACACTGATCACATGCTATTCTTTGTGGGTCGCCATGCACGTGCCATTTGCCTGCATGTTCAGGTGAAGAGTCCGTAGGCCACCCTTTGCAGACGTAAACATATATTTGCTTTTTAAATTGGGCCCAGTGAGCCCAGATTTATGTAGGCGTGTTTCATTCTTTTTGGCATGAAACTGACAAATAGCAACGTGCATTGTATTGTTTTTCTGTCCATTTTCAGATTTCCCTGCAAAGTGTACCTTTATTCCAGAAGAAATAGAAAAAATATCTCTGCAGTTTTTCACAAATTTAATTTAAAAAAAAAAACATTTTTATCTTTTCTAACGGAGACTATAAGTGCAGGGCCGGGATCGAACCTGTGCCCTCCACGGGATGTGGGGGCCTACCCACATCAACTCCACGTCCACTATTATGCACTATATGAATAGGTATAAATCTGGCCCTCGGTACGCTCAACCTCTGCTCTAATAATTGCTATTGCAAAAGCAGCCGGGGAAATGGCGCTCTTGGATTCTTGTTGCCGCCCCATTTGCATCGCCGGGCATCACTTTTTAAGGCCCAAAGTAGCCTGTTAATTGTAATTGAATCCCAATTGCAGCTTTGAAATTAAAAACGAGAAGATATGACAATGCAAAATGTTAATGTCTGGAAATAAAATCATTCAGAGGGAGATGATTGGTGTAATATTTGCTCATATTTAATTAAAGTAAATTCCAATTAAAATTCAATTATATATTTAAGAGGCAATGTTGTACTTGAGGAAGGAGAGTTGTATGGCGCTCTTTTTCGCCGCCTGCTTCCTTTTCCAATGCTGGCGGCAAGAGGAGAGGATGCCTGAAAACCAGTGTGGAGTTATTTGCCTTATTGTCTCAACATGTTGGGGAAATTGGAACTATCTATTAGTGGAAAGTCTGTGTTTCTGGGATGCAGTCCGATTGACCCGTCCAAGAGGAACGTTCCTTGACACCTCCACACATGCTATGGGTCTTGCCAAGACTGACAGATGCCCCCCCACCCAAACCTTGAACCAAATCCAGCTTGTCTAAAAAAGATGTTTTTCTTCATTTTATTTATTTATTTGCTTATTTGTATAGCGCACCGAACCCTTCGGTATCTGGGCGCATTTCTTACAAATGAGACAATACAGGAATTCCATAAAGTGCATCGCAGAGAGGACAGAGATGAGCAGTGAAATAAGACGTACAGGTTATTGTGTCTCCTGTGTGATGAGCCACGTTGTTGCATTTTCCTGAAATTGAAGTAAGATGGTTCTGCTCTAAGGTCTAGTGGTAATGTGTACCACATTTCTGCTGCTAGAACCGGGAAACTGCTGCCCTCTGCCTTCTGACGCTTAAACCTAGGGATCTAAAAGCAGTGTAGTTGGGAGAATCTTGTTGGTCGGTCTGAAAGGTTTGTTGAGAATCTGTCAGTCAGGTATTTGGGCGCTAGGTTGGAGTCCATTGGTTCCGTTGGCTTCATAATCCCAATTTGGCATACCGAGCCAGTGGGGCTCATCCTCCTTAGATCGAGGCATGCTCCATGCGACTGCATCCCCGCATGCCTGACATCAGCTTTACAGTTTGCATGCAATACACCACACGGTGGCAGGACTGTCCGGATCCCATGTGTGTAATGTCGGCCACTATGTTGCCATACAGTTAAACTATCTAACTGGTGACAAGTTTATTGCAGAGACAACATGCGGGACCCATCCATGAATGGGAAAAGAATCACATTATTTAGGCTGAGCAAACAAAGAATGTGAAAGCTACTTTAGGAGCAGAGACCTTAAAGGAATGGCTCCATCTATCTGGAATCCCTTCAATATCACTTCTCGCTTGGGACCGATGAATACCCACCAAAGGAAAATCCCATCTCTCCAGTCATGGCATTCATCACATCTCGACGTTGGGTCTCATTCGGAGTTTGGCAGTACTGCTGCAGTAATCCCAAGGAAATACCGGCCAACTCGGTTACTGTTACCACCACTGGGTCCTGCGCAATTACTGCCAGAATATGAGTGTTGGCATGACAGTGCTGATCTAAACATTTTAATCCAATACCCGCCCTTGTCAAGCCCCATAGTAGTTTATCATGGTCAAAGGCTGCTGACAGATCTACCAACATCACCCCTAGATTGGATTAGCCTGCGCTTTCTGTAGGCATGTGTTATCTTCTGCAGTGCTCTCCTTTGTTCTACCTTGTGCTTTGTATAGAGAAATGTCTAAATGCCGTGATTGCTTGTTGCATAGTCCCATGGACAGGATCGTTCCCTTTATTCCATCTTGTTTAGCGCCCTATAGTTTCTGTGTTTTCAAGAATGCCATAAAGCCATGCCGATTCAATATTAGACAGACACAAAATGAAAACTATGATGATATTTATTCAGGATGGCTCTAGTACAAGTAAAGAACAATGCCCCACAACCCCTTTCCTGATCCTTGTGCTTTCCTTCTGTAACTAACAGGAATTCTCAATGGGGAGTGGGTTCTCCAGGTCCAGCAAATGTGGAGTATTTTCCTAAACAAGGTGGATTATTCTTAAATTCCAACAACACAATATCGAGTTAACCAAAAAAGTCTCTGTGTTGAACAGAAAGTCCATCAGTCTAGGTTCTGTTCTTAGAAGTTATGGACAAATCTCAGTCCCTCACAGTCTGTGTTGTGTCCCTCCTGCCCCCCAAGCCTCTTTCTTGACTCCTGTTTCTGTCAGTTTGGGTCTTCTCCTTACCATGCTGGACTCCTGATAGATCCCCTCCACCTGTGACTCCAGGCCCAAGTACACTTGCACGTTAAGGCTAGTCAGAGACAGAAGTCAAGCCTAGATGCTACCAAGTGAAGGCCAAGATCTTCTCCCGGGATGCTGGCTACATGGGTTTCAGGAATTGTTATCTTCCCGCCTGTCTGAGGATTCTGGCTCTTCTTCCCAACAAACCATTCTCCTCTACCTGCCCGATGAGTCAGGACAATCTTGTGCCTAACGGAAACCTGTCCTGGTTTCCTTCTCCTCTCTGTTGCATACCCCTTTCTCTTTCTCTGGCACTTCTATGACTCTTGGCCCATGCTTGTATCATCTCCCATCCTCAAATCCCTTCAACCAGGCTTGTAGCTTGAATGCCCTTTCCTCCCATCTGCTTCAGATTCTTCTTGACTGGCTCTACTCTCCTACTCCTTCTATCCCCACCATCGTCCATATGTATCTCCCCCTTTTCTCGCATGAGGTCCTCTACTCTGTATTCGTCTTTTACTCCCTCGCAGTTACTTCCTACCTTTTTTAGGTCTCTTTCTTCTCCTCTTCATCCCCTGTCAACCATCCTCTAATCACCACATGTGCTCTGTTGTTTATCTATTACACTTTTCATTTCTTCACCTCCTGCCTCTCTTTTTCTCCCCGTTCTCTCTTCCTTATTCGTCTTCACCTCTTCTTCCTTCACTTACTTCTTACTCTCCATCTTCTCCTTGATGTTCCCCACTTCCTTACTGCCTATCTCATCCTTAGATGTCACCTCCCTCTTACTATTCCCCTCTTTACTCTTCTAACCTAGCCTCTAACCTCCTCTCTCCAACCTGCTTCTTCCTTTTCCGGCATCACTGTTTCCTCCTACTTATGCCTCCAGAGTGCTCTAAAATTACCCCTCTGCTGCCTCGAATCATCCGCGCCCTCCTAAAAAAACCTGTGGCTTCTATAGACATCTGCCCCCGCCTCCTGGGACTGCCCTGGTCTAATTGCTTGCAGGTGTTTCTGATTATGTATTCCAAAGCGAAATTGATCAAGTTTTACTACTCTCTGGCTTTCCTGCCATACTGGTGGCCCCGCCCCAATCTATACGAAACAGGCTCCATAGCTTTTATACAAGTGCTTGCGTGTGTGGAGCGGGACTACCACAGCCGATCTCATTGCTCCACGGTTCTATCTGGCATCAGCCATTCATGGATGCAGTTCAGGAAACTGTAAGGCTGGCAGGGTGCAAAAACTTGCGCATAATGTTTGACTACAGGATTCAGTATTTCTGTCATCAGTTTTATCCTCCCCTGATCCACGTGCCCCCGCCAAACCATTCTGCCTTTACCAGTGGGATTGGGTGAGTGTCTGCTCCCCAGCAGCCCTGACCATCCCCTATGTCATGACTGCCCTGCCAGAACCTGGCTTGGCGGTTGGGCGTCCCATTAACCAAGGAAGGGTTTTTTGTTTAAAAGATCTACTATGATAGGGACTTCCCTTAAGAGGCCAAAGGACTAGGGCATGGTTGGGCAAGCCAGGGGATCCTCTTGGCATTGCCCCCAAGTCAAGCATCACTTAGTGGAGTATGGGCACAGCCCCCATTGATACCCTAGACTTTAATAAAGAGTCAAGCAGAGGACTTAATTCTTTACTACGGAGGATGCAGATACTCAAGGCCATTCCTGCTTTTTTTCTGTGAACTGGCAGATTCAGGAAAGCCCTGATGTGCAAAGATAGCTTTTAGGTTGCACAATCACAAACCTCCCTTTGCATGTTTGAAAGTTAAAAATTGACAAAATGTGACCAAAGCAAATTCACAAACACCAAAGATGTATGTACATCCTTAGCCTCTCTCCTACGGGTTGATGTTTTTTTGTTGCTTTTAGTGAGTAGGGGGGAGTGTTGTCAGCAAAGTTGTGATTGGTAAGGTAGGCCAATCCGCATGAGTCCTGATTGGAGAGAGAGGAGAGCAAGGGCTAGCAGGCACATGTTTTCTTTCCCAGCTGCTTCAAGTGTGGTCTTCCAGATTTTGAGGAGTTCTCTTTTGGCTAATGATGAAAATCAACATGTTTCTGTAGAGGAGCAGGTAGACACATATTCCCTAATCCTGCCCGCTCACTGCGTATATACTGGAACAGCAGGAGAAGAGCTTCATGTAAACCCCCTGTGTTGTCCCTATACCGCATAGAGTGTACGAGAGACGATATGCACTCAGACAACCATACTGCATGTACCCTCCCACTGAGAGAGTGGGAGGATGTCTGCATGCAACATTGGATATTATGTAACGCTGAGGACATCTGACGAAGGCAGAGTGATTTCATGAAGAAGAAATACGAGGGCATACTGAAACGATATGAAAATACTTAAGAGAGAAGATGTAACTGAAGCAACAAGAGACGCATGTACAAAATGATAAAGTAATCATGCATGTAAAAGAAGATCAAGTAACTTGGTGATCAATAAGTGTAAATACCCAGCAACGCAAGGTAGAGGAGACATATAGAAACTTGCTATTGAGGAATATATAACATGGCTAGGATGGCCATAATAGGAAAATGGACATTGGCTTTTGCAAAGATTAATTCTAGCTACCTCAGAAACAGACCAGGGCTGCAGAATCAGGAGACGCTGGAAAACAGCTTCACATGCAAACTAAGAGGAGTCTATGTTGGCCTGGAATCAAGGATGCTATTTCAAGGAATAGCTGCAAAGCACAAAGGGAGGCAGACGGATAAGCCATGAGTGTGAGACATATTTTTCTTAGATCAAAGAAGATGAAAACATGTGCAAGAGCCAAGTATTGGACCATGAACAGTGAAGAAGGTTCATACAAGATGGAATGAGCAAGTTTCCAGAGGCCAAAGGAGCCCAGCATAATTGAATCAAAGAGCAGTAAATAGGAGGTTGAAATTGACACATTTGCGGTCTCCTCACATGTGATGCAGAAGTCGAAAGCAAGAGCTAGTCATTAAGCCTTGATTGAAGATATTAACATGCTCATACTCCCTTGAGTATCCCAGTACAACTGCAAGTTCAACTACAGATGGTAAACTTTGGCTTATGGTCAGGCTGATGAGAGATGATGGACTAATTGGGACAGTAGGGTGTAATCTGACTCAAGCATCTGAGTTTCGGTTTCCTGCTGCTAGCTGAGCCGAAAGTCCAAGGTTGGGTGGGAATGCCAACCAATCAGTGGGTTTATGGTCTAACCTGCTATACAATGTTGCATAGAACAATCCCCTGCCATTTTGTCCACTATAATCAGTATTATACGTGTTCAGAGGTTGTTCGCAATGTGTCTTACAGATAAGAGCAGTGCTTTAAGTGGACCGGGGCCTGCCGGGGCCGGGCCCCGCCAGTCTCCAAAAAGTGGGGCTGAGCCGGGGCCCTTCCGGGGCCCCCCGGTCCCACCACGCCATGGCAGGACGCATTATCCCACCACGGCCGCAGCCGCGACGGGAGATGCGCCCGCCAGTGTAACGTTCGGCAAATGGACAGAAGTGCCAGCCAGCCACAGCGTCGCTGAGGCTGGCTGGCACTTCTGTCAGTCACTGTAACTTCCCTGATGACCCCCCATCTGAGGGGACCCCCCTCAATTTCTTACCCCACTTAAAGCACTGGATAAGAGACAGCCAAGGAAGTGCATTCTATGAGTAGATATGTTCCCCTAACCAATCCCTCCCATCAATACTTTGCCTCCATCAGCATATCCTACACAATCTATGCCGATGATGCACCGATTCTACTCCCTCTCTCTGGCAACTACACCAAAGATTGCTCCACACTCATGTCTGTCTACTCGACCAATCAAACCTGGATGGCCACACACCGTCTTTGCCTAAATAATGAAAAGATCGAAATCCTCCTGGTGGCCACCTCAGCAATGCTTAAGAAACTTGACCTCAATAAACTACCTTTGCCATTGAGGGCACCCCAATCCTAGTCTTGCAATCCGTGAAGACACTGGGAGTATACTTGGAACCACATTCTCCCTTACGTGCCATGTGAACTCCATTGCCTCCTCAGCAGCATATACGACCAAGCTTATCAATGCAGCTAGACCCTTCTAGTCCTCTGAAAACTGCCTCACAATCGCCCGAGCCACCATAGGCTCAAGACTTGACTACTGCAATGCGTTTGCAGTCACCTCCGAGTACAACATTAGAACAATGCCCTCAGAGCAGCTCTGAACGTACGCAAACTCTAACACATCAGTGCAGCAAGAAGAAATGCACATTGACTTCCTATTCACAAGAGGATTCAGTTCAAGACCCTATCAATCACCCACAGATGTTTATCCCAGGAAGCCACATCTTAACTCTCTCAGAAGCTCACTAGAGCTACCTCATCAAGACCCACTAAATTGGCTTACACTCACCGCCTGTTTCAGCCGAAATTCAAACAAACCAAAGCGGGGGGCTACAGCTTCCCAACAATTGCAGCCAAACAGTGGAACAAACTCCCTCCTTCCCTGCAAGCAGAACAATCCTACTGGATATTTTGGAAATCACTGAAAACTCTCCTATTCGTCTAAACCTCTGATCCAGGGGCTGACTCGCCTGCATATTATATTACTGTATTTCTATACCATGTGCTACACCATCTTTGTTTCTCGACTTTATATGTAACTGCTAATGAAAAAAGCACCTTGATGCCTCAGGGTTTAGCGCACTATACAAATGTAAAAATAAATAAATAGATTTACAGTTTGCCACATAAGATGGCATCATAGATGCTGCATATTGGGGTATAAGACCACTGTGTAATCATGTTTGTGTGTGTAAGTATCAGTCTGATGTCTGCCGGTGTACCCTGCCTTATTAAATTGAGAATGAAGTAGTACTATGCCATATTCTTTGAGTCTGTCCAGTTATTTAGACTGAGATCTTTATTGGTAATTCCATCTAGCAGAAGAGACACTTCAAGGTGCTAGAGCGCATTGCTTTTCAAGGCTTTGAGTGCAGAGTAGTTTGAAAATAATGAGTGTTACTCATGATCTCGGCAAATCTAGGAAGGCTCGGCTAGTGTCTGTAGTTGGTTATGTCAGAGTTGAGTGAGACTTTCTTGGGCATTGCATTCAACTTCCCCTTGTAATGGGAGCCGTGCCCATCATAAAATACAGGGGAGGCTAATCCCATTTGCCTATTACTGCTCATATATTGAAGGTTGGGGATTGGGTATGTGTTTATTTATTTATATAGCACGCTCAGTGGGGCTGCTGATGGTGAGTGGTAGGGGTTATCTGGAGGTGCACCTCCTAAGTGGGCCTGAAGATGGTGAGTGGTAGTGGTTATCTGGAGGTGCACCTCATCAGCGGGCTAGTGGATGGTGAGTGGTGGCGGTTATCTGGAGGTGTACCACATCAGCAGGCCTTTGGATGTTGAGTGGTAGTGGTTATCTGGAGGTGTACCTCATCAGCGAGCCTGTGGATGGTGAGTCTTGGTGGTTATCTGCAGGTGCACCTCATCAGCGAGCCTGTGGATGGTGAGTGGTAGTGGTTATCTGGAGGTGTACCACATCAGCAGGCCTTTGGATGGTGAGTGGTAGTGGTTATCTGGAGGTGCACCTCATCAGCGAGCCTGTGGATGGTGAGTCTTAGTGGTTATCTGCAGGTGCACCTCATCAGCGAGCCTGTGGATGGTGAGTGGTAGTGGTTATCTGGAGGTGTACCACATCAGCAGGCCTTTGGATGTTGAGTGGTAGTGGTTATCTGGAGGTGTACCTCATCAGCGGGCCTGCGGATGGTGAGTGGTAGTGGTTATCTGGAGGTGCACCTCACCAGCGGACCTGCGGATGGTGAGTGGTAGTGGTTATCTGGAGGTGCACCTCATCAGCAGACCTGCGGATGGTGAGTGGTGGTCGTTATCTGGAAGTGCACCTCATCAGCGGGCCTGCGGATGGTGAGTGGTAGTGGTTATGTTGAATGTGCTCTGTTTCTCCTTCTACAGGCGCTCCACAGTAAGTTGAGATTGTGCACAGGACTGGCATGTGTGACACATTGTGGAGCAGTGCAGTTGAGTGTTCATGAACTTTACTTTAGGTTGAGATACAGCATATTGCCCTCTGCGTTTCGTTATTCTGATAAACCCCTTTCCACTGGGTATGTGGGCACTTGTTCCGCACTGGCCCGGTGCGCCCCGCCAAGTTTCCCTAGTCATTCCCTTTTAATGAGTTTGGCATCCATTGCAAATGTGGCACTATTCAAACTTGTGCATGTTCCTCCCCGCATTTACCCCTCTCGTGTAGTTTGATATTCAGTGCCTGGATCCTCAGACCATTGGAATCTTCAAGAACCCGAGTGCCCAGCAGCGGATCCCAGAGAATGTATAATATGAAAGATCCCACAGTTCAGGAGATACAGGTCTGACTCATTCTTCAGAGACCCCTTTGATGAAGTAGGGCTGAGCTATAATGCATCGAGCACAACACAAAGCAACATTCTTGGAACGCGCAACTGTACACAGTACACAGTGACCCCAAAAGTATGCACTAAATCCATCACGAGATGTTTTGCATTTGGGTAAATACTTTGATAAATGCAGGAGATGCCTTGTAGGTTTCTATATAACACGCTACTTGCAAAAGTGCACCAAGAGAGGCTGGCCGGGCAGTAGATGTGGAGAAGGCACGGGCTATGGCTGAGATCGGGGACAGGAAGTTGTTCAAGGAGGACCATCAGGCAAGCATCATCTTCAGTAGCAGAGCAATGCCTAATCCTAGATCAGGGGGCTACACATACTTTTGACTATGCCTCCCAGGATCCCTCACCATTGACTATGCTGGCAGTGACTGATGGGAGTTGTAGTCTCAAGCATCTAGAGACCCAAATGTTGCAGACCCATGTCCTAGAGCTTGACATTTTGTGGAAGGTTCAGAGAATAGCTTAGAACTATGTGAGACCAACATGCATTTAGCTCTAGTAGACTTGCTGCAATAAGACCATTTTTAGAGCTTCCTGTAATCTCAGGTTTTTAAATAAATTCTTCTACATTTTTGAAACTTTCACTCGTCTCCATCCTTTTCTATTCTTGACACTTGTTGGACATTCTGTTCCTCTAGATCAGGTGCCTGCAACCTCAGGCTCTCTTGATGGTTTGCTCTACGACTCCCATGATCCCTCACTATTGAATATGCTGGCGAGGCATGATGGTATTTGTAGTCTTAAACATCTGGAGAGCCAAAAGTGATAGAATCCTACACTAGGTGGTGTACTTGGGTTCCTAGTCAGGATGTAATGCTTGTCCAGGGCCAGTAAATGTTTAGTGCCCGTGGCCTCAGTCCGCCAGCAGATAATGCACTAAGGGCCTCATCACGAGTCTGGCGGTAACCCTTAAATGCGGTGGTAGCGCTATTACCGCTGCATTTAAGGGTCCGCCAGATCATGGGCTTGGCGGATTGTCCCCAGCTCTGAGCTGGGGGGAAATCCGCCGCGATATTGGCGATTTTCGGCGCTATTACCGCGCAGAAATTCCCCATTGGGCCCAATGGAGAATGGTGAATTCCCGAATGGGCCCAATGGGGAATGGGAACCAACCGTTCCGCCAAACCCATGATCCGGCGCTAATAGCACTGGGAGTTGGCCGCAGGGCTAATAGCCCCAGCGGTAATACCGCCGGGATTAGCGCCCAACTCGTGATGAGGCCCTAAATCACCACAGGCCAATATGTGTTGCATTAGGAGCCATTGCGGGACGATGTGGTTCTAAATCCTTAATCCTAAAAATTGGGCTGCCACACTAGCACTACAACTACGAAGCTCACATGGCAATAGTCCTTAATTCCAAAGGACCCCGTGTAACATCTTGGCAAAACATCATTGTACACACAGATAAATCCGGAACGCCAGTAACCAACGTAATCTATGGCGATGCCCTCAATTCTCCGGGATGCCACCTAACCTCTGGACGGCATGCGTTGAACAGTCGGGGGCTCTCAAAGAGCTCTGTCCGCGGTTGGCGCCTTTTGAATAAATAAATAAACAAACAAACAAAGTAGCGTGCATTCTTGTGGTGAGCCGTCAGTCCGCGAGCGTCCGGGGCAAGGCTATGCGGTTGGCAGCCCCTGGTTGCCATGCTTGGGGATGCCTGCTGATTTTAGCTTCCTCTCCTTCCCCTGCCAGCTTTCAGGGGTCATAAATTTTGGAGTCTGCAATGTGAACTGCTAGAGATGACAGCCAGTGTAAATCCCTTGGCATAGTCTCCGCCTGATATAGCTTTCAGACGAATCTGTTTCTCTAGTAGCATTTTACAGCAGGCCAGTCAATGATTTCACTTTTGCTTGCGCGCCAATGGTATTCTGGTACGTGTAGTTTTTCGCTTTTCAGACTGCCAATTGAAAATTGGATGCCAGGTGCTCATTTTAACCCCCCACGCCTACTGAAAATATTTTGCAAGAACTTTCACAACCGTTATCTGGAGATTTTGTCAGGGTCTTCTGGAGCAGCTCAGACGAACTATGTTTTTCTAGACATGAGTTGGGAAGATCCCAACACCATTGGCTCAGCTACAGGTGTCAGTGACTTTCAAACATTTCACTTAGAATTGACCCCCTCAAGTTGTGGGCTCCCAGTGACTCTGACAAAGAAAGTTTTGTAGCTTTTTTAAGTGGTTGCATTTCTTTGTTCTGCTATGCAGAGGCCAATAAAACTGTGCCTTGATGATCTGTAGCTACTCATTCCCTCCCTCCATTGCTTTATCAGCAATTTAGGGGCTAATTGTATTCACATATTCCCTAAAGGCAATCACCCATTACAGTTTGCATTAGGAAACATCTCCATTATAATCTACGCATCACTAAACTGCCTCAGAGGAGTTTTTCTAGCTTTGAGGAAGGGGGCCCCAACCATCATTTTGAAACGGGCTGCTGTGCTCCCCACACATCTTCAGCTGGCCTTGCACAGCTGTGATGGGTTAAGGTTGGGAGAGTAGTACCGAAACATTCTTCACACCAACACGAACCCATGCAAAACAAAGTCGTAAAGAGTTTCATATTAAAAGCCAAGTAAGGAGAGCCATCAGAGTTCAGGCTCGTTGTACTGTGTATTCCAGATTAGCACCCAGCGGGGGCTGAGGGTGGGGGCCTCCAAGCCAATCAGGAAACTTGGAATGGGGTCTTTACCTCATGTTAAAACCCCCGTTCCGAGCCTCCTTGGAAGCGGGAGGCCACCATCTTCCTCACCGGCACATATGGTAGGTATGCACTGTGCTCCATCTTCCTCTTTCTCGCCACCCCAACCCGTTTCCAGGTCCCTCACCCACCTCCCCTTCCATCCCACTTCCCTCACTCTCCCTTATTCCTTTTAGGCGCCGGGAACACTCAGTGTTCCCGGCGCATCTCCATCGCGGCAATGGCCGCCATGGAAAGGGAGAAGGGACCACATGTAGTTCCCTTCTCCCTAGTAAATGGCAGCCATCTTGTTTTGTAGTTATTTCAAGTTGAGAAACTGCAAACACGTTGCTTCTCAACTTGAAATAAAAACGATTAGCATCCCAGTATAATATGCCGGGATGCTAATAGCAATAAACCCCTCCAGGCGGGGGGACTTCACCGGGACAGGTAATGCCCAGTCTCTCGTTAAAGCCCTTGCTCTGCTTGGCCTTCTGCATGGCGCGGGTAAAGCCCCCGCCTGTTGGGGCTTATTGCTTAAGTAGTTCCTGGATGAGAGCATGGGAAGACAGAACGGAGGCCTCCTGTTGATTTGCACTGATCAAATTACTCTACTCCGCTCCTGTTGGGGTCAAACCAAAAGAAAGGATGAAAAAATGTAGAAGCCCAAAATACTGAATTTCGATTGCCCCATTTTACCCTATATATATGTATATATAAATATCAGTGAAAAGAAATTGTTAAACGGACGTTATGGTTCCAAGTAAAACCGAAAACCCCTTAAATTCGCCAGTTATGGTAAGCTAAGCAACCATAGCTCGCGCCACCACCGTGCACTGCTAAGACTAAGACCCAGGACATCAAAGGTGACATCACAAATGTCATTGATGACATCACTGATGACATCACATGTGCATTTACCTTTCATGAAAAGTCTGTACAAGGGATTCTTATTGTAATGTTAATAAAAAAGCGTCCAGGATCATTTGAATATATATCATGATGTACGTAGTGCATTAAGCAATGCATTAATCCAAATAGCATTGTATTATGAAGTTTTTTCCAATATACTAAGGTACACATGTAGTAACATAGGCATAGTGTGTAGCAGACATGATGGAGATGCAATATTAATAATCTTGCCATGTTAAATACTAAAATTATAAATGCTTTCTTATTTGAGTCTTGCATACTGTGAAACATTTAATACGTACCTAATAAAACCCACTTACTACATTATTGCATTACTGCACACAAAACACAGACAACAACATATACAAATAGAGAATATAAAGGGAAAGTGAAGTAAACAAAAAACAGCAGTATTACCCGACAATCTTCATAACCTAACTAATTATCTTCATGCACAGAAATGATTGCTCTGCTTCAAAGCTACTACTTCCCTATGTATAACTATCACATATTGTGACTAGACCCTAAGGAAAGTAGAGTAAGTGCAATGTGTACAAATATGAGCATATCCAGGGAAAGAACAGTCATAAAAAAACAACAGAACTATGAGACAGTGTTGATAACCTTACTAATCATCTTCACATATAGAAAGCATTGCTGTCTTCCAAGTCTGTGTTTTCCCCTTTGTATATGTTTCATATGCTTTGAGTGGACCCTAAGTGAATTACTGTAAGAACCTATTTCAAGTATAAGTCTACAAATATAGTACTTTGTACTATAGTATAGTGATTTTTTAGTTCCTGACTGTTACTGTTCTAGATATATGAGTAAAAGAAAAAAGAGTGATCCAGACATGTGATGTCATCAGTGATGTCATCAATGACATTTGTGATGTCATCTTTGATGTCCTGGGTGTTAGTCTTAGCAGTGCACGGTGGGGGCGCGAGCTATGGTTGCTTAGCTTACCATAACTGGCGAATTTCAGGGGTTTTTCGGTTTTACTTGGAACCATAACGTCCCTTTAACAAAGTTTTTTCACTGAATTTCATAGGTTTTTAGTAGCGCAACTTAACCATAACGTCCCTTTAACAAAGTTTTTTCACTGAATTTCATAGGTTTTTATTAGTGCAACTTAACCATAATGTCCCTTTAACAAAGTTTTTTCATTGAATTTCATAGGTTTTTACCAGTGCATGCTATTTTCCTCCAACTTACTAATATCATACTTAGCCAATATAGCAATATTTGTGTCCAATTTCCAAATTTTCACCTTAGAACTCTGCCATTTCACACCACCTGGACTAATTTTTAACACTTATATACACTTCTTGCAACTATTTCAACTAGTTTTGCATCCGTAGACATCTACGAACATCTGACTTCATAGTGGACCTTACGGACAGTGCCACATGACCATACGCTGGTGCGCAGTATGATGACGTGTCCGAGAACCCGTCCGCACTTCCAACTTCAACATTTCCCTTGCACAGCTCCAACACCTATTCCTACTCATTATCCATTAACAATCTAGAACACAGTACATACTTTTAGCAAAACTGCTATTTATCTTAAAATGGCATCAGCTAATGCCACCCCTCCTCCCCAAGAGCCACCACCACTGCTGTAATCAAGGAGCATGAGAAACAGTGCCCCCTAACTTAGAAATAGCACACGTGCAACATTTTCCCTTGTCCACCTACCACTCCATATTAGTGTTTGGTTGCTCTTCCCTCATTTCCCTCCCCACATTTTGTTCTCAGCTCTCCTGCCAAAGAAAATACATCCAAAAACAACAAACGACAAATTCCTTTAGGAACCACCTTTCACAGTTAAAAAATAGAACTAAAAAAAAAAATGTATAGACTCCATCTACTTTATATTTCTCAGTAAAGTACATTGACTAAATAACATTTTCCAACATTTCCATTTGCATTTTGTGTTATGCTAATGGGAATATTGTGGCGTTCATCCTCTGCTCCAGGGACTGGAACAGTGGATACCGGCCCAGCAGCCCAAGTTATCAGCCCAAGTGAAGCAAGGGTGGATAACGAGGTCTCTGGACCATTTTCCCCCCATTCCAGCCCCTGAAATGGGGGATGAAGGCCATTAGCACAATAGGTTCCCAAAGTGGGAACACAGGGTGCGAAAAAATAGGATTTTTCTTCCAAAGAAAAAGTGTAGGAAGGTAAATCCTTTGGCCACCATGGAAAGGGAAGGCGAGGGTTCCATACAGGGCCCCTCTTCGCTTTCCATAGCTGCCTGCAGAAGGCAAAAAGATAACCCTATGACCATATTACCACGAGCACATTTTTCATCCCTTTTAAATCTATCCTAATTTCGAATAACTTTACCACAAAGCCAGACCCAGGTGGACATGGCCACTTTAATCCTATGTTTTGTCCCTTGTGATCATGGCCAGTAGCCAGATTGTCCGGATCATAACCTTATTCCATGACCTGGACAATCTGGCCACTGCTCATGGCCACAGGCTACCCCTCAGTCACTAAAGGTATACCGCTATTTTTTGTAGCTACATTATGACACTTGTCAAATATTAAAATACTGGCACATTTCCAAACCCATGCTTGTAGGTCCTTGCCAATGCTCCTTACGCAAGTTTGCTGGAAATCCACCCATGTTTTATTTTTTCAAAAGTGTCAAATGTATGCACATACAATCGTCATATAACCTATCCCCCACTTGACAAAATCCATTCAGACTTTACGAAAACATCTAAATTTAGATCTATAATCTTTTTGCAAACCTTTGTGTAGATTTGTCAAATGGCACCACATTTACAAGCCTTTACAATATTTTAGGACCCCCACTCTAATTTTGCTCCCTCTCGACAGAATCCACCAAACTACGCATAAACATGTATATCTCGATCTATTATCAGTTTGCCAAATGAAGTGTAGATTCGTCAAATGGCACCTCATTTATAAGCCTTTACATTATTTTGTGACCCCCCTCTAATTTTGCCCCCTCTTCACAAAATACTATCAAACTTCGGAAAAACATTCATATTGAAATGTATTATCAGCTTCCCAAATTAAGTGAGGATTCGTCAAATGGCACCTCATTTATGAGCCTTTACATTATTTTGGGACCCCCCTTGTAATTTTGCCCCCTCATGACAGAATCACACCAAACTTTGCATACCCACTCAGAATCTGTCCGGGAAAATACATGCAGAATTTCATGCAGTTCTATTAAATGGCGCCAAAGTTATAAGCCTTCCAAGAACTGCATTTCATCAACCCTGTAATGCTGAGGTGTTTGCAAACTTTCACAGGACTGTTCGCGAACATCCAAACTGTTTGCGGACTTTCGCGGCAAAAAACACCCGCTTTTTTTGCTTCTTGCAGCCATATCCCATCCCATCCTCATCACCCCTCACCTCCACAGAGTTTATTTGATAAGTTTGACAAGTGAAATACTGTGTTTTTTCATATGTTTTTACCGCGATGTCCGCGGACATCGCCCGCTGTCCGTGAATCCAAGATGGTGGGCGTTTCCAAAAATCCGACGCACTTCACGCTCCTCACCATCCAATCAGCAAACACGTTGCATGTCCGCGGACATGACGCAAGCCGATTGACCAATCAGGACACTGTCCGCGGACTGAACAGGGAAGTGTGTCCGCGGACCAGACATAGATATTACTCATTTTTTGTGACCTACATTTTGGTCATTTTTAAAAAAACTACTGGACAGATTTTCACCAGATTTACAAAAGCACACTTTCGGGACCAAGCCGCTGCCCCTGCCGCAAATTTGGTGAAAATCCGTCCAACGGTTTGGGCTGTAGGCATGAGCAAAGTTTTTTCCCCATTCAGTCTATGGGAAAAGAATACATTTTGGGACCCCCCGATAGCTTTGCCCCCCCTGGACCAAACCTCACCAAACTTTGCAAATAAATCCAGAGTGGGCCATATACTTATTTTTGCAAAGTTTGGTCAGGATTCGTCCAGGGAGAGCGAAGTTATAAGCCGCCCAAAAAGTGCTCTTCCTATGGAAACAGCAACTTAACCATAACTACACGCCCACTACCGTGGCCATGTAATGTGGGGGGTGGATTAAGTTAATAAAAAATGTGGGGGGGATCGAGAGGGCTGCAGGGGCTTCCCCCCCATATATATATGTGGTAAAATGGGGTAAAAAACAAACAAAAACATGGTATATTGGGATTCAAAATTATATTTCGAAATAATCACATAGAAAATATTTGCATTGTGTCAGCTTGGTATGGTATAAGCTATGCAATGTTATAATTTAGTAGAAGTTACATTTCGTTAGGGAACTTTTAGCAGGGTTGTCAGGGTTTAGGGATTTATTCTGCATAGCCTGGTTAATTTCTGAAATGAGAGGTTAGACAGACTTGTCGTTCTACGTCATTTATATCTAGTTCTGCGAATAAGGCAGCGTAATTTTTCTAATTGCTGTGCAGCTTTAAACCTGCGCTGTCTCAATCCATGGCCTCCAAAATTACGTTTTCACCTTTCTTTTATGTTGTGTTCTTAAGATATATGTCACACGCTGCTGCCATTTTCAAGAGAGGGGAAGTGTTTTGTAGCAATGGTCTCATTGTGCCACGCGAATGAGAGGTCTGCTGCGCGGATCGGCCCGTGTCCTGTGTGCAGTGACATGCGGGTCATGCGTGGATAGACGGTTGGTGTGAGGCGAGCGGAAAGCTGGTGCCTGGGCTCAATCGTCCTATCATCTTTATTTCCCTTCCTATATTTAATGTATTTAATTCAGTGTGATAAAACTCCATTTCGTAACCCGTCCTCGCCTACCTCCTAATACTGCAAATGGCGACGAGGATGGCCGGAGTCATGTGAGCCCCACTGCTGCTGGGACGCCTTTTGAAATAACAATAAACAAGAGGTGAGCGCTACCCTTTCTCCGCGGCACCGCACAGCAAAATAAACGGTGCTGCGCTGCGATTGCTGTAAATCCACTCCCCCTCACACACTCACGTCATAGTATTGATCAAACAAATCTTAGGAGAATCCCGACGCCATACCAAAGTGTTAAGCCAGGAGAATTTCCTAGACCAAGTAACCAGAATCCTGACTTCAAGATTTTGAACTCGTCGTGTAGAAGACGAATTCTTTTTGTCAATGTACCAAACAGAGAGGAATAAAAAACTCTCTGACCAGTCAATTAACCAAAAGATGGTTTGAGAAGAGAGGACGTCACAGGAACCAGTCAACCTGCAAAGGAACAATGCATTAGTGACACAAGACAAATACAATAGCTATGCTCAACCAACCAACCGAACTGTAAGTACCTGAGAATAGATTTAGTTGACTGACTGGCAATTCACAATGGGAATATGACGTCAGAATTCTGAGGAGAACAAAGAAATAATCCGTAACTAACCAGGAACTTCACAAGGAGCAAAAGCAGGATAGAAGAATTAAAGGAACAGTCTTACCGGATGATAGTTTCCAAGGAAGTCCAGAATGGAAGAGTAGGAAGTCCGCAAGCAATGAGTGATCCACCTACCCACCGACGGCACGCGGACGCCTAGTATATTTTCCAGTTCCCAGTGAAAACAAGAAGGTCCATAGAAAAGTTCCAGTAGCAGTAGAACGAAGGACGTAGATGAGAAGAAAAATCCGTGAGAGTTCCAATAGTCAAAAACCAAGCGGGTCAAATCCGAGCAGACGTCCGTAATCCGTAACAGTTCCAATAAGCAGTTCCGAGGGTCGAGGCACTGACAAGAGGGACAAAACAGCAGGAATCCAGTAGGCAGTCCGGGTCACAATACACTAACTCAGCAGAAGCAAGGGTAGAAACTTAGCGGCAAGAGAAATGACAATTTCAGAAGCAGCGAGTATCGGGGAAGGCGGGACATAAGATGAAAACCAAAAGTCACGTGATATTCTAACCATGCGTGAAGACACGTGACTTCAAGTACGCAGAGTGAGAGCGTTTCCATGGCAAAGACCAATGCTTCCTAAAGCACACGGAACGAAGTGGCTGAGCAACCTTCCGTGTTCTGAAATAACGTCTTCGTGACAAAAGTGAAGGAACCACACGTGAAGAAACCAAGCGAGTCGGGAAAGAAAGATCGCGTATTTGCCTCCTTGACTTACGGATCCTGACACAAAGGCAGGCAATCATCAGGACAATTTTCTTTTCTTTTGTTCTTTCCTTGTCCATTGGCCAATCAAACGCAGTACAGCACTGCAACTCAGTGTGCCTGAGACTTCTTGCAAATCCTCATAAGGAACAGAGAAATACAGAAGCTCCATTCACATACTCTATTATGCCTGCATATTTGAACTATAAAGCGGAGAGAGGACCTCACATGCAGCAGTAAAGATAACTTACGCTGCAGTAAAGATAACTTACCGTAATTTATATACAAACACCCTCAAGCCCTAACATGTTGCAATAAAGACTACTTGTGCCCATATTCAAGAGGGGCGATAGGTCTGAACCATCGACTTATAGGCCTATCGCCCTTCTTGACGTTATGGGTAAGATCTTTGGTGCCTTGATCCTGAGGGCTTTTGATTCTTGGAGGATGAACATTGGCCAATTTGATGAGTGGCAAGCGGGCTTTGAAACTGGGATAGGAACTGCCTCAAATCTCTTTTTCATCAATCTCATTAAGGAACATATGAAAGTGAAACCCAAGACGAAGGTCTATATGGCATCAGTCGATCTTGCAAAAGCATTTGACGTAATTGAGAGATCCAAATTATGGTCAAAGCTAAAAAAAAAAATGGAATTGTCCTGAAGACTTAAGAGAAGCATTGATTGTCTTCCACACTAATACTGCCATGTGTGTCAAATTGGATAAACAGGGAACCCTTACTGAACCGATAGTAACATCAAAGGGACTTAAAACAAGGCTGTAGTTTGCCCCCATGCTTTTCAATCAATTTATTTCAGACATACCATTAGCCTTCGAGAAGATGAGAATGTTTCCACTTAGACTGGCCAGGACTGCAGTGGGTCGTCTGCTTTATGCAGATGACCTGATCTTGCTTGATCAACCTATGACCGGCGCACAGAGGCAGTTGGATGCTCTAAAGAGATATTTGGAGGACAACAGCCTAAAAGTCAATGTTGCAAAAACTAAAATCTTGACATTTTCGGGGAGAAACGTGCATAAACCATCTGGGAAACAAACATGGTTCCTCAAAGGTGAAAACATTGTAGAAGTACCAAGCCTTGTGTATTTGGGGACTTGTACCAGCAACAGTTCAGTGGAGGTCACGAGGAGAACAGACTAAGACAAAAAAGAAGGAAACTTGCTTCCCAAGCCAAAATAATTGTGAGAAGATTCTTCAAGTTCACACTTCAACCAATCATTGACTTTTACACTATGAAAGTCATGCCTATCATCACTTACGTTTCTGAAACAATGCTATCATTATCTAAAGACCTCTGGCCGAAACTGGAGGGAATCTACTGGAGACAGGCGTTGGCACTTCCTGTTTGTACTCCCATTGACTTAATAAGAGAAGAAGTTGGCCTACATTCCAATAGTTCAATGGAAAACTCTGGCCTTCTTCCGTAAATGTCTCCTGAACAGTCAAGAGGGAGGATTTAGGGTTTTGAATCAGGCTCTCCAGCAAGAATCGGACCAAAGGCTAAATATCTGGAAAAACTCCTGTCTCGAAATCCTGGAAGAATTGAACACCTCTGAAGAAATCCTAACGACAAACCCTGTTAAAGTAAAAAAAAAAACTGCTAAATTTGGATTGGATTTATACCAGAGAGAACGTTAGATCTTTAAAGTTATATGGTCAGAAAGACCCTAACCATATGGCAAGAGGAAATCCTCATAAGTACCTAAATTAATAAATCCCCTGCAGCATCTGTAGAAGGGAGTTAATGAGACTGAGGATGAACTTAATGTCTACTAAGGAAGTACTGGAAGCAAGAAAACCAAAGGAACAGAGAGTTTATGCATGTGGATGGTGTGAAGGTCAGAGGGAAAATCTACAGCACCTAATCATGTCTTGCCCCCGTTTGAACTCTCAGAGAAAAAGATGGAGGGGCAATTCTAGTAAGACATTTATAACTGGAACTGTTGATGAATGGTGGGCATCCATCCTGTATGGGGAAATTTACTATGACTGTCGCTGTCTTAGGATTTCTGAAAGAAATATTGTATGCAGACTCTTGATTTTGATTTTATAAATGGAGAAGATGATACTTTTTTCTTTTTTCATTAAGGGTGTTCTTTTAAACGTGTATAGATTTCTCATTCTTTCATCTTCCTAATTTTTTCCTCTTTTTTCCTTTTATTGCTTTTTCTTGCTTTCTAATTTAAAGTGTGTGTTTTTGTTTTTATGCTGTTATTTGTTAATAAACTTAAGGTTTTCAAATGTAAAACCAAATGCTAAATAAAAAAAATAAAAAAAGACTACTTACTGTAACACATATCAAAATCAATACCGGAGTAAACACATACAGCGAATCACTAACTCTCAAGACGAGCCCACGCAAACAAAAGCGATCAAGTGCACCAATATTCAGTGAACTGACCATATACTATGGCACTTAGCAGCGTACCGCCTCCTGCATTGTTTCTGGCTGAAGTGGGGAAGCCCACCATTCCATGGTAAAGATGGATAAAATCTTTTCAACACTACGCAAATGTAGCTTGTGGTCAGAATTGTAGTATTGAATGGAGGAAGTCCCTGTTAGTAAATTGTCTGGGTCCTGCAGGTCAAGAGAAATTCAAGGATCTGCCAGAACTTCTAGAGGCTGAAGAGGAAGGCTTCAACAAATATGAAATGACAGTAAAAAAGAACGGCAGACACTATGAAAAATAACTCAATTTTGGAACGCTACAAATTCGGAAAAAGGGCACAAGAAGAAGAGCAGAGTGTAGAACAGTACATTACCAGTCTGAGGATGCTAGCAAGAACCTGCAACTTCAATGAACAATTAGATGAACGGCTGAGAGATCAGTTTATGCTTGAGTGCAACAACACCAAAGTCAGAGAAAGGTTGTGGTCGGAGGAGAACCCGTCATTCGACACAGTTCTACGTGTTGCAAAAGAGGTGGACACACAGAGAAGTGTGTCAAAATGTCAGAGAACAGAGTGAAAGCAATACATATTAAGACAGAAGATATCAAATTATATGCTTTACCTATGAATTCATCCAATACCAGTGAGCCCATTGCATCGGTCGGTGATGCTGTTGCCAAAAGAAGATCTTCAGAGAGGACACGTAAGTTGGCTTGGAGAGATGACAGAAGAGGCAGGCCATAGTTTCAGAGACGGAGAGCAAGTACTCCCAGGAGGAACAGTCGGAGGCAGGTGTTTCAGGTGTGATAGCATCAACCACTGGGCAGATGATCCCGATTGCCCTGCTTTGAAGATCATTTGCCGTACGTGTAAAGGTAAAGGTAATTTTTCAAGGTGTTGTAAAACAAAAAAGACGTCCACGAATTGGATTGGAGGTGATCACAGTGAAGAGGAAGGAGAGGAATGTGTATCCATGGATTTCGATGATGATGAAGAAGAAATAGATAGTCCCAGAGCCCTGCGCTTTATAGACTATACAAAAATTGACATGAATGATTCTGTTGCTAAATATACACTGCTACCACAGAACAATTGGGATCAGTCCAAACATGAGTTTCCCAACGAAATTCGCATCAACCCCAAGGCTTATGGAGGAGTGGTAATCAAACTGATAGGATGGTTTTGGGAACACTAAAGTTTAAAGAGAGGACGGCTAGAGGAAAAATATATGTAACGAAAAAAGGGAAAACCCCACTTCTGAGCAGGATGCAACAGCGGAAACCTAAAGTGAGGTTAGACCCTAACGCAGTAGATTCTGTACTTGCAGTGGAGAACAGCAGCACCCAGGATGACGCTGTAAAAGGAGTTATGCAGAAGGTCTTCTGCGATGAAATAGGTTGTCTACGTGGGTTTGTGCATAAGATTCAGATGAAGAAAGATCATCAGCCAGGGCACAAATGTTACACAGCAGTCCTTTGTCAATGAGGGAAGAAGTAAATATTGAATTGAAGAAATTGGAAGATCAGGGCTTTATAGAAAGCATAGATGCCAGCGAATAGGTATCACCTCTTGTTGTCCTGAGGAAGAAAACGGGGAAGCTCAGGATATGTGTCGATATGAGGGAGATCAATAAGTGTGTAATCCCAGAAAGACACCCACTACCCAACATACAGGAGATTATATCCACGATTGGCCCAGCAAAAGTTTTCTCCATGTTAGATCTAGCATCTGCGTATCACCAAGTTAAACTACATCACGAATTGAAGGATTTCGCCTCGTTCATCACACCAGAGGGGTTATTCCAGTACAAGACAATGCCATTCGGACTTGTCTCTACAGCTTCAGTATTTCAAAAGATCATGCATAGATTATTCGATGGTGATGATGTTTTCAGGATGATATACTGATAAATGCTGACAACCTGAAGCTTCATATTGAAAGACTGGAGTATGTGTTTAAAAGATTGAGTGCAGCAGGAATGACCTTGAGTAAGGAGAAGTGTAAGATCAACAGATCAGAAATAGAGTACTTGGGTCACGTCATTACAGCAGAGGGAATACGCCCCAAAAGGCAACTGGCTGATGCCCAGAACATGCCCAGAGCTACTTCTAAGGAGGAGGTTCATACTTTCATAGGCATTGCAGAATATTACGCAAAGTTCATCTGGGATTTTGCCAGACATACAGTGTTCCTGCACGAACCCACCAAAGGGAAAGGTGTTTTTGAATGGAACAAAGAGAGTGAGGAAGAATTTGTAACAATCAAATCGGCATTGGCAAGAGCTTCCACTGTAAATAATTTCAGAAGTTATCGTAAAACCATCATAACTACGGATGCCAGCAATGTAGGTTTGGGTGCTGTTGCCCCTCAGGAGGATGATGGAAGAGAGGTTCTTATAGCGTTCACCTCCATGTTGTTAAAAGGAGCAGAGAAATCATACACCACCATTGAAAGGTAAGCATTGGCTATTAAATGGGTGGTAGATAAATTCAGAAACTTTATCTGGGGCATAGACTTTGAATTTCGTACCAACCATAAACCTTTGCTTGAGATAACTGTGTCCAAAGGGTTGGACAATGTTTCTAGTCGTATCAGGAGATGGGTGATTCAGTTACAGGAATTTAACTGCACAGTAAAGTATGTACCTGGGGCAAGGAACGTAGCTGCAGACTGCCTATCCATACTTACGAATTTGATGGAGGCGGACAGAGAAGAAGTCAACTCGGAAGTAGTTTTCAGTATAGATTCTGTACCTGTTCCTCAAGAGGAATGGGAGGAAGGAATAGTACAAGACAGCTCTCTTAACAAGCTTCAACGAGTATTAGAAGACAACAGCCTTCAAAGGAAGAGTCAATTTGGGGAGTTAGATATATTGCCATATGGAACGTTATTGATGATTTAAGCATCCAAGGTGATTTGTTGATGCGCTGTGACAGGATCATCCCACAGTTGTATGTACATCAGAGAATCATAGACTTAGGTCATGAAGGGCATCAGGGTATTATCAAAATCAAGCAAAGATGAAAGAGTGATTATTGGTGGCCTGGATAAGGTTTGTGTGGGTTCGGGATATCCCATGGTCATGACGAATATCCCTGAGAGACTGTGCGGCGAACTGGGTATGGATGTGTTGGGTACAGTGTGGAGTAATGGGAGGCAATATTTCTGCTTAGTCATGATTGATTTGTCATGATTGATTTGTTAACCAGGTCAGTGGAGGTGTTAATCAGGCCCTGCATCACCACCAAATCAGTTATTGATTTCTTGAATGAAATTAGCAAGCGTGAAGGTCTTCCGAGAGTGATTGCCATGGATAATGGGATCCAATTTTGCTCAAAAGATATGGAAGACTACTGCAAACCGAACTCTATTGAGCATAAGCGCAGTGCCATTTACCACCCCCAAACGAATGGTTTTGTGGAACGTTTCAACAAGGTTCTCAAAGAAGCTACTCATTGGGCGTGGTCTAATGGTTTAGAGTGGGAAAAGGCTGTGAGAGATATGACTGTGGTGCGCCGTTTCACCACGCATTGTACAACAGATGTTTCCCCGTTTGAGTTCATCAGAGAGTAGTTCGACTCATTGTGCAGAATTTTGGGTCTATCTTAATTCATTGACAGTGCTTTTCCCGATGGGTGTTTTGCTGAACTTTTTATTATCCATGTATTTATTTATTTATAGTATTATACAGTTAACGTCAACTTGTACTACTTCCATCGTAATCCAGACAGTAGCATAATTCTACATCAATTGCAACAATACAACAATACAATAAAACACATTTGCCTACTAAATAAATCACTAATAAAAGCATGCCCTACATATCGTGGCCAAATTCCAATAACAGCCATTCCATGATTCCAATGACGGCAGCAATCTTTTTCCGGAGTTTGGTAAAATGGAGGATACAGGCTTCCTGGTTTCCGCTCATAACATTTTTCCAGAGAGTGTAGACCATGACACACCCCTCCATACCCGCACTTCTCAGTGCAAGAGACGGTAGGCGCAAGAAGGAAGAACACTCAGTCAGTGGATGCTAAGCAGACTCCAGGAGGGCCTGCCCACAAAATTGACAATGGGGCTCATTACAAAGTTGCCGGTCCGGAAACAACGGTGCCGGTAAACTCACAGGCACTGTTGTTTTCGGACCGGCAAAAGCACAAGTCTGGCACCCGCCCACAGAGTTTCACGGAAGTACCACCACCGTTATTACCGGTGCCGGTCTTTCCATGGTCCCCATTCCCATAGAGTCCTAGTGGATGTTACTGGCAAGCCAGGCGCTGGTAACTGTTTACGGGTCTGGCGGCTATCTGCCGGTTTTACCAGCGCAGTTACCGCCGGACCCGTAATGAGGCCCAATGTCTTTCTTGCCTGGGTATTTTTGTCCATGCCACGGTCATTCCCTGGCACGTCACTGAAATTAATTTAAATTTTAGGGTACCCAGTCAATTTACCGAAGCAAATTTCAGAGTGGTACATTTCGCTGCAACCATAATACCAAACAAATTCCAAAAATATTAAATAAATATACATAGGGTAGTCGGGTAGGGATTTAAAATGGGTCAGGATGGGGTGGGGTGGGGTTATAAGGATAGAAAAAAACAGCTGGCTTTGGGGGGGAATCCTCCAAATAAATCAAGACAAAAGAAAATTCAGTTTTTTTTCAGTATTTTGGGTGCAGTGAAATGGACCACTCTGAAATTTGCTTCGGTAATAACACATATAACCAGTTAAAAGCCAAACCAGTGAGTTACCCGATATTTCATTGATGGAGGTGTAACATGTCCCTTAATTTAGGATCTAGAGTGATCCCCAAATATGTGTCACCTGACACTACCTCGATATCCTCCCCATGCAGGTACCACCTTAACCTTTTTACTTTCTTGTTCTGTGAACTAAATACCATAATCTTGGTCTTAGAGATGTTAATATTGAGGGAGTTTAAGGCCGAGTCTATATTTAGAGCATACAAAGATTGTTGAAACCCAATTGGGGCTAGGTCAAGTAAAGCAAGGCCATCCGCATATGCGAGCCACTCTAGAGGGGTGTCACCCAATTTTGGTGGAATGGTGTTCCAATTGTCAACTCCCCCTCCCAGGTCAGACACATACAGATTAAATAACATAGGTCCAAGAATTCAGACCTGCTTTAAACCCGCTTGGGTGAGTACTCAACTAGACATTCCACCATGTTGATCGAGGCAAACCTGTACTCTGGTCTGCTCATGAAGATGGATTGTCATATTGAGCCGACCTGATGGGATGTTCCAGCTGTGCAACTTCCTCCACAACCTTCCCCTATTAACAGTGTGAAAGGCTGCACTAAAGTCCCTAAAGGCCACATGCGCTGTTGTTGTACGTATCTGCCAGGCCTGCTGCACAGTGGCAATTAAGGCAAGGCCTTACTAAACCCAGTTTGGTTCAGAGGTATGATGTTATTTTCCTCTACCCAGGCTCTCAGCTCCTCTAATAACGCACTGGCAAACATCTTTGCCGTTGCATCCAACATCGCCAATAACTGATCACTCTGGGGATCAGCGCGACAGCCTTTCTTACAGACAGGAATGATAATGCTGTCTCGCCACAAGGACGGAATGATTTGAGTAACACTGATCGATCGGAATATCCAGTGAAGGGCTTTTGTCCAGACCTTGGTGTCACTCCTGATAAGCAGGTTGCTAAGGCCATCGGGCCCAGAAGCCCTCGAAGATTTACTGACCTTAATCAACCTAACTATGTAAATGTTAGTATTCGCAAAGGTCCAGGCAGAAGCAGATGTGTCAACCTTACCGTCCTTGGATGCCCGCCCATCTAACGTTGCCTCAATGTGAGTGACCCACACCTGCTCAGGAACCCCATTTACATCTCAAGGTAGGGAGCTCTTGCTATCTTCCAAAACCCTGTGATGTTGTTAGTTAGGACCATGTATGCCAGGTCTCGCCACTGAGACATTCTAATCGGTACTGGTGCCACTTTATCCACTTTTGATATTTTGCATTCATGGCATGCTCAACTGGATTTAACTTGGACTTAGCCAGAGTACAGAGTTCTCTGCAAACTGCCCTCTTTTGATCCTTAATTTGCTATGTGTGTCGGTGTAGCCTCTGAGGGCCAATACCAACGCTGGAACAACTGTCTTTCCTGGGCAGAATACTTAATTTAATACCCTCCAGACATTTCTCAAATCTGGCTACAGCTTGACAAGCTGCTTCAGGGGTCAAGTTGTTTTCCATCCTCGCTCTGCCCAAGGAGTATTCACAGAGGTAGACCTGTACCACCAGGGAGGCTACCCCAATCTTACTCTCACTCCAAGAAATCCGATTCAGGATAGAGTGGACACTAAGAGTCCCAGACGGAACAGATCCAATGGTATGACCCTCAATATTTAAGCTGGCAATCATGGGATGATAGCCACTCTCCAAGCCTTGGAACACACACTTCAGTGATCAAAGAGGGGGCATTTGCTGTGAAGATGTAGTCAATAATACTGGAGCTATTGTGGTAATTTCTGGTAAGCTCTGGTGGTGTAACCGAGGGTCAGGCACCTTTAACCATATTAAAGCCTGCAGAATAAAGCAGGATATCCCAGCTAACCTCCCTGCGTTAAGCCTTAGCCAGCCTTCCCTTTGGTGAAGACAGGGGCTCCAATACCCACTCCCTCCCCTTAACATCCCTCTGGATCCTGGAGTTACAGTCGCCACATATCACGGTACAGGCCGGACCCATCCTAGAATTAATAATGTTTTCAAGCACCATAAGTACAGCAATGTGAGTTCCCCGGAGGGTCATAGACATTGATAATAATGATTTCTTTCATGCACACCCTATAATAGGGGTCACTTAAGTGAGTGACTCTATCTATTAACAAATTCAAGGATGCACAGACTATTTCTTCCACACACAGGGTTTTTTTTTAACTCCCAAGATCAAACCTCCTTTGCGACGGCCCCTAGGGCCCTGAGTTGCCAGTTTAGAAATTGTAGACTCTCAATCAATTACAAGAGGTTTTTGTTTTTGAATAACCCATTGAAATTGTGTTTTTTATTTTAGGGGCGTTCCCCACCGACTCCCCCTCTCCTATTCATTTTACACTATTCCCTACACCCCGCCAATATACTGTTGCCCACAACCCCCTATATTTTTCGATTCTTTTTTTTCGAAGAAGAGAAATTCGGCAAAAGATCCATCCCAAAAAACACTGTTGATGAATGAACGTGTACCAGAATTTCAGATTGTCACATGCTGGTTGTTAAATAACGAACCAGCATTCGCTTTCAGACCTTGCATGGTGCAAGGCCAGCCTGTTGTGAAATTCTGGCTGCACCGCTGGGCCAGGATGCCATTGGCCAGTGGATTATGTCATTTGAGTTGGATGCAAAGGTGAAGTGGTTTGTGCATGTGTCAGATTTGAGCATGGAATTGGAGTAGTTTGCGGAGTTGGTCGGGTTACCAAAAGCTGCCGTAAGTCATAAGGTTGCACTTGCAGTTCTCACGACAGTGTATTTTGTGAGTCCAAAGATGCCAGTCAAGACTTGCTGGACTATAGGTTGTGGTGGCACTTGGCGAGTCTCCTGAGCAGAGGTAGCTTTGCACCCATCGTGATGTGACTGAAGTCTGATGCACAAGAGGCAGCCCGGGCTGAAAGATCACAGTCGTTGCGTGAGGACTGACTGACTTTCCAACATAAACTTCATAAGCCCTAACTACCAAATTCCTGGTAAGGTTTTGCAAAGGCCAACCATAGCCCTCTGCCCCACAGCAGCCACTCTACATTGCTAATACATACATTTCTTGACATTATGACTGCACTAGGCCATCCTTGCCTAATGCACTTTTGGACACTAGCCGGATTCCAGGCTTTGGTTCACCAGAAACCAATATGCTCCTAACATTTCTTCACCGAAGTCTCTGACATATGCAGCCATACTTCATCTCAACATCTTGCATGCCACCACTGTGGTTTCCATCATGATGTGGATGTGGGTAGGACCGCTCAAAGCATCTAGTTGTACTTCCTAAAAACATCTTTCATGATATGCCATCCACACATGCTTTCCTTCCTTTTGTCTGGAAAGTTCCAACATTTTTGATTTTGTTCATAAAAGTTCTCAAACTTTTCTTCTAATACTCACAATAGTTTAAAGGGATTGACATTGCTACAGGACTGAGAACTTAATTGACAGACTCCATCACAAAGCCGAGCGCAGTCAATGAGCAATGGACGCAAATCGATATCAGTTGAAAAAACAGATGTATTGTGGGTTGGCGTAAGGCTTGGGAAAAATATTGACCGAGGCAATAAAACACATTATGGCTTTTCTGGGTTAATTAAAATTCTCATATTTAAAAAGCCTCTTAGCCTGGGGTCCTGTCCTCGGGATATTCCAGCCTTGCACAGTGTGTGGGTTTAGGTGCCTCTGCACTTCTTGCTTGGTTCTTGCGTTCTTTGGCCATTCTCAGCATCTTCTTATCCTATATATCTTGTTCTCTTCTTCTCTGGAAGCCCTCCCTTCTGAGTCTCTGCGCCTGAGTGTTCCTGCGTGTAAGGCCTACGCATCAAAAGGAGAGAGGCTGGAGTGATACCGGATCCAGCCCAAAAGTGTCCACCAGGGGCCGGGCCAGTGGTCGCGGTCTTCGCAGTGACCCCCAACTTGTGGACCTGTCTCTGCTGCCCACCATGCAGCTCCTCTCTACTTCTACGAAGAGTCAAGATGATCTTGATCCCTAGGGGGTCGTTTGATCTTTGCCTCTGCTCTCTTTTCTTGTCTACTCTACCGCATGCTAGGTGATCATTCCTCCTTCCCTCCTCACGCCCCTCCTGTTAGACTCTGATGTGTCTCCCTGTGGATTCTAGCCTCTCCCTTTTCTAACGTTCTCCTTCCTGCCACCATCTCCACTTATTCTTGTGTTCTTTCCTCATTATGACCCTTCTCCACCAACTGCTTTTCCTCCATCTCCTCATCTTTCTTCCTCTTCTTGTTGGGCACCTTTTCTTTATTCAACATCATCTGCAGATTGGTCCCCTCGTTAATCCCACATTCCTGTTGGTCTTCCCTTCTTGCTCCACCACCTCCTCCTCTGTACTCTCCGCTCTTCAGTCTCCTCTCCTTCCCACCTTCATGTCCTCCCTTCTCACCTCCTTTCCCAAACCTTTTCTCCTCAACGTCACCTTCTTCTCTCTGATCTCTGTCTTCCAGCGTTCTACACTGCACTCTCCCTCTCTCCAAATGCCCACACCTTTCTGCCAGCCACAGCCCTCATACAGAGTTGCAACCCCAACTCAAGGGTCCTTGATTGTCTAATGGGTCTCAGGTATGAGGGTTTTTGCCTTCTGAAATATTCGCTTTGCTGTACTAAACCACTGCTTTCTCGTCGAGTTCCTGGTCCCGCCACCTCTGCGTGTGTCTCTGTCGATCGAGACATTAGGTTTTCCATCTCCATCTTGGATTAGAAACTTTCTCAGCCACTGTGAAAACTGGGAGTGCTGGAACTACATATTCCATGGACATGCCCCGGGTTCACCCGCTTACGAGCCTGGGCCAGCAGCGAGGACGTTTCCTGAATGTGAGTACATGCGCATTCAACTGTGTGTTTCTCTTTGGGTTTGTTGGGCATTTCCAACCTCAAGCTGTCGGTAACTCCATGTTAGAGGTGTTTCCAAATCTTCTAGGGTAATGGGGCAATGGCAAGGGTGGTAAAATGCTGAGTTGGGGTTCAGTGCCCTTAGGAAGAGTGATATGGGGCACAGATAATTTTACTCCACTGCGTTCCCTTCAAGGGACAGGACCACGAGTAGGCTCACAATGACAAGCCCTTGGCACCCAACTGAGTTAAGGTGCAGATCCTCCCTACAGCGCCCCCTTGGGGCTCAGCCTTGCGTAGATAGGAACCCTTGTCACACTCTGACAATGTGTTAATGTCTAAGAACCCTCCCAGACTGTGCTAGGTCTCAAATGTACACAAACACTCATGTAAAAGATATACATTTCTTGGGAGTCGGCTCTGGCTTAAGTAACATGGCAATATCATCTCCAGTTCTCAACAGCTATGCTTGTTCTGTTCCCCATTCAGTAAGATTCTCAGCTCCAATATTTAAAGATGCCTGCTAGCGTTTAACTGAGAAACCCAATGTTATCAATACATTGTTGTTTTCTATATTCCAGACTGCTTATGAATATATACTATGCCTGATTTTAGAGACAGCTGTAAACATGCGTGGTGTAGCCACTGCCCCCCCCCCCGCCCCCGTGACTCTTCTGCCATTGGCTTTTGGGGGGATAGATGGGCTATCCCCGCAGCGTGTGGGTTTCACTGTATTTTGGACTCGCAAATCAGAAACACAGGCACACAAGAAACACTCACACAGCAACAGAGACTTGCAACTATCACACCCATGTAGCACTCACATACAGATATTTTAATCACATAGAGCTAATACCCACAAGCAATAATAAAACACACCTACAGAAACTATATACATAGGAGCGATTTTCTAAATACCACAAAAAAACGGTGAACATAAACAGACCATGGAAGCGCCCTGCGGGAAAGTATACGCTTGAGGCACACAGGGAGGGAGTGCCTGTGAGACACACACACACACACAGAGCTGCTGTGTTGTCACAAGGACACACACAAACATGGTGCCAGGTGCAGGGCCGTGCTTTAAGTGGAATGGGGCCGAGCCCCGGCAGTCTTCAAAAAGTGGGCCTCAGCCGGGTCCCCCGTCCCACAACGCAACTGTATAGTTCTTTTTTTTAATAATAGCATGATATATTAACATAAACTATGAAGTGAATCAGAATCACTTATAGAGCTGCTAAGATGCAGTGCACTTAAATTATTTGCCCAGGATCACACACTTTGGTTGTACCAAGCAGATGGTGTTGCAATATGCACATAGGTAGGCCAGACCATCCCAGTGCAGTTTTACATGTTCCTTTAGGCCACACCCATCAAGTATTAGGCCATGCCCATCAGTCAAGCCACACCCTCAAATGAAAGCCACCCCCCCTCAATTTCTTACCCATCTTAAATCACTGGTCTTCATTGCTGTCAGGCAGGAATGCACAATCTCACACTGAAGAAATGCTGCATTTTACAACTTAAGATAGTGTTAGTTTGTGATAAATTAATTATAATATGTGTTTCTTTGAACAGTAACACTTAAACCTCCCTTCTCCTCCAAACGCTACTGAAGTGTAGTGCCTTGATAGCCACTTTCAATAATTAGTCCTACTTTTATGTTCCTTGCCCTGCCCCCGGTTTTTTACTTTTGAAATCTGCTCACCCTAGATGGGGGACCAATGACTCCCGCTTAAGACACCCATTCCGGGAGGGCCTTCTTTCTTCCAAAGTACTGTTGTGATTAGGCGGTGGGAGGGTTTTATGTGAAAATATCTTTCCATAAAAATTCCTTTTGTATTAATACCTTATGAATAATAACTTTTGTATTTACTGAATATGTATTAAATGTATTGTTTTTCTTTTACTTTTTTAACCATTTCCTTACTTCCTTTTCTTGCTTACCAGCCTTGCTATTTATTCATTATGTTGTGTGCTCTTTTTCCAATTTTCCTTCCCCCTTGGTCCTATATGGGGAGGTGAGAGGGAGGGTCCACTATACCTCTCTACTCCCACCCCTATCCTTCCTTCCCACCCCCATATTTTCTTTATCCCTAATGTTATTTTTTTAAGTGAATACTTGAACAGGAGCTGCTTTTCAGAGGGTATTTTAACAGGAGGTAATGTCACATGTTCGCAGCGGGAGAAAGCGCAATGTGTCCAGCATGTAGAATAAGGCATAGGACAGTGTGCATCGTCTGTTGCATGACCCTTCACACCCGCCTATAGCATTATCTTTAGCTCCCGCTGGGTTCTGCTAATGTGCACCCCATGAGCCAAAACTAAACAGCGAAGAGCCTATCATCAGAGGCTCAGAGGCTAGCCAGGATTGTCTAACAAGTGGGGTCTGAAACTAATGTAGTTGGGCCCACCGCAGTGACTGAGTGGGCATTTACAGATCTTGGGTAGGCCTTGCCCACTCAGGCCCTACCCGGTCTACGCCTCTGCCTATCATTTGTATCATGATTACACTCTTAACCAGTGCTTTAAGTGGCCTTCAAAATCGAACCAAGCCCCTCATGGGGGTGTGACGGAAAAGGGGCATGCCCTGTCCGGGGTCGGTACTGCAGACCACGCCCCCTTTCGGTCACACCCTTGTAAGAGCCTAAGCTCAATTTTGCAAAAGGCGTGGCTGGGCAAGCGGTATTCAACTAAGTGTTGCCTCTTCATTGGGCAGAGTCCCCCTGCCAGGCATCCCTTTGCATCGATCATCACCCTCTCACCTGTGGTACGAGGATGATGATCACTGCATTAAAGGGGTGCCTGGTGCTGATCAGCACACAGTTCTAAAAGTAAAGGCAAGGCTTTTTTTCTAACGCATACTTATACGCGAGAGCTTCAGGATTTAGAAAAACAAGGCCTTGTCTTCTAGCGGGTTGGTGGGCTGTGATTAACAAGGCACTGTAGGGTGCCCCAGCAGGGCCCTGTCTCAGACACAATTTTCAGAGACTGCCAGGGCTCTACCTTGGCTAGCCCTGGTCCACTTAAAGCCCTGCTCTTAACCCTTTGTAACCATCAGAGCAGAACATATTGGAATAACCTGCAAGGTGCCTGTTCATCAGTGCAATGCTTCAAACAGCACTTTCACAAAGTGATGGTTGCATTAGATTTAGTGAGAATGAGAGCTGGAATTAGGCTCTGGGGGTAACTTGCTCTGATGCCCCATTCATGGTCCAGTTACATGCAGATTCTTGGGCCCATGTCCTGCAGGTCACCAATTTCCTGTCCTGCTTTTTAGCCATGCAAAGGACCTTACTGAGTGTGCTCCTCCTGGAAACATGTTCTGTATATTGGGAGTTTTAGTACTTATTTCTAACTGTCCCTATTACCTTCACGCATATGGTAAGTCTATAGTGAAGCTGGAATTTTTTTAATTACATGAGAAATTGTTCAAAACAAGCAAACTAAATTCATGAAACACCAAACCCAAGCATCGATCACATGTTCTCAACAGAACATGCGTATTACTACTTAAAATTGATTATAAATACTTTATATCACCTACCAGTCTGAACAGAAATATTTGGAAGAATAAGTGAACAATTTGCCCACACAGACTTGAAAAAATAGAAATGTATTCATAAAACACTATAAAAAAACTGCAAAAGAAGGCCTCCTATCCTCTCATTACAGGGTATTGTGCGTTAAAAATAACCTGAAATCATACAAATTATATGATAGGTTATTTATAACACGCTTAATACCAATAGGGGATCGAACCTGTGTTGCTCAGTGTCATTTTGTTTCCTAGGCGAGCACATTGCCCCTGAGCTATCCTCCAGAGACTAGGAGAACATGCCCAATATGTCTCAGGAGAAATTTATTGATTTTCCGTGTGGATGATTCCTGGTCAAGGCCGGGACGCAGGACTTGGGTTGCTGTGCTAAGTGCTGCTTGGTCCGCTGCCCGCCTTCACCAGGATGATTCCTGGTGAAGGCCGGGACGTGGGACTTGGGTTGCTGTGCTTAGTGCTGCTCGGTCCGCATCCCGCCTTCACCAGGAGAAGGCCGGGACACGGAACTTGGGTTGCTGTGCTTAGTGCTGCTCGGTCCGCCACCCGCCTTCACCAGATGATTCCTGGTGAAGGCCGGGACGGGGGACTTGGGTTGGTGTGCACAGTGCTGCTCTGTCCGCTGCCCGGCCTTCACCAGGATGATTCCTGGTGAAGGCCGGGACGCGGGACTTGGGTTGCTGTGCTTAGTGCTGCTCGGTCCGCCGCCCACCTTCACCAGGATGATTCCTGGTGAAGGCCGGGACGCGGGACTTGGGTTGCTGTGCTTAGTGCTGCTCGGTCAGCCACCCGGCCTTCACCAGGATGATTCCTGGTGAAGGCCGGTCCGCGGCACTTGGGTTGCTGTGCTCAGTGCTGCTCGGTCCGCCGCCCGCCTTCACCGGGATGATTCCTGGTGAAGGCCGGGACGCGGGACTTGGGTTGCTGTGCACAGTGCTGCTCGGTCCACCGCCTGGCCTTCACCAGGATGATTCCTGTTGAAGGCCGGGCCACGGCACTTGGGTTGCTGTGCTGCACAGTTCCATTTGCATTTTACCCACAAAACAGTTTCCTTTTGTCTTGTGGCTCGTTCAGAGACCATTGTCTTTATTTTTATTTTTTGCCTTGATTCCGTCCTTACAAAAATCATAAAGGAATGTCATCAGTGACAAGCATGATTGCCTTCAAGGCAAACGCCAGGGGTGCTGACGGTGGGCTTGTTGCCTTTTTTAACATAAACAGAATCCATAGGTTGCAAGCTTGCAACGTTCCGTGTTTTCCCTAAGTTTCCTAAATTGCCCATTGAGGAAAATGGAAGAAAAAGAGCCGAAATTGATCCCTCCTTCCATTTCTATGGCATAGGCATCGAGGTTCTGGCAGATGCCAGACACGTGAAGATGGGACCCGCAGATTAGAATGTGGCACTGGGTGGTTTTGTAAGGATATGATATGATAGGTTATTTATAACGCGCTTAATACCCAGAAATGTCTAAGCGCGGACACAGGGATTGAACCCGTGTTGCTCCGTGTGGTCTTGCTTCCAAGGTGAGCACCTTGCCCCTGAGCTATCATCCAGATAGACCAAACGGCAAATTAATAGCACTGAAAGGTCAACTCCATCGGTGGCCCATAACACTGGCCAAGAGGCACACTTAGCCTTAGAAAAAAGGCAAACTGTGAAGCACCCAGAAGGCTCTCTTGCCATTTTACAATTGCTTCCAGGGGGCTAACATAGTTTTGGGTCATTTATTTTAGTGGGGTTCTTACGCAGTTTTAAGAATCCCCACGTGAAGAAATAAAGCAAGGATCACACGCATTGGAGATGGTAAGGGCTGCTTGTGTGTGAAGGCTCATGTATGCTGTCAGGATCAAGATCTTCATTCAACCTAATCAGACCTGTATAGTAAATATGTTATGCATACACCATAGTACCAGCTATTAGCAATACAAGCTGCTGTGAAATACACCATTACACTTGCACACGTAAGAATAATGTACCACCATTAGTATGTAAAACCTAATGCTTTTTAAGTCTTATTTCAGTGGGTTTCGACAGTAAATTGCAAAATTTGGGGGTCACTTTTCCCAAAAATGTCACGGGGATAACCCCCACACCGCCCTTGGGTTGCGTGGGTGCGCACGCTGCGCGTGCTTACTCCCAAATTCCCATGGGTAAATTTACACCCCACCAGCTTTCAAACTCACCAGCCGCCACTGGACCTAACATGAGGTTTGCACTTTTTAGCCATCCCATACCTTCCTGCATCCATATTACCAAGGATTGACCAGCTAGTTTATGCTGGAAGGCTGCATTTCGACTCCATTTTGGACTACATAAATAAGAGAGCAACCTACTCAGTAGACATAGAAGGTTTAAGTCAGTGGCGGGAAATCATTCTGAAAGAACAGACTTCTTAATTAGCACCCTGCTACAGCGCGTAACCAATTGTGTTGCTCTGAACGTGGGCTGCATCTGCTTCAACAAGCCCATGTCCTGAGCAAGCTGTTGGACACTACCTCAAGCACAGGGCTCCAAGTGTAAAAAAGAATGACTGGCAATATGCCCCTTTCAGCCCTGCACCCTCCTCTACCCCACCACACTGTCTTGCCCCTCCCATTAACTGCATGCTTCCCTTCCCTCCTCCCCCAATGTTGGCCACTCCCCCCAGCACATAGGTGCTGGGGGGAGTATGTTCTCATACTCACCCGCCCATCCCATACTCACCTTCACCCCAATTCAAACCCCATACCTGGGTCCTCCATTCCACCCCACAGTGCTGTGTTTTGCGACAGTTTTATCAAGAGTGAAGAAAAGACAGTGAAAGAAAATGCAGTTTAATGGACCACCATTGGTTCCAGCCAATGCCCCTCACAGCAAGCAGCTTCATGCCCTCTCCCCTTTCCAATCACACCTCTTAAAGGACAAGCCCAGGACTATAGCCACGCCCCCTTTCATTACCCCGGAATCGAAGCGCATCGAGGTACGGCAGGTACGTATATTTGCTACAAAATCTCTGAAGAATGACATTATCTAAAAAGGAGCCATCCTTTAAACATGGCTTAGACATTCAGAGAGAGACATCTATCAAAGATGTTCAACAAATCACAGACGTGTTTTGCCCAGCTTGGGTGTTCAGCATTAGAATGTTGCTGTTCTTTGGACCAGTCATAGCACATTTACTTTCTAATTATGTCCGTCCCACTCATATGCCTTTTCTTACCAATATCATTCACCTCTCTTACGTCCTACTCATGGATTAAGCCACCTTCTGAGCTGGCAGCGCAGAATTATTACTACAACTCAAGGTGAAGAACCAGTATCGGGGATTATACCGGGTATATTATGAATTTATAAACAAACAGAAATCCCCTGTAAAATATACTGATAACACTGTCTTTTGGGAACTATCCACAGTACATTTCAACTTTTCTTAAAACTCAATTTTATTCTTGTTTTCTTTTAAAATATTTTGTAGAAAAATATTCGAAACCTATCCTTGCAAAATCCCAAACAAAAATAATATTGTGATCAATTGATGATATCCAAATTCCACCATCACCACACCGTGTGTTTTGTGACAGCAAGAAAACAACTTTGTAATAACATTTAAAACAAGATTCCTATATGTATTTCTTCTGAGGAATCTGCATAGCCCGCCTTTCAGCTCTGATATTTGAGAGCCTTCTTCAGGGCTACATTGTAGGCATGGATATATCACATCACAAGTAGAAACGTAAACTGCTCACAAACTTCACATTAGTATGCACCTTCATGTCTTCTTTTACACATCACTTATTTATATGGGGAGGGTCACCATCTGGATACTTCTGATAGGAACATGCAATGTATATGTCCCTCCATTGACTCTCGTGTGGCCCGAGTGTGAATCAGCCAATTGACACAAAGGGGCCGCACAAGTACAAACGCCAAGACCTCAAAACATTGGGTGAGCCAGTAGTGTCGTGTATGGCAAAGGTATGCCTAGCAAGGAGCGAGATGTTTATGCCCGTACTCCTCTAAGTGGAGAATTCACCGGATCTGTCGCGTTGGCTAGCAAAACACACTGCTGTGGGCAG
Organism: Ambystoma mexicanum; assembly: GCF_040938575.1. NCBI lineage: Eukaryota > Metazoa > Chordata > Amphibia > Caudata > Ambystomatidae > Ambystoma > Ambystoma mexicanum. Next base: position 1,248,909,466 of record NC_090933.1, on the reverse strand, counting down.
AATTTTTATTCAGGAATTTCCTTGTAGACCCATGAGTAGAGATGGCAACATACCTACCATGCTTTCCCCAACCAAACTCTAAAGCACCCTCACAAACTCCCAACACTACTAGACTGCTATCTCACAATAAAGGTTCTCGTTTTAATGGATTGTGTTGTGTGCTTTTCCGTCTGTATTTATCCAGATTTATTTTTGAGTAATTATATCTCCATTAATCCACATCTATATTTTCTCTGTAAAAAATATAAATTGCAACTAGTGCTTTTTTGCATTTATTCAAAGTAGCGCCTCATGCCTGTGATGGGAAGGTCATAGAGTTGGATTCTTGCACATCAAGTCAAGATCGATTTTCAGCTTGAAAACAAACAGCTGCTCCCCATGCTGATGTGATGCATATCCTTTTAATCAATTTCAAAGGGAAATAAATTACTTTTTTAGCCTCTCCACTGTGCTACTTTGCATGGGAAATGGTCGGAAAGACATGACTGACAATCTTAAAAGCTACTCGAAGCACACACATTTCCACTTTTTTCACTTTTTAACAAATAAATACTAAAAAGAAGCAGAGTGATTTCAATCCATATTTATGTGTAGAAATCAGTGAAAGGGGAAAACCATGAGACCTACTTATAATACATCAATGTTGCCATGGAACCTCAGTGCATATAGTAGCTTAACACATACAGGCGCATTACAAGTTTGCCGGAATGGAAATAAAGTGCCGGTAATAATGGCTTTCTGGACCAACAAACTGCAAGTCTTCCGGTAGGGGCTCTGATCTACCAGCAGGCCTTACCAGGCCCCTACCGGCAGAGAAATGTCTGAATCACTGGTACTAATGGTGCCAGTGATTCGGGCAACTCCATGCCAGGGAGTCCTATAGGACTCCCAGGAATGGGGAGTTACCGGCATCTCTGCTGCCAGTAACATCCCAGATATGGGGTGGCTAAGACGGTACGGTAGTTTCCTGGTATCCAGCGACAATTGCCGGCAGTATACCGGGGAACTCATAATGAGCCCCATAGTCTTCTATATAGCTTCTCTTTAGATGATAGTCCATGTGTACTGGGCGTACACACATCCATTCCAATACAGGCATTTACTCCTTCTTACCTCCCTCCTTGGATCTGCAAACTCCTTTCCCGCTTTCCCTCTGTCTTACATCACCCTGGCTCATGCTATTCTTTCCAGAAAGGTAAGGCTGGTTACCCCGGGCAGGGCGCAATATGCCCTGTATACAGATTTACTCTGAAACTACTCTGACAGGGATTCAGTGTGGTACAAAAGCAGAGCAACACAACCGGGACCAACAGAAGGTATGTGGAGGCCCATTTGATCTTTGTAGTTTACTTCTTTTATTATGTTTTTAGAACAATCCAATCCAAAATTAATAACTACAGTAGGTGTAAATCACTTAATATAAATATGATATAAAATGATAATATGAAGTAAACTATATGAAAATGAAACTGACAAAATGCATAAAGAACATCACCGGGAGGATAGCTCGGGGGCAACGTGCTCGCCTTGAAAGCAAGATGACACAGAGCAACACAGGTTCGATCCCGGGTCCGCGATTAGAAACCTCTGGGTATTAAGCGCGTTATAAATAACATATCATATCACCACATTAACTACCACATTGAAATCTGTGTTGGTTTGTGTCTCTGCACAAGAATTATTCATGAGCCATGTGCAGATATGTCGAAATAAGACATACAGTTGGTAATTGTAGTCGTTTCCTGGAAGTTAAGGGGCCTTCCGTTGTTCTTATTTCCTTCAGGATCAAGTTCCATAGTTTGCCTGGATAGGAGAAGGCGGTTCCTCCAAATGTTCTATTCTCGAAGTGTCTTGTCTCTATTTGGAGGTTGGTGCTAGATCTTAAGTCTCTTCTTGATTGGTATTGGGTGATTTTTGCTTGAAGGAATTCAGCCACTTCGTGTAATGATTTATGGGCAATTCAGAGGGCTTTGAAGTTGATGTGTTTCTTTACTGGTAACCAGTGTAGACTTCTCAGTGCTGGTGTGATGTGGTCTCTTCTATTTAGTCTCAAGAGTAGTCTTGCTGCAGTGTTTTGGATGCGTTGCAGTTTTTTGGGGAGGCGTTCAGGCATTCCTAGGAAGAGACTGTTTGCATAGTCTTTTCTTTATAATACCTTGGAAATATTAATCGTAGAAGGAAAAAAAATGTATTTGCTTATGCGTAGATCTTTGGTTAAAAAGTGAGACCATTGTCCAGGAGGATTCCCAGATGTTTCATCACTTTTGATGTCTCCAGTTGGGTTCCCATGCTTGGGGGCCAGGTGAGGGGTCTCGGTTTTAGGTTGTCCTCTCATGGGGAGATCATTTTTTCTGTTTTGGTTGGGTTTAGTTTCAGGTAGCTGTCTGCCATCCAGGTGTTTATATTAGGCAATTATTGAGGTTTATGTCACTCACTCACCTGCCTGAATGCCGATTGGCTTCTGAAAAGCATAATTGGCTTATTGGGGACCAGCAGGCTTTAGCCGGCCCACTCTTCAAGGGCCCACATCTAAGACCCTGTCTGTCCCTGCCAGTGCCTGGACATGCTCCGGGCTCCACTTCCTGACATCATCAGTCATCATGCTTCTGAAGACCATCTTCACACCCAACGCGCTGCCTGACTGTTTCTTCCTGACTTGCGCTATGAAGTGAGTTCAGTGGTTATATCAGCCCCATTGAATCTCTTCTTTCTCTGCCTTCCAAGTCTTCAACCTTGCAATTTCACCATGCTCTATGTTGACTCCGTTTTCTGCCTTCACTCATTGTGACTTACTTCACCATCTAGTGCATTGCTGTGCCGCACTTCCTGTACCTCTCAAAGTCTGTGTTTGCTTGAAATTCGTTCTTAGCTGTGCCCCCTTCCTCCATTGAAAGCGCCTGTTTGCTGAAAATCACTCTTAGCTGTGCCTCCTTCCTGCATTGAAAGTGTGTGCTGAAAATAATTTTTAGCTGTGCCTGTTTGCTGCATTGAAAGCTGCCCGTTTGCCTGAAAACTGTTCTTAGCTGTGCCCCCTTCCTGCATTGAAAGTGCTTGTTTGCTGAACATCGGTTTTTTTATTGTGACTCCATCCTACTGTTTGACCTTACACCTATTACCCATTTGGGCAAACGGATCAGGTTCTGAACTGTGCTTTGCAGCATACTTGCTGCAATTTGTTTCTTTCTGCCTTAACGGAAATTCGAACTTGGCTGTGTGCACTTACTACATTGTGTTTTTTTCTCCCCTACCCAAAATGGAACTTGGCTATGTACTTGCTATTACCATCCTTGAAATCGCTTCTTGCTGGGTTCATGTCTCGGGAGGATAGCTCAAGAACAATGCGCTTGCCTTGGAAGCAAGACGACACGGAGCAACACAGGTTCGTTCCCCGGGTCCACGCTTAGAAACCTCTGGGTATTAAGCACGTTATAAATAATATATCATATCATATCACAACTGTTACTTACAACCTTTTTTACAAACAGCGATTGATGCTTCAGTACATCCTGCATTAACGTCCTGCATGTCCTACCTTACCCTCAGTGCCCCCCCTCTCACTCTCCCCTCCGCCATGTGCCTCAGTACATCATCTTGGTAAGTGTCCTCCTCACCTTCGCAGCTAGCTATGTCACTATCTATCTCTCCTATCTTCTCTAACTGCTTCTCTGTTTCCTATCCCTATCCTCTCACTAAATCTGGCTGGATGAAACTTAAGAAGGACATACTGGGCTCCAACCCAGGCTTTCCGATTGCAGACACCTATGTCCCGGCTTCCACCAGAGAGACTCTCACAGACATCCTCTTTGTCGTTACCTCACCCAACATATGGACCCGGTACATGATCGCCTTTCTCTCTCCTAGCTCCTCTTCTCCCATTAATGGTGGCACCCGCTTGGAGGTCCTCATTCACCTCTTCGCCATTTACAGGATCATCATTAATGTCTATCTGAATGTAACCATCATGGTGAAAGGTCCTCCGACCTCGCCGCTCAAACCTTACCTCTCCCCTGAACAGGCTCCCTTGCCCGCTATGCCCTACTCATCCTCTGCACATGGTCACTTGCCCACTGTGCCTTCCTCCTCCTCTGCACAGGCACCTTTGCATTGCTTCACTGTCCCAGCTCCCTTGTTGGCATTGGCTCCTCCGCCATCCCCCACTATCCTTCTGGCTTTTCTTGCCCCCTCTGGGAGAACAGCCATCCCCAGCACCCCGCCCCCCCGCCACGCGGAAGACCTTCCTTCAAAGATGGCATGCTGCGCCATATTGCCACGCTTAACTCTCGCTCTGCTGTCAAACACTCGTCTGACATCTGAAACCTTTACAAACGCATGGATATTGATGTGCTCACCATCACGGAGACATGGTTCAAGCTCTGTCACTGGCTTTGACACACTCCTTCCTGAAGGATACAAGATGCTCTAAGTGCCCAGGCCCAAGGGTTCAGGAGGGGGAGTGATGTTGATCTTCCCAGAATGGATACCTGTGTCCATCATCCCCACTCAGGCCTACTCCTCCTTCCAATGCCTAGTCTGCAGAGTCTCACTCTCTCCTGAATATTTTCTCCTTATGGTGACCTTCTATCGGCCACCAGGACTGTCTACTCTCTTCCCCCTCGGGATGGGCTGACCTGGCCACCTCTCTACTCTCCTCCTCCTCCTCTCAACTCCTCCTAGTGGGTGACCTCAACATACATCTGGATTCTCCTGAATCCTCAGGACCATTCCGCAACCTATGTGATTCTCTCTCCCTCTCTATCTTATCTTCTAGCTCCACACACACAGCAGGCCACACTTAAGATGCTATCATCTCTACTGACATCCCTCTCTCTATCCCTCCCACTAACTCTCTCTCTTGGACAGACCACTCACTCCTCTCTTCACACTGGAAGCTCTCCTCTCCTCTTGCATCGGCACACCCGGCGCGGCCACTCAGGTTCAAAGTCACCAGACCCATGAAAAGAGTGAGAGCAGCTGCCTTTGCCTCCACCTACTCTCCACCTCCTACTCCTGCTGCTGACTCCCACCCTGACACAGCCCTCGCTAACTTCTCCCTCTCTATCTCTAACACACTTGATACTCTTGCCCCTGTCATGAGGGTCTGACTGAAACCTTCCAAAAAGTGCAACTCTTGTTGCGACTCTGATCCGGCTGCCCTTAAACGCAAGTTTAGGGCAGCTGAGTAGAAATGGAATGTGTCAGGCGGAAACTGTGACAAACTGGCATGCCACCTCCTACAAAGGCAATATCGATTCTGCATCCACACCAAGAAAAGAGTCTTTATTCAAGCCTGCATCTCTGCGGCCAAACTTTTCAAAGTCTGTAAGGAACTGGGCAATCCAGCCTCCTCTTCCGACACACCCACCCAGGTCCTTTACTCGGCCCTGGCTGCACACTTCACTGCAAAAGCCCAATAAATCCTCTCCTCACTTCCACAGCACATCATACACCAACACCTCTGGAGCCTCCCATGGTCCCTCCGCCACTTCTCCTCTTTTCTCTCACTCCCATCACACCTGATGAGGTTGCTAGTCAAGTCTGGTCTATGAAGGATTCATCCAAACAGGTGGACCCCTGCCCCTCCAAAACCAATAAGGACCACATTGACTCTCTTGCTCCAGGCTTGGCTGACCTCTGCAATCTCTCTTTTGCCACTGGAGTTTTCCCAACTTCTCTTAAGCACTCCCTTGTGCGCCCTCTGCTTAAGAAACCCTCTACTGACTGCTCCATTCTGGTAAACTATTGCCCCATCTCTATCACCCCTTTCCTGGGCAAACCCCTGGAGAAACTGGCTGTCTCTCAGCTCACCCTCCACACTGAATCTGCTGGTTGCCTCCACGACCATCGGTCTGGCTTCAAAGCATCCAGAGGCATGGAAACTGCTCTTCTGAACAACCATGAGGATTTGCTCTCAAATGTTGACACTAACACTCCCTCTGTCCTCATTCTTCTTGACCTCTCCTCTGCCTTTGACATCGTAAACCACAACATCCCCATCGCATGTCTCCGTGACACCCTGGGAATCACAGGTCAGGCTCTGGCGTGGCTAACCTCCTTCCTTTCTGACCGCCCATCTCAGATGGAACTTGGGTCCTTCTCTCTACTATCACTCTTTCAACCTGCAGCGTTCCCCAGGGTTCATCAATGTGTACATGGCTGCCCTGGCACGTGCGGTTGCCACCTTCATCTCTAACTTCCAGTATTATGCGGATGACATGTAACTCTCCTTCAGGCTACACTCAGCCACTTCCTCTACCTAGCTCATATATGACTGACTGTCCGCAATTCATTCATTGTGCTGCAAACAACCTCTGCCTCAACACCAGTAAGACTAATTGTTGCATTGGGACATTTGCTTCCGCTTTCCCACTCTCACTCTGGCCCGCCTCCCCTGGCCCTGCGCCCGCACACTCCTGCGAGGCAAAAAGCCCTGAGGTCATCTTCGACTCCACTCTCTCCTACTCCACTCACATTTTGGACATCTCAAAAAGGTTCAATTACCAGCACCACCTCAGAGGTACTCTTCCTTTTCTCACATTCCCCCAGCGGCTCACTGTCTCCAGAGCTGTGGTTCTCTCAAAGCTAGACTACTGCAACAGCCTCTTTCTCAACCTCACTGCCTCTGCTTTGCGCCCTCTTCAACTCATCCAGAACAGAACCGCAAGACTTTTCCTTGGCCTCAAGCCCAGGGAATGCATCTCTCCAGTGCTGAAATCCCCCCACTGGCTCCTCGTGGCTGCAAGGATCAAGTTCAAAACCTTCTGCATTGTCCATGAGGCTTTCTGGGGCCTGGGACCTACCTATCTGCAATAATGCCTACCTAAATACTGTTCCTCCCGAGCCCTCCGCTCATCTACCTCCAACCTTTTGCGAGTGAGCCGGTTCTCCATGCAGAGATTTGGAGGGAGATCTTTATCCTTAGCAGGGGACTCCCTCTGGAATAGCCTCCCTGCTGCCCTCCCTTTTGAGCCCGATATCCTTAAGTTCCGGAAACTTCTTAAGACATTCCTCTTCTCTTCTTCCTTCTCTCTCCCTCTACCCTGCTAACCTCTCCCTCTGCTCTATCCCTCTGTCCCTCCTTTTCCACACAGCTGGCCGACTGGCCCCCGGGTGCCTCAGAGTCTCATTGGTCCCTGGCACCCTCGTCAGTCTTATCACACTTGCCTCCGGGCCTGCACTTGCCACATTGCTACTGTACTTGGTCTAATGACCCATGAGAATCGCATCTCTCAGCACTTACCCAGTTTCTGACTAACTGGGCGCACTTGGATTCCCCCCTGCACTTGTCCTCCCCCTCCCCTCTTCTGTACTGTCTGTGCACTTGCATGATCTGAACGTACCATGCCTTGAAGATCTTCTATCTATCTTCCCTGTCTCCCCTCCTTGCATGGTGGCGCCTCAATGCGCTTGGAAAAACTGCAGAATCGTCGTCAGACCTATTTGCTGTTGTCTACACGGTTAATTGGATTATATACACTTACTACGCCTGTGCAGACTTGTATCGGTCCGAAATTCAAGGGCTCTGAATGACTGTTGTTTTTCCCCCTTGTTCCCTCCCTCCTAGATCACTTTGAAACACTTGCCTTGTGTATAGGCGCTTTACAAATAAACATTACCATACCATACCATGTTATTGTGAGGTGGGTAGTGTTGTATCGTCTGTTGGGGGTGTTGCATCCGGTGAGTGGGAGGGCCTGGGATCTGTGGGGGCAACTGAGTGTAAACTTGGTGTATCTCATATGGAATTGAGGTCACTCGGGGAGTCTCCCTCTGGGGGGCTCCTTGGGTTGTGCACCATAGTTCTGTTGGGCATAACTATATCCCCTTCCTTGCCTGCTGCTGCACTCTCTTGAGAAATGCCCCCACTTACCACAGTTCCAGCATTGCCCCATTCCTCCTCCTCCTCCTGGCGCCATTCCTCCAAACTGCCCCTCCCCTAGATTCTCTGAACCAACCTCGTCCTCGCTGTGGTCCTCTCTCCGACTGCAGCCCAGAGAATTGCAGGTTTCTGCCCCACTGTCCTTGTCCGCCCCTTTGGTCCACATCGCTGCTATTCTGGCATTTGTGAAGTTAGGTGTATACTCTGCCTATCTATATGGGCATCGGTCTCGAGGACACCACAGCTACTTTAGCTAATTTGTTTTTCACCAGTTTTGCTTCCTCTGCCTGATGCCTCTGAAGCGTTTCCTTCTTGCGCTCTTTTATCCTTCTACAATTATGTACTATGATGCTTTGAATCTCAGGCCACCCCTTCACCTCCACCCCCACTATTTTGTCGAGCGCCTTTTGCACTTCTTTGGGCAGGCCTTGTTTTACTATAAAATAGAAAGGGGTATTGACTGGTCCCATGCGTTACCCGTTGCTGCCCTCACATCTCTTGGACCATGAGAATGAATTGCACAGCATCCTCATCATCACCCATGGCACATTGCATAATTGACTGTAAATCTGGTAAATCCCGGGGATGCTCGCTGCAGCGCGTCCCACACTTTGGCTCTAATTTTTTTGAAGGATGCTCCATAATGAGCATCGTTGCTCTGGGTTATTTCTGAGTACCCCTCCTTCACCCACACTTCGACAGCCTGGTCACCAACAGCGCCCACCAGTAAACTTTTCATATCTCCTACTGCTAGGGGTACCCCCACGTTTGCTTTTCGAAAGTGTATATCCATTTCCCTGCGCCCGCCGTAAGGGCTGGAAGTGCCTTTATAAGGTTGTTCTTGTCCATCTGAGCCCACGGCACATAGTGCGGCTTCCCTGTGCCCTTGTGTATCAGGGGCATTTGCATTTTCAGTCTGCTCTTTCAGCCCTTTGTTCCACTTCCCTTTTTCCTTGCTATGGCCATCCGGCCAAACCTCTCTTTCAACCTGCCGTCCCATAAGCTCTCCACTCTAGGGGTGCGTTGAGGCGCGTGCTCTACCTCCCTCTCCACATCATCCTCTACCTCATCGAACGTACTCCACTCATCTTTGTCTCTCCTTTGGGAATCTACATTTTAGTAACCCAGGCTAACCGCGTCACCGTGACGCTCTATGTGTATGGTTCTTATAGGCGCGTTGCCTATCCTGAATAAAAAAGTCTCCTGATTTCCACTTGTCCATCGCTTGCTGTGCTGGTGTGTCTGAGGGAACTGTTTTGGTTACGTCACATGCTGCCCGGAGTCTGGCTAGTTCTGTGCGCTCGATGCTAGTGCTATTTCTAGGTCCCTTGGACCGATGTCTGCGTGTGCTGCGACATTTGGAGGGGAGACAAATGGAGGCGGTGGGGTTGTCGCTGATGTCAATGCATTGGAACCGGTTTATACATATGTTGGGTTGGTGTACCCCGCCGTGGGATAGGCTGCTAATTGATATATTCCCTTATGTCCTGTCAATACCTTCCCATCCTCGCTTGGACCTGCGCCTTTGCTGTCGTTGCGCGCCCCCCATTCCCCTCCCGCTCCTCTGAATCCTCAAACATCTTTTAATATTTCCTGTCTGTTTTGTAACCGTTTCCCTTTGTACTTTGCGGTCAGAAAAATAGAAATGTGTTCTAGCATACTCTTGTCAAAGGAACCCTGCTCTGGCCATGAGCGGGGCATCCCCCTAGTCTCGTTCACCCACTGATTGTGATTCTTCTTGATCCTGTCTCAGTACTATAGCAGGGATTCACACATGTAATCTATGTGCATTTCTCGACCCATGATTGCGTCCTCTGTGTGTTTGCTAGGAGTACTACTCCTGTGCTAATGCGCCACATAGTTATACAGATATTCGTCAAAAACACTATTACATTTTTTCCCCCCTTATTTTTGTCAACACAAAAGATCAAAAAATTCTCTTCTCCTTCCCCAAGCCCCTGCTTCTTCTTTTGGTTTCCTTACTGACGCAAAACACACTCTCTTCACACACACACACAAACCACATGAATGTCCCTCCTAGGCCTCGTCTGTACACATTGAAATACACAAATAAAACAAACTAAAATAACAAACTAAAATAACAATCACTACTATGCCCGAGCTCTCTACTTATACGGTGCTCCTATATATTTCCTCTTTTTTCCTCTTTAAACAATGGTTGTGGCGCTACCTCCCCCCCCACTCGGGAAGGCTCTATATCTTTCTGTTTTCTCTTCCATATTATTCTCCTTAGAAAATTGATGAAAACCGAAAAATCCCACAAAACACAGGCATGCTAAAATCCTGAGTTCAACCTCTGCGTGTTCACACTGTTCACACTTGCCCATACATAAGTCCCCTACTTGTTATTTCTTGCAAGTCTATACTCACATGTGCATGTTCACCCAAACACCTCTGTTCACAGGGTTCCAACACCGGCCAGCAGCTCTCCTTGAGGCCGCACCCCGCTCCAAAGAGCAGACAGGATTCTACAAAGACGGCTCCTGTAAGGCCACTGGGAAGTACACGTTTTTTGGGGCTGGTCGCTGTAGGTGGGCGCATACCTTTCCGGAGAGGCTGCATAGACATCTCTACAGGTAAGGGGCGATATCACGTCATGGTCAGCAATTGATGGCATGCCCCTGTACGTTCACACCAGAATAAATACAACCCACTAGGGATTTTTTGCAAGGATAACAATTTTTAATCTTACAAAAATAAGAATGCAAGCAAAGAACACTGCTGCTCGAGAACGTTCTGGTCGAATTAGTACAAACAGGGGCTTATAAGGTATCACCACATCATCATTGTACAGTAAAAAGCTACGGGGCTAGTTGGTGAGACCCTATACACGGGCCTGCTCCATAGGGGATGCCCGGCTGCAATTGGCTCCAGTCTCGGCCGTCTGTCTTCTGCCACATGGGGTCAGCTGGGCTCATCTCTCCAGGGACTGAAGGTCAAGCTCTTCACATTTTGCTATCACAAATTTACTATTGTAGAATAATACTACTACATCATTATGGCATGCTCCAGGAAACTTGGGGAATGGCACAGGAGGAGGAACAGGATCATGCTGACTCACACATCCTTTGCTCAGTTCATATTGCACTCTCCGCACCCAAGGCTTCCACCCTCGCTTTGGACTATAATGTATTCCTAACTGTTCCTCCTATTACAAAGCGTGTTGTTCTAGAATAAGGTAAAATGGTTGTGTTCATTTAGATCTTTTACGACTACTGGGTTTATGGTTGGAGGTCTGAGGTCACCTACTATCGTGGAATTCAGAGGTCTTGGACTCAGTCAGTGGTGGGTGTCATTACTCCTGGTGGGTTGGGTGGGGGTTGGAGGTCTGCTGGTGGCCAGGCTGTGATGAATGCATGCTGCGCGGGCCTGGTGCTGTCTCATGGCCTTGCAGGGCGCATTCCTCTCTGGGATAACGAGTAATTGCAACAGTTAAGGAGCAAAGAGAAGTTCTAATTGTACAAGCGCCTAATAAGTGACCAATAAATAAAATAAATAAATAATTTTCTATGGGAAATCGTGGGTTCGTCTGCCCTCAGCATTTGCCGAACTGAATGTGTCTACCATAACTACAAAATGGCGTCTCTTCATATGCACGCGCTAAGTCTGTACACCTACCCGTCATGCAATATTGTGTTTGCGCTGGGTTTCTTAGCATGGCCATCTCCCCCCTGGTACATCGCACATATATCTATGGGACTCGGCTCACTCTAAAGCATCTAGGGGGGTGGGAAAGGCTAATTTCCTTCCCAACGCAATAGACATCCCTGTTGTGTCCCGTCTTTTAACGAGCAACGGGAAGAACATTTACCATTCGTAAAAATTGATGTTCTAGGGTCAAAATGTTTGACTAACGAAATAAAGTTACTACCACAACTATGGTAACGCAATTCCACAAATAAAAAGTTCCACTCCACCCTATTAAATGCATTCTAATCATCTAAAGCGATTGCTGCATAGCTATCCATAGAATTCTTATTTTAATTTATTACATGTATCAAACCACAGAGAGGTCCAATGTTAGAAGACATAATTCTTCTTTTACTAACCCGACTTGATCAGATTTGATCATTTTAGGAAGAAAAGGTGCCAGTCTATTTGCTAATATTTTAGCAAAGATTTTACAATCTGCATTCATACAGCCTTATAGACTGAGGGAGGGGTTGTTATTGCTGCATAATGACAAAGAAGGGTCATTATCCCCAACCTCTCGAGGTCTATACAGCTATTAGCAAATAATGGTAATAGCAATATATGTTTTGGAGTTACACATTTTACTTTAATAGTGGCTAAGTAGGCAACTGAGTAAATTAAATGTTGTTTTATTTTGCAGTATTGAAATAACATGGGTGTCCTCATAAATGATGCATTATGCAAACTTTGCTGAACTGAAACACGTTTAACGTGAGCATGCACTTGGTATGCAAAAGTAAATGGGGAAGAAATATCTCACCCTCAGGAATTTATATATCTTGGTTTTCGACTAAGTAACACATCCTCAATAAAATCATGGGTAGAGTATTTACATTCTAAGGCAAGACCTTTAAAAAGTCAGATGTAAATTATGTTCACAAAATATTGTAAATACTCTTTGATTCCATTATTAGAATTTTTGAGGCGAAAGGTGGAACCAATTCTTTTGTATGCCTTGGATATTTGTTTGTGCAATATCAAAACTCAACTCAATTCTTTACAGGGATGTCTGTTAAAATCTGCACTTTGCATCTCCGCTTCCATCCCCAACTGCATTATTTGACATGAGTTAGGATTGATATCCCTTTCTTGCAGATGGGAATGGAGAGAACTTACCAATTATGGTAGAATGCTGGTTCCTTCTGTTAATTCACTTTACGAAGATCTGAACCAAATGACAAAGGGTTAAAGTTCGTTTATGGCATATAAATTGAGAATGCTTAAAATATTGGACGATTTGGGGGTTGCTCACTGTGATTTATACATGCGTCCCATTTATGTGAAACGAAAACTTTTTGAGCATGACTGTTCGAGGACCATAGAAGAACTAACAACATATTGTACTTTCAAAGAATATGCAAAATATCCGGACGGTTGTTGTTTTTTTCTAACAATCTTTCCCTGAAATATTGCACGGATGTATTTCATGTGATTTAAATTGAATCAAATACACACGCGTGAAAGAACAAGGTATTGCGGGCATCCAGGTGTGGGTTGTCAATCTATGAAATGTCGGTTCCTAAATTGTTTTGAATCTAATGAAACTCGTAAGCATCTCATAATGGAATGTCCTTATTTTAGAGATGCCAGAACCACCTTATTGATGCGATTTGTGAATATGGACTATATCGATTGTATGGAATCACTATGGGATCGGATGATGCAAGGGCAAGGGAGAGCTGTAATCTTTGCCTTAGTTGCTTTTTTAAAGCTTATTGAACATGAAATATCTTTATTGCAGCTACTTATTTCATATGTTATCATTTAGACAGGTGAATCTTACTGATACGTTTTAGTATCTGTGTTCTTTTGTAATGTTTAGTTAGGAAAGAACGAAATAGTATATTTTTATTTGTCATTGGAAAGATCATGAATTGTGTTTTTATGAAATTTAAATACTTGTTTTATGCATTGGAAATGGATTTCTTTTCTTTTTGTAAAGGTTAATAATAACCAAAAATAAATTAAAAAATAAATTTAAAAAGTTGATGGTTTTGCTTTAAGAAAGCCAAAGATTTCCCCTATGTTTTAGCTTCTCTTTTGTGTTTTAAACAGCATGTTGCAGCAAAAAAAAGAAGTCCTCCCAGAGAGGAAGTATCTTGTTGAAATAAATCTTGTCTGGAAATTGCACTCTTGTTTCCCTGCCTGCTTTTGAAGACAGACTGTTCAGAACACAGTCAATACCATTAGTTATTGACCGCACTCTAAACATTCTGATTGACTGAGAGGAGGTCATTAACGATTTCCATGTGCTAATAAAGGATATTGGTCTGTAGTTTTTAGGATATTCACAATCCTTACCAGCTGTGGGGAAACTAATTAATAACGCCCCAGCAAAGGATCCAGGCATTTTACTTTCCCTGGAGAAGTATGAGAATAATTAATTTAGCTTAGGAGCAAGATTAGAAGCAAAGTGAGCAAATAAATCCATATAAAGACCACCTGGACCAGGTGCTTTGCCTTTGCTTAGATCCTTTATTGCTTTAAAACTTTTGTTGGAGGACCATTTCAAAATATTTGTGCCCCTACACTGCAGCTAGGAAAGCCTGTTTGCGTATGTGAACAACAACAGAAATGCATTGAACTTGTGTAGTTTAAGGTTTTCAAAGGCAAAAGGGCAGTGGTATAACAGGCAGTTTCCATAGGTTCAGTTGTGTAACCCAGGTGCACATATAATTACACAATCCATGAATTCAGTGCAATATAATTAAAGGACATTGGTTGGGGAGGCAGCTGTGTGCTGCATAAATTATAATGGAGAATATGTTTCCTAACGCACATTGCAATGCATGTTTTTATCATTGAGGGTGCATAACATGAGCCCTACCTTGAACTTCACTAATCTCCAACCATATCCGCTGCCTCACATGAAAGAGATATCCAGGCAGACTGTCACTGACATCCTCTTTGTCGCTCCCTCTCTGGACCTAGGGACTCCCCATATGGTCTCAGTCCTCTACCCTTTCTCTTCTTCCCCCATTAATGGTGGTACGAGATGGGAAATACTCTTGGCAGCCTTACAATCATCATTAATGTCTATCAGAATGGCACTGTCATGGCCCAGGGCTCTTAGCCCAACCTTCTCCTTCTTGATATGCATCTTGCGTCACTCATCATCTTCCTCCCTTCCCCTGCCTTTCCTCCTTCTGCCAACCCCCTAGCCCCTCTGCCACCACTGAAGAGTGTACCACACCCCTGTACACCTCCTTGGAAGACCATTTGAAGTTGGCAAACAGCTTCACCTAGCAACCCTCAACTCTCGCTCTGCCTTTAAACACTCCTCTGACATCTGTCTCTTTCTTGAAGACCTTGATGTCCTCACTCTCACTGAGACATAGTTCACTGCCAGCTCTGTCACTGCTTTTGACACACACCTCCCTCAGGGTTACAAGATCCTCTCTAAGCCCGGGACTAACTGGTCTGGAGGTGGAGTGACCTTGATCTTCCCTGAATTGGTCCCTGCTACTCTCATTCCAACTCAGACTTACTCTTCCTTCGAATGCCTCGTCTGCAGGCTTCGTGTCTCACCAACCCTCTCGTTGACTCTCGCCACCATCTGCAGGACCCCTGGTCAGGTTTCGCTCTTCCTCTCGAAGTGGTCTGACCTCACCTCTTCTCATCTTGCCTCCACCTCCAAGCTTCTCCTTATCAGAGACTTCAATATTCACCTTGACTCTCCTGATTCGTCCACTGGACTCTTCTGTAGCCTCTGTGACTTTCTCTCCCTTACCATTCGTCCCTCTGGTTTGATGCACTCAACCGAACATACCTTGGATAATCTCATCTCAGCAGACATCCCCATCTCGAACCCTCTCACTACACCTCTCTCCTGGTGTGACCATGCTCTCCTGTCCCCTCACCTCGATCTCTTAGGTCCCTCGGCTAAGTCTCTACCTGCAATGCCAGTCTCCTTGTCCATCATTCGACCAATGAAACGAGTGTCAGCTACTTCCTTTGCTGCCACTTTCATTCCTCCTCCCAGTGCTGCCACAGACTCCCACACTGACTCTGCCCTTGCTAATCTTTACCTCTCTATCACCAACACTCTGGACATCCTTGCCCCTGCCATGATGATCCGCATGAATCCTGCCTCCAAGCGCAACACCTGCTATGACTCTGACGTAGCCTCATTGAAACCCAAAAGCAGAGCTGCTGAGCGGAAGTGGTGGGCATCAGGCACATCCTCTGACAGACTCGCCTGCCACCTGATCCAAAGGCAAAACAGACTCTCAATCCGCTCTAAGAAGAGGGCCCCCATCTCTGGGACCAATAACATGGCAAACTGCTTAAAATCTGCAAGGAACTCAGCAATCCTACTGCAGTCTCCACTTCTCCCCTGCCATCCATGAGCCTCCGTAATTCACTGGCCTCCCACTTTTTAACCAAAACTCAGGCCATCCTGTCCTCACTCTCCTTCACTCCCCTTCCTCCTCCCTCCCCAGCTCTCAGGCCTCCCTTGGCCCCCCTCTCCAATTCCCCTTCCCTCCTACTCTCCTTGTTCTCACCCACAGGACGAGGACTCTAGACAAGTCCTCTCTATGAAAGTCTCCTCCAAACAGGTGCTCCCCTGCTCCTCCAGAACTATCAAGGACAATATTGCCTCCCTTGCGCCAGCCTTGGCCGATTTCTGTAACCACTCCTTTGCCATTGGCTCCTTCCCGCTACCCCTCATACACTCCCTTGTAAATCCTCCCCTTAAAAAGCCCTCTGCCGATCCCTCCTGCCTGGCTAACTACTGCCCTATATCCATTACCCCCTTCCTGGGCAAACTCCTGGAGAAGCTGGTCATCGCCCAACTGCTTCAACACTCTGAATCTGTTGGTTGTCTCCACCAGTATGGTTTCAGAACAGCCAGAGGCACGGAAACTGCTCTCTTGAACACCCATGAAGACTCGCTCTCAGATCTCAATTCCAACTCTCCATCCGTTCTTATCCTTCTGGATCTTTCCTCTGCCTTTGACACAGTCAATCATGCCACCCTGACAAATCGGCTCTGTGCCACCCTTGGCATCACGGGCCTGGCACTGGATTGGTTTACCTCATTCCTCTCGGACCGACCTTCCCCAGCTCAACCGTGCCCTTTTCTCTCCCCTATCACGCTCTCCACCTGCGGCGTTCCACAAGGCTCTATCCTCTCGCTATGGCTCTTCTCCATTTACTTTGCCCCTCTGGCCCACCTCATCTCCTCCTTTTCTCCTCACTTCCAGTGTTATGCAGACGGCACGCAGCTCTCCTTCAACCTTCCCTCTACTGCCTCCTCTCTTCCTCTCTCATCCCTGACTAACTGATATTCAGGCATAGTGTTGAAGGCACGCACCTAAAAGCTCACGCCCATAAAATGCAACCCGCTAGCAAAAAAAGGCCAAGAGATTCTTGCAAGGATAACCAGTTTTAATTATGCACAAAATAGGTATGTCAGCAAAGAATTCTGCTGCCCAAGAACGTTCTGCCCAAAAAGGGTGCACGCAGAAGCTTAAAAGGGGGCACAGCGTCATTCATATCAGGGCCATCTTAAGCACTTTTGGGGCCCTGAGCATGGACATCTTTGGGGCCCCCTCCACCAAACCAAAGGAAATAAGGGATCAAGAATACTGGTGGTGCCCCCCACCCACCACCCCTCGCGCTCACAACCTATAGTTTGATATGCTGTCTTGCAGCATAATAAGCATGTTTAATCCCTTTAAGTCCCCTTGCCCTCTTCATTCTTGCAGAATGATAAACAAGTAGCATGTGAAGACCAACATTAGCATTCTACAAAGGGGTTACTGTTCTGGTACATAAGGATACTTTTTATCAATAACATCCAGGAAGGTAGATGTAGTATGAATGCAGGACCCTATGTAAAAGGTACATGTAACCCATAATAGATAGAGAACTAACATTAGCTGCCTAACATAATGCAAAAGTGCTCATGCATGGATAGAGACCACCAATTGGAAGGAAGGAGAACGCTACACATACCGTAGCATGGATAGTGGAGGCAGATCAAAAGCTACCAGGAAGGTGTCTTTACCCAGACAGACTGAGATTAGAAGTGGGACATAGTTTTCAAATAGTGTTGCCATTAGGTATCAAAGGAACAAATGCCTCTGGTGTGCGATATAAATATGCTCACTATTAATACGGTGAAACCATGCAAAAGGCTTTTATGAAGATCATACCATGAGAAGGAAATCACTCTGAAGGGCTGACAATTTTGAAAGGTTTAGGGACTGGCAATATTGAGAGGTTAGGTAATACAAGAATAAATGGCATGCCCAGGATCACACATTGGTTAAGGGGTGAAGCTGGGATTTGTGCCAACTCTGCAATGTCCGCATTTGAACACTATATTTTCCAGTTCTTACCATGAACTAAAACAATCTCATTCTATTAAAACAACGGACTTGGAAAGTACACAAATCACATGACCAAACATGACCATTTTTAAACAAAATATGATAGAAGGGTGTTATGCAAAATGGGAATGTTTCTAGCTTCATTCTCTCCATCATCAAGTGAAATATATAAGAACCAGTATACCAATCAATGTGATTTAACACATTTAATCTGGGTTTGTCTTTTGTATTTTAAAGCTTTAAATATTTCCAAAAAAATGGCTTGTGACATTTTCATTTAAAAACGCGCATAAAAACCTTTGACATTTACCAAAAAGCAAACCGTTTTTTGTGTCAAACAAGCAGACCTTAAAATATGCTTGCCTGAGGCCTGCAACATATAATCCGCTCTCTTCTGTCTACCAACCCTTCCACCCAAATGGCCCACATAAGAAGAAAGATCAAGTAATGGGCTAAACAATACCAGCAGCATGTTATGTTATGTTATGTTAGCAGTACTTGTATAGCGCACCATCACCAACGGAATTGGTCCCCAGGCGCTCTGGTGGATCTGTAAACAGGAAGGGTGGGTAGGGTTAGTCAGGAAGAGGGGAGAAGGAGAGTGGGATAAGTGGTGAGCTGTTGGCAGCTTCAGCTCGGTATACACCGAGTGCTGGGCTTTGGTGCTAGTATCGGATCGGGCGAAGGCCTCGAGTGCTGTGGGTGAAGTTTATGTGTTGTTGATGCGGTGTGGTAAAGTGCGTGCGGATTGCTGGGAGAGAGATGGTTGTGTGGTTTGGTGTGGGTTTAAGTATGCAGAAGATTGATGGTTGGGTTAGTGGGGTCTGTATCCTGACTCAGGTACTTATGGTTCCGTTAGAGTTGCATACCTGTGGGTTGGGATGTTGCTGGTTCCTTGGGGGCCGACTCGCTTTGGTGGTGTTGCGCTGATCCAACTGTATCCTATTGAGTATAGTTTGGATTGGTAGGTGCGTGTGAACCCAATCTTCCGGTGTGGGACTGGGTGGGTGATATCTATTCTCAGGTGATCTAGTGTGACCCTGGTCGGTTAAGGCTTTGAATGGTTCAGGGTCGCAGTTGTGTTGATGTGTTGTCCTATTCATTTATAAACGTGCATAAAAACCTTTGACTTTTACCCAAAAAAAATCGTTTTTTGAGTCAAACAAGCAGACCTTAAAATATGCTTGCCTGGGGCCTGGCACATGTGGTCCTCTCTCTTCTGTCTACCAACCCTTCCACCCAAATGGCCCACATAAGAAGAAAGATCAAGTAATGGGCTAAACAATACCAGCAGCATGCAAGAAGGCAAACCTCACAAAAGACAGCACAGTAATGTAAGATATATTAGATGATTTGACCAGGATCACTGTATTGTCTGCTGGCAAATCCAGGATACAAAAATAAACGCAGTCGTTCCATAGTCTTGAATTTGGATACTTATTCACCTCTTGGACTAACAGTTTATGCCATCGTTGGAGGCGATTGCCTAGGTTTTACAACACCCCATCTGAACAAACCAATTTCTAGACCTTCACCATACGGATGATCTGTTACTTTTCATAGCAACCCCTATCTGGTACAAGTACATTGGGCCTCATTACGACCCAGGCGTTAAGGGTTAACGCCGTCGTTAACCCTTAACGCCTATTCTGATTTTAACGGCTGCTTTTATCAGCCGTTAAAATCCATGGCGCTAACCTGCCATGATGCTAATTACGCCACCGTAATTTACGGTGGCGTAATTAGCGCCTTCCCCACTCCCATTATGCCCTATGGGGCAAAAATGGGAATGGGGAAGGGAAAATGGGAAATGGGGATTCCACTCACCTTGGAATGGGGCGGTAAATCCGCCATCCACCATGGTGTAAACATAGTTTACACCATGGTGGTAAAGTCGGCGCAATTAGCGCCTGGGTTGTAATGACCCCCATTGCTGATAATAGCAGATGTTGTTCTGCAAAACGAAGTATATATGCAGGCAGGTTTATAAACTTCAGACATAAGAAAGGCTCAGCCAGCCTTGCTGGAACGTGATATTCTAATTTTGCATATGAACACACATCTGTGCAATGGGTGCTTCACACACTGAGCTAGCTTCTGAAACACTCTGGCACTCAACTTATCAATATGCTTTTCGCCATTGCCTATTGCACATGAGCAACATAATTCCCACTGGAAGGAAAGAATGCTACATAGTTGTGCCATAAGGAACCCACAAACTATGCATACCACAGTGAACACAGAAAGCAATACATGATGAATTGATCAAGGCAGAATGCACTTGCCAAAACAGAAAGGAAATGGGTTTAGAGCCTCAGCAGCACCCCATAAAATATCCTGACTGTGCTATTTAAGACTGGTGAACAAAGGAATCTTACTTCTTCAGATCAGATAGCCTTGTGGGGCCCCCTCCAAGGTGGGGGTCCGGGGCAAATGCTTCTTTTTCCCTCCCATAAAAACTTCTCCGATTCATATATAGTGAAAACCTGCACGGCTGGTTGTTGCGATCCTCTGCATGGTCGGCCTACTCCATTGGGATGTCCGTCCATCTTCCATCACGTGGGGTCAACTGGGCTCATCGTCTCCAGGGAACCATGGTCGAAATGCCAATTAGTTACTTCTTCCAAACAGTGCAACTCCCTGCTCGCACTTAGCATGCGGACCCTCACCCCCTGCACCTCATGCAATCCCTGCCACTTGCCCTCCTGGCCTCCCTTTACCTCCTGTGGCCTTCACCCCATCCTCTAACCCCTTTTACTTGCACCCTCTCTGCTTTAACCTGCACTTCCCTTCTCACCCCAGCACTTCACAGCAGACTGTCACGCGCCCCTCTCACACATCTTGTTACTGCACCTGCATGATCCGAATGTCACAAGGCCCAGTATCTGTTCTCCTGTTATCTTTCTCCTTTGTGTCCCCCCCACTCCTCCTTTTTTTCTAGCGGCTCCCTGAAACACCATTTGCTGTACAGGCACCTTACAAATATCCAATAAATTAATTATAATGGAGAGCAAAAAATGTCTGTTATTATTGACTGACTTTCTGGGAGGTCTGCCTCCGGCCAGTAAATGTAAGTTTAAAGTGACAGAGCCTTTGAACAACGATGCCTCCTTAGAGACTATGTTCAAACCATCAGCCCCACCGTGGGGCTTTATTTGATGGAAAATCCTAGATAAAGCAAGGGGGGTAGTGGGTAAACAGCCACAGATTTTCACAGGACATAGTCTTTGCACTCTGAACAGCAGAACAAAGAAATGCAGCTAGAGGGTAAAGTCTGGGAACTGACGACTTTAAAAAAGCTATTAAGCTTTTTAGT
Source organism: Ambystoma mexicanum (assembly GCF_040938575.1). Lineage (NCBI taxonomy): Eukaryota > Metazoa > Chordata > Amphibia > Caudata > Ambystomatidae > Ambystoma > Ambystoma mexicanum. The sequence continues at coordinate 1,248,888,222 of NC_090933.1, read as the reverse complement.
GTGAGTCACAAGGGGCGCTAAGGTGTGATGGACAATTTCATTTGAAAGAGCGGAAAGGCCCCGCCGTTGAGCCTGGACATAATATATGATGTGATATGATATAGCATTTATAGCGCGCCTACACACAAGTGTTTCCCCACCATGCATATAAACCTGCATGGTGGGGAAAATGTAGTTTAACTCAATGGGAAATAAATACTGTGATTTCCGGCTGGAATGAAAGTGCATGAAGGAGAGAGAGTATGCATATTATCATTGGAGAAAGATCGGTTACTAGAAACTAAAATGGCTATTCTTAGTAACTCGGTGATCAGATGACTCCCATGTACTACCACTTTTTCACTTCTGAATTTTCAACTGACACAAACAATGCATTCTGGGAGGTGTAGTCTTGCTTCAGCTGCACAATCGAGGCCTGCGAAAGGATAGCCTGGAGCTGGAAAAGCGCGGCATGAGGTCATCGGGTCACCCTGCACGCTCTCTGCGTAGGCGTGCTATCAGGTGTCTCCCTTTGCAGGATTCCCCGGGCCCAGGTCAGCACAGGCCGTAGCACGCCGAGGCTGTGCGCAAATTAAGGGAGCTGTAATCCAATCGGCCATCGAGGCGAAGGAGTGACAGGGTGAAAAGACTAAATTAGTTACAGCGCCCCCTGAACACGCAGCAGAGCCCCCAAGTATGTTTCAAGAGCCCGCTGTCACGGTTTATCATCGCAGCTCTCAGCTATCACGCAGCTCCATTTCCTGTCAGGTGCTTTACCCATTTGCCGCCTCTTCCCCATAGAGGGTAACGTCTTCTCCAGTTGTACAATAACGGCCCGGCGTAGGGACCACGTGGCAGCGCCGACAAGCAATGCTCGCGCAACCTCTGACTCTTGCAGGGTTGTTTATTGCAAGAATCGGGGTTTCCAATGTAATCTTAGCCCTTTCATTTAATTCAAAGTAGCTTATGTGTATACTTTATTCAGGAATATCACTTATGGGGTATTTACTTAGGTTATGTTATCTGGTCTTGTACCGTGCACTGCGGCCACTTACGCAGTCTCTAGGCTCTCTGACGGATCTGCAATGGAAGGAGGTTTGGGGGGGGGTTGTTACTGGGAGTAAGGGAGAAGAGCAAGAGAGCTTTGATGTGCTGTTAGCAGCTTGGGTTTGGAGAAATCCGTCAATGAGCTTTGGTGCGTTTTTTGGTCGGTAGTCGTCATGTGGTGTAGAGTTATGATAGTGCATGGGTGCTTTGTGTCATTTATTATTAATATGATATTTAATGAGCGCGAACCTGGCTTCGAGAAGCAACGGAGCGCTTTACAGAGGTATACAGCAATACAGATACATAACGGATCGCTTTACAGAGGTATTTAACAGCACAGATGCATAACGGAGTGCTTTTCAGAGGTAACAACAGAACAGATATACAGCTGGGGGTGGGATACAGAGGGGCACAGAGGAGGGGTACAGCTGTACCAGGTGGCGGGGAGGAAAGGGGCGGGCAGGGTCTAGCAAGTCATGTGGTGCGAGGGACGATGTGATGGCCCAGGTGTTGAGGCGGAGGGATTCCTTGAAGAGGTGGGTCTTGAGTTCTTTTCTGAATTGTAGGAGCGTGGGCACGAGTCTGATACTGACGGGGGAGGAGGTTCCATAGTCTGGGGGCGTAGGCAGAGAAGGCTTGTGTGTACTTGTGTTTGGTTTCAGTTGTGTGTTGTGAAGTGTGCGCAGTTTGTGGTGCGATAGAGGTAGGGTTGTTTTTAGTTTAGAGTTTGCGGGTGAGTATGCAGAATATTGAGTTTTGAGTACGGTTAGTTAAGTGCAACACATTTCCTTCTCTCCAAAATGTCCATACAGGTGCGAGACAACTCCTGCCCCCAGAAATGTGTCTGATCGCAACACATTTCCCACTCCAATGCTCCATCTAAGTGTGACACACTTTCAACTCCCAACAATCCATCTAGAGGTGGCACATTTCCTACCCCCAAAATATAGCTAAGTGCAACATATTTCCTACCCCCGGAGATCTATTCAAGTGCAACACATTTCTACCCCCAAAAAAGAAAACCCTCTGATTGTGACACATTTCCTACTCCCATCAATCGTCTAAGGGTGACACATTTCCTACCCCATGATACTAACAAGTGTGACACTTTTCCTAACCACCAAAAAACCCATCTAAGTGCAGCACACAGACAACTCCCAACAAATCCATCGGACCATCTAAGGGGCGAAGCAGGTGGTCCACACAGTGCCACAACTTTATGGTGGCAGTGCGCAAGTGGCCGGTCCCTCATTTGAGCACAGCAATATCAGTGCTCGCCATCCATGCCATGCCAATCCAGCTGCAGATGTACGGTGCACCGTCAGACGTCCATGGGCGAAAGGGGATGGCCAGAACGCTGAGTAGTCAGTGTGGGTAGTATAGAAGTGGCATGATCTTCTGTATTGTATCAGTGGAGGTGCTCACAATTACCACCATCTTACCATTGGTAGATACGCAATTATATGTTGTTTGTGGCAAATGCGTGTAGTGGTTCCTGTCATGTGTTGGGTGTTGTGGAGAGATGGTAGAGTGTATGTAGTTTCTGTGTCGGACTGTCAGCGTTTGTGTTCAGCTGGTTGAGTAGTGTGTTGCAGGTATGTCTTTAAAGAATGGTATGACATGCAGCCTCTTTTCTGTTAAGAGACGCATCTTGTATTGTTTCAAGTGGAATCTATACCCACTCGTTTCAAGCGCAGCTGCCATTGGCCACAATTGATTGCTTGTTTGTTTCATATTCTATATAGACCTAACAGGCCGCTTCCAAGCACCAAACCGACAAACTTCAAACACTGCAAAACAACGCACTCAGAACAGCCCTCAACTTACCCTCCAAGTAACACATCTCCAACAAAAGAAGAGAAAACAAATGGCTCAAAATCCACGATCGCATCTCACTCAAAACGGCATCACTCACCTTCAAATGCTTAAATAACGCAGCCCCCCCTATCTCGCAGCCAGAATAGTAAAAAGAATGATTAACTCTTACTGCCTTCAGGTACTCAAATTCAGACACAAGAAAACGGGCGGCAGTAGCTTCCCTGTCATGGCAGCCCAACATTGGAACACTCTCCCACTCAACATCAGAACAGACCAAACCTACTACAGCTTACGGCGAAACACTCTCACCCGGTTACGATCCACTGATCCCCTTGATTTAACCGTGTCCTCTTACACGAACAGACCCTAGCCAACCTGACTGTATATATCTACATTCTTTAACTGACCTGCCGAAATGTAATTTACTGTATGTATATATGTAAATATGTCCTTTCACCAGATTCTACGAAATCTAATGCTATGCTTTATACTCATTTGTGCCTTATCTTGCAACTAAGCTTTTATGTAATCTTATCTTCCTGTTCTCTGTTGCGCCCTGTTACCTCTGGGTTTTGCGCGCCATACTAAATAAACAAACAAACAAGCAAACTTTGCTCTAAAGGGCAAGGTTTACAATAAACATGTCAAGAATGCCCTATGTCATTTGTGAGATGCTCACCCTGTCCTAATTGTTTTCTATTTTTTTAGTTTTGATGTTATCCTTATAAATTCAGGACCTCAACTCTAAGAGTGGAAAGAAAAAACAGGACTGGATGAGCCCCTCCAGAATGATATGGGGCAGGTATAGTTCAGAAGCCCATCATAAACAAAGTGGGCATGAATTTACCATCCATGAACCATATATTCTGTGGCAGACCTCGGCTTCTAGAACCCTGAGAAGGCCTGATTTTCTATAGGCAGAATTTTCAGTCCTGAATTCATGGCAAGAAATGGAAAGCTACTAGTCCCAAAATGGAAAGAATACAACTAGAACTGGATGATTCTACTTAGGCACAAATGGTAGACATTGCAGATTTTGACTTCAAAGTTTTAGATCATCTGAAATTGCAGTGTACACTGTGCATACCCGCCTTCATGCCAAACTCTCTCAACGTCTTTTCCCATTGAGTTAGTGCACTGCTGCAGAGATTTCTGTAACCGGCTGGCAACAGGTGAGCATCCCAATGCTATAAGGAAGCCTTTTATCCTTTCCCAAGTTTATAGAATACATTCCATTGTTTTTGGGGACTGTATCAATGGTTATTTAGAGCACTGTGAAACCATAAGAGCTTAGAAACAAGCATTACAAAAGAAAACAACTATTGTCTCAGATGTGCTCTTTGACATAAGCACTGAGGCACGTGAACTGTTAGGGAGGTGTTCAAGTTTCAGAAACCTGGAGCCTGTTCTCAAGTCTAACATGAGTGAAGGTTCAACTGTCCCATAATAAGACTGTAGGGAAATCTACCCAAAAGAAAAGGTGGCAAAGCAACACCTTAGAATTCAAAATCAAAATGTGAGCTGCAGACTGTACATGGCATCTGAAAAAGATGAAAAGATGTGTGAGGAAATGAGTGGTGTTAGCAGCCAATCTACAACAAGAATATATGTCCAAAATATATCACAAGGCAAAAAATAAATATTTTCAGTTATATAGAAGCTACAACAAACTTTTGTTAATTGGAGAACAGTCCATTTTGTTTTCTAAACGCGCAGCATTTTATCGGAAAGTGTAAAATTGGGCCCTGCATGGTGTATATTTTTCTTTACAGGACTGAGAGCCAGCTTTCTATGAAGAAACATACAGAGATATTAAAGATATAAACATTGATAGGAGTTTGATTGCAAAGATGGCATAATGTTGCCCTGTCTAAAGTGACAATTGCAATGGAGAAAAGGACTGTAAAAGCTGCTTTTGTGAATGAAACCAAGCTAGCACATTACAGGCAAATAGCATTCCTTTCCCCCAGCTACAGCAACACTGCAACAGGAAAGTGGATGGTCTGCTTTCACATGAGAAAAGTGTGGACACTGGCTTTGAAGCTCGGCCATCAATTTTATGATGCTGACTTTTGCCTTGTCCCCGGATACAGGTCTAGGTAATAACAATTAAAAATGCTCCCCATTTACAACTTCCACCTATTTCCTAGCTTTGGCTATCGAGCCTTAAAAATACAATTAATTTGCCCTTAAAAACAATTAATTTGCTCTGGGAACTGGTCTGCAGTCATCTCCTCACCAAATATTTAAAATAAAATACAAATATTTTCACTTGAAGGTAATGTCGTAGAGAGTGGTCAGTCAAAATCTCGAAAAAATAATCTCGAATAACAATAAGGTCGAAAAAAAAGACCGAAAAAAAAGTCGAATTTATTTTTTTAATTATATATTTATTTTGGGGTCCGGGATTAAAAAAAAAATGGTTAAAAAAAAAAAAGGGGGTTGGGGGGGAACCCCCCCATTTCAAATAAAAAACGTCATAAAAAAATTCGACCTTTTTTTTCGGCCTTTTTGTTTCGAGATTTATTTTTTCGAGATTTTTAGATTCGGTATTATGACCATAAACCGTCGTAGAGACTTCATTAAAAATAAAAACAATGTACAGGGTGAAAGGCTCTATCAGCTGAATGTTTGTTTCATTATGTAAATTAGGTGAATGTGGATAATGTTGCACAGAAACGAGACGTACTAGTGATTCTAGTGATTCAAGGACTAGCCACGCATCACACATAGATAGACCTGTGAAGATTAACCACGTGTCACACTCTGATATACTTGTGAAGATGACCCAGCCGTCACAGATAGAATTGTGAACAAATGTCATGCGTCATATTTGGATTGATCTGTGATGATTAGCCATGAGTCGCAGGTAGATAGTCTGCGAGATTAACCATGCATATCACGAGATAGGACTGTGAAGATTAGCTCATGTGCTACATTAGATAGAACTGCATGTAGATTAGCCACCTAGAATAATTTAGAGAGTAGCCAAAGTACGAAGCACCACATTCCTGCTCCCATCCAACACACAACCCATATACTATAAATACCCACTGGGCTAGCCAACTTATGCATAAACACACACCCAATTTATGTTAGACTCGTTTTCAACAAACAATCCCTGACACTAGACGATATCCATACAGATACAACAAGCCAGTATGCACAACCATAACTTAAATACCAGCGAATCTACACATGAAAAACATACAACACACAGATACACCACCAACATATCAAACGTTCACATACAGAAAAGACCCAGGGCCTGGTCCTTACCCGTATGGATACAATAAGCCAGTGCACACAACCACAACTTACATACTTGCCAATAAACACATAAAACCAACAGACACCCCCCAACATAACACACATTCACATAGAAAACAACCCAGACATTGGGCCTCATCACGACCTCGGCGGTAGCGGTGGCGCTATTAGCGCGGGGGCTATTAGCACGACCGCCATAGCCCCCGGCGCTAATAGCGCGAGATCACGAGTTGGGCGGACTTGGAAGTCCCCATTCCCCATTGAGCCCATTCGGGAATGCCTCATTCCCCATTGGGCTCAATGGGGAAATTTTGCGCTCATACCGCCGGCGGATTTAAGGGTTACCGCCGAGGTCGTGATGAGGCCCATTGTGTCTTATCTGTAGGGATTCAACAAGCCAGTGCCTGCAAGCAAACATCTGCAAGCCAACACACACAGATGCAGGTTTCTCCTGATTCTGGGCCTATCCTATCACTCTACCCTCACTAACCAACCCTGTCCTCTTTCTTGCACGGTATAAATCAACATAACATAACATATATCCTAGCATTCCTGCCGGTGATCTCGTAACACTGAGATGTAAATATTATTTTTATATAAAAAGTATCGCGGGTAAAACAAGAAAAACTATAACACACCCACCATATGTATTCCCAAAATGAAAATTGCATTGGGAGAGCAAGCCAGAGACTTGATTAGTAACATGATCACATGTGAGGAATATGATGTTTTTAAAAGATTCAACTATTTAATTTAGAAGTCTCCATGAAGACATCACAACACATGCCAGTGAAACTGGGTTGAGAAGTTATTCCTATTAGACTGTCCTCTTCATTAATATGCCCAATGCATGCATAATGGATGGTTTAGTGGGATGTCACTTTTGAAAAAATGTCTAATCACATACTCTGACCAATTAGAATAGAGAAATGATACACACCTCTAAAGGAAGTGGTTTCGATTTATACAAGTTCAAATCCATAGGTTCTGGCAACAGACTGACTCGCTCACTCACTGAGTGACTGACTGCCAGGGAGAAAGGAGAATTGATAACAACAGCAAGGAAAATGGAATAGATTGCTTTCCTTTGGATTAATTTTTGATTTTGGATTATAATCAGAGCACTGTAGGTGAGGCCTATCTGGAGTTAGACCCAGGCTTTCATCAGTAGAAAAGACAGCAGACAGACCAAATATAGAAAGAAGAGAAGCTGGCCCCATCATGATGACTGATGCCCACCTGTTCCTTGTGGGGGGAAAATTGAACCAGTCCTTAAGAGGGTGCTGTGATGGATCTTTAGTGATTCCCCTAAAACCTCAGCCTGGGACCTTCCTCATGTGACCAGGGAAAGGCAGACACTTCCTTATCCCGACCCTGGGGGTGGTCTGCGGGAGGATCACATGAGGGAGGAAACAGGTCAAGAGGAAGGGGGAATCTCTTATTTAACTTTCCCCAAGATCCTAGTATATTGATGGCTTATTGTAAAGTGGAAAGAGTAAAGAAAGGAATTCTTTCATTCAGGTCTTCAATTCCCATAATTCCCTCAGTACTGGGACGAGGAAGAGAGATACAGAGCAACAAAGATGTGGACGTGGTCAGCTAATTCACAGGAATGACCCACATCTGAGGGCCAGGGAGAGGCTTACAAGGTCCCCTCAGGTGCAGGTAGTAGAGAAGGAGAAGCAGTTTGGGAAGCAGAAGAAGCACAGGCCGTGTGTGCTCCAGGAGACAGGAGTAGAGGAGCTGTAAGATGCCCGGACTGTGGCGAGTCCTGATAGGGTCTGTGCCTCTATCATCTGAAACTGCAGAGGCCGCGCAGCGGGAAGCGTGCGGAAGAAACGCTTACCCAGAAAGGCTACGTTGTGCAAAGCTGTCGCAGCGGAAGGCCGGCGTAGTGTGAGTAGTCAAGAGGTCTCAGGTTGCAGGGTTGCACCGAAGAATCTCGGCAGTCAGAGCAACTCCAAATCAATGTGGCAGAGGCAGCAGCGACTGTTGAGAGAAGGTGCGCCGGGTCAGGAGAAGCCTTAGTTGGAGCAGACCTGCAAATTCGGCCAGGAGCACCTGGAAGCGACTTACGCTGTGAGTCTAAGCCACGCAACTGACTCCGGGGCACTCTGGAGCAGGTCGCGTGTTTAGGGCAGGTGGGATCACTCGCGAGCGAGTGAAAGGCAGAATAAGCAACGTTACAAATGCCGGATTGTATTTCGAATACCAAACTGTTACAAACGTACAAAGGCAAGCTAATACATCTTGCGAATACTGAACCATTGCAATTTACCAAAGGCAAGCGAATACATTTTACAAATACCGAACTGTTACAGACTTGCAAAGGTGTCTGACATTAAACCAAGGTTACGCCAGGTAGCAGAAGGAGTAAGTGCAAAAAGGTTGGTACTATTGGAAAGTAATGTATTAAGTTGTGACATGTGGGAGAAGAATAGTGAAAGCTGATTGAGGACAAGTTATGATTCTCACTGCAGTCATTCTTGAAGCATCCCATTCCGACCAAACTGTTGTTGTCAAACTTGAAACAGACCATTCTGACCAAACCCTTTGTTGGTGCCAAAGATGTGAAGGAGTTCTCATTCCAGGAGATGTGAGAGCTTGTGGCTTTTCCATTCAAGATATTTTGGGAGAGTTCTTATTCCATGAGGAGTGAGAACTTTTGACTTTGTCAAGTTACCTCATTGAAGAAACAGAACGTTGTGTTAAAGTTTGATTTCCTTGGTTTTCTTTTAAACTGTACAGAAAACCTTTGTTTGGATCTGGGGAAGGGGAGTTCACCCAGTCCATGACAAGAGACATTGATTACACTGTGAACCAGGTTATATGTTGTATACATTTGCAGAATTGAGTTGACATATTATACCTTTTTATTTTGATTGTTGTAAGTGTGGGGGTTAGATATCCCTTGGTTAGAGTGTTCCCTTTTAGTTTATTATAGGCAGGGAAATCCACGTTAGGGTAGGGATAGTGAGGCGTTTATTTAACCTGTTTTATTTAATAAAATGGAAGAAGTAAAAAACTCTTTACAAAGTTGTTCGCCTCACATTTCTGACTCCTCACAGTGGCCACTTGTCTGTGAGATAGCCAAAAAAAACTCCTATGTAAGTATAATGGCAATGGGAAGTAATTCTGAGGGGAGCGATACTCTATTGTAATTTGTAATTGGTTATTTATAACATGCTTAATACCCAGAGTTTTGTAAGCACGGATCAGGGGATCGAACCTGCGTTACTCTGCGTCGCCTTGCTTCTGAGGCGAGCGCTTTGCTCCTGAGTTATCCTCCCAAAACAAGAGGAATAGATTAAATCCAAACACTTTTTTTTGTGAACGTACTGAGGGAGTGGGTGTATAAATTGACTGTACATCCTGTGAAGTTAATAAATATTTCAGTAGTGTATGTACTTCTGGAATTATAGATTTGATAGAATAGGTCATATGGTGTGTATACTTGGAGTTCCCCAGCCTCTTTCTCTGGGTAGTGATGAAACGCAGAAGAAGTATTCTGGGAGTCAAACGGATATCTCATTGTGTTCATAACTAGACAAAGTAGGTAACTGAAGTGACATCTAGTTACATCATCAAGCAGATTCCTGTTGTTCGAGCTGAAACGCTCAAGACAAAAGGGAAAGAGTTATTAAGTGCTACTCATTTTTCCGCCTTTAAGCTTCCCACTGAAAATGAGAAATGTATACTTTTACACAGTAATGCAATTGAAGTACCATTGAAGGGAATCGAGCACACATACATTTTTATTTTGTGATTCACATGCGGGAATGTTAAGTAGCCTGTCTTTCAATTGAGTTTTCTAGAACGCTGTTTGAAATTCTGACATGTCCATTAAGTAAGGGGGAGGCATACATTTTTAATAAAGGGGAAGTAGAGAGACTCCAATAGGCAGGGATGTTCTGATTGTATTTGATTTCCTATAAAGTGACAATTTTATCTGGAGCCCTCATACACTGTTCAACACATGGGGGATGTGTGCTCAAGGTGAATCAAATGTACATCTGGTGATGCGTGTAATTCAGAGGGCCACATTCATGTAAATGCAGCATAGAAAAGTGATGCGACCAGTGCACTGATTATTCTTTATCAAAGCTGTAATTTCATAGAAGCATCATTAGTTTATATTTACATTGATTCAATTATTTCTATTTTTATCAATAAACAGACCTTCTATGCAGTCCTGTGTGTTTCTTGTCTTGAAAGGGGAGGGAGGTTGTAGGGGCACAATATTGTTAAATTGGGGGTCCCAGGTTCATAAAAATAACATTCTTAAATAAGTAAAGATTCTGCACGCCTTATATATGGTGGGTGGAAAATTCCCCTGAATTAGATGTTGCACGATTTAAACATCCTACAATACTATGTAGCAGGTCCATTCATGCTATTACAAAATGCTTGGCAGAAGCAAGACACTAACCCTGCTGTCTTCAATTTGAAATAAGCTCGAATAAATATTTGTCCGTAATGTACTAGCTTGTAGGTAATAGCATTGAGTGGAATGAGGGATAGATCTCAAGCTCTTTGCCGGGAGTCCAGCATAGTTGCTTTCACCCAATCCGAGGTTCGTGGGCACATGGACACAGTGTGTCAGGAGTAGGGCTGGGACATTCGTTTTTTTCTCTCCTGCAAATGTTGATAGAAATTCTGATGGAAAACGCACTGCTATATAAAATGCCAAGCACAATGCACCCTCCGGTTGTACATCGCCTGGGTGTTCTCGAACTAGGTTTGCACTCTAAGCAATAAAATAAAAGAGGAAAACCAGCGTCTTTCTGCTAATTCACTTTCATATTTTCTTTTTTACCCCAGCGAATGGGACAATTTAGTAACGACAGTCATTTCATTATTTAAGTGTGCTTCGATATTCATGATCCTTACCAGAAGTGAGACTCTGATAACTAGGAGCTAGCTATTAAAGAACCAATTCACCTTTGAAGCATATACACAATTGCCAATAACTGAGTGTAATGGATTCACTCGAGCTATAGAGTAAACACACTGAGGCAGAGAGTAGGTTTTTCGGGTTTGGTTTGTTTCCCAACACCTTTATTAACAGAAACTTTTCTCTTTCTTTCTTTTTAGGAAAAAGGATACGTCTTTGTTCCGGATTCTTAAGGACTTCTGGAGAAAAAAAAGACTTCTTCTTATAGAGAAGATGTTCAGGTCAGTGTCTCGGTTTATTCTCAATGTCCCATTTCGTTCTTTTTACTTCTTTTCTGTTTCTATATCTTGACCTTTTATTTTATCTATTCCCTCTCTTCTCTTTTTTTTAAACACCGAGCATTTTATTGTCCTGCTCGAGTCTTTATTCTCGCTGGGCTTCTGTTTAACATTTCCTTTCAGCAACATCATTTTGGTATTTTTTTAAAGTTGGCAAACATTGCGGTTTGTGACCGTTATTCAGGACTGCCCAGAGACACTTTGCGTTTGGGATGTAGCTCTTCTCACACGTCGTTCTGCAAGCTTCGGACCTCTCTCATTACTCTTACGTGTGCTATTTATAACAGTTCACAGTCTCTCATTCATTTTCTTTCTTGGTTCACATGTACGATCGAAATAACTCACATTGCTGCCCAAACTACCTCGGGGCTCTCGAGTTGTTTCGATCCTCTTCCCTCCGCTCTTCCGATCAGCTGTTTTCATTGTTTACGGACGTATGTTGACTCCGCCTCTTCGGTCTCCGCCTCCTCGCCTCACTTCGGGCCCGACACGGTCAAGTCTCCAGCTGGAAATCAGCTGTCTGAGAAAATCGTCTCCCTCCTAAGACGAAAGGAAAGAAACACGCCCCTTCTCCTGTAACGGCTTCGAGAGCGGAGCTCGTATTCAGCCAATACTCTGTTTTCTTCAACCCAAAACTTACGGTGATGAATGATTGCCTTTATAACAAAACAAACACTTTTCTGAGCGCAACGGCGCAAGCAGTTTTCAGCACCTTGTAAGCGACTTCAATTCAACACTACAGCTAAGTCAATGCCTAGTCTGGGATGCTAATGAAAATTAAACAATATATATCTATCACACTTTCGTAGTAAATTAATATTTGATAGCACACTTGTGAAGATGATAGTTGTCAACAATGGATAATGTTACAGTGGTACACTCTTTTGATGGCTTAGAAGTGATATAGAGAGGATAAAGTAGCTGAGAATGCTTTTATGGCTTCAAGGACAATGCAATGATGAATGAAAATGCGGTACAGAAAATAAACTTGATATGACTTCAACAAAAGACAATGTAATCACTTTTCTTTGACAATTCACCCCCCCCTCTTTATGCAAGGTAAAGAGATGGAAGGAAAGCACACAGTTCTCAGGAATGTAATCAAATATAATTCAGTTCCCCCCCTAGCAAGCTTAGAGGAAAACAGGTAGAAGTTTTAAACACAGGCAAAATCCTTTTAAATGTGGTGGCAATGAAGTGAACAATATACTCAAATTGCTTTTAATTCCCTATAGGAGGTTCAGGGTGAGTGAGAGATACTTTAAATTAATTCAGGATCACTTTAGCAATGCTCTATGAATGATTGTCAGGTTGCAAACGAATTTCAGCAAAGGAAAGCAAGGACAAATATTTTTACACTTGGCAAGTCGGTTTGTTGGAAAGCTTAGAATCTCACCTTCAAAATAAAAGTTAAATCTCGCTTCTATAACAAACGGTTCCGGAGATGCGGCCAATTTAGTAAAGGTAGTTTTTCGGATTTGAAATTTTAAAGCTCAGAATGACAGATGACAGTTTTCAGGTTTAAAGATGACAGAATGACACGATTCTAGGAGGCAGTTCTAAATAGGTTAAAATAGTTTGGATTAGATTATTTTAAACTAAGAGATTGGGGTTTGCACAGTTCTGGCGGTACTCACACTATATTTTGGACAGGAATGCGACTTCGCCACGGATCGGGTCAGGATTGGACTGCGGTTCCCTCGCCACTGACGGTCTCGGCCTGGTTCTGCTCACTGGATAATTCTACCTTCTGGGTCAGCTCTGCTGGCGGCACTGCACAGCGGTCTGGATCTCTGGTTCTGACAAAAGTTCTCGGCACTGCACGGCGATCTGGTCTCTGGTTCTGACAAAAGTTCTTGGCAAAAATTCAAACAGCTCGCCCAGCTGTTGAATAGTTTGCAAATGATTTGTAGGCCTGCTGAAAAAAGGATTCAGCTTATGGATTCAGGCCTCTATGCTACAAATTCTGGAGTTAATTTCTGGTCTCTGGAGATTGATGGATTTGAAGTCTGGATCTCTGGATGTGAAGTCTGAAGTCAAAATGCTCCGCAGAAAGTGAAAAAGAAAAACCCTATCTGGCTTCCAGTGGCTCTTTTTATGTGTTTAGAAAGTGGGTGGGTCGGCTAATTCTGCATGCCCAACCCTCTCAACTTATCATTGGCTAGTTCCTCCTCTCTTCCTTGATTGGGGGAACTGGGTTGTGAGCCAGAGTGATGAGGTAGGTTTATGGTCAGAGGTTCCTCCCCTTGTCAAATTGCACACAAATCTATTTCTGATCCAAATACATATTTATCTATGTACCATTTTTCTAATATTATACGTCCAGTTAACATATTTTCTGTAGCACCAAACCATCCGATCCCTGTCTTTGTAAGATGCTGTGTCCACTTATGACAGAATTCTGCCCTTTTCATCCAGATCACGACCTATAAACCTTTCCAGATTTTACACAAATGTGCACCAGGGATATGGGTTTCAGATGATAAAGTGTCAGATTTTTAACATGCATACATTTGGAGTAACAACCTTTTTTTCCGCTACTATCCCCAAGAACATACCACAGGGTCCTAACACCTCATAAAAGGTGTACAGAAAAATCACAAGAATTATTCATCTTTTTAAAATTATGCTCTGGCCCCAAAGGGGTGTGGTTTTCCAAAGCACATGGTGGAATTTCTGGTTTATCCACTTCCCCCAAGCTCAGCTTGCTCACAGATGCAGTGCCCCTCCCAGTTTCTCCCAAGAGGAATCCATTTTACGACCCCCCCAATATAACATTTGCCTGAGTCCAGGACAGGGCTTTGTTCAATTTCCTGCAGTCTGCAGGTACCACTCCCCTAATTCAATCAGAGAGGTGTCATCTCCTTTTGGCAGGGGCAGCAGGATGCAGCCAGGCCTGGGAACACAGCTGCTGAATTCCCTCTCCTGTCGGGGGTAGTTGTCGGGCAGAATCCAGTTTCATTAAGCCAGGCTTCTGCTAAATGTCACTTTTGTTCCCAGTTTTTCTTCATTCAAATCAAACTCACAATTTTTACACATGCAGCTAGAATGCTGATTCTAAGTTCAGAACTATGACATTTAACAGTTGCAAACTATGTGACACTCAAAAGTAGGTCACTCATTTATTTTAAACATTTAGATTTTGGTGCCTTTCAGTCCAATTTCACTTCAGCTGCTGACATCCACAGCTCAGCCAGTTTTGCTATAAACATTGTTTTGGGCTCTTTCTCTTTCCAGATTTTGTATGCACACAAGACTACATTCTGCCAAATGTCTGCTGGTGTTCATTGAGATTTTTGAATATCCTGCAATGTTTGAAATAGGCATTTTGAGCTTGCATTCAGGGAAACAAAGGTGATTTTAAAGCGCTTTTCTAGCCAACCGGCACTACTGTTTTTCCTTTGGCACACATTTCACTCATGGCACTCCTGGCCCATCATGCTTGCACTGGTGGGTGGCAGGTTAGGCGACTATTTTGGTGTGCGCACAACTGCGCGGTTCTCCTGGATTCTGGCGCGAATGTGGGCGGCGACAGCTCATCCCCACATCTACCCAGTCTATTGATTCAGTTTTGTTCCGAGATAGAATGATGGGCGGCGACAGCTCATCCCCATATCTACCCCGTCTAATAATTGAACATGGGTCAAAACCCCTGACAACCTGTACATTAAACTCTTCTCCATTATATTCTTAATAGGCCCACTCGTAACTGCCAGTCTCTGCTTCCCCTCGTTCATCCGTCGTTTCCTAGTAACAAACACCAAGCAGCTCACATGTTAGAGAAAAGCACCTTCCAAGCTCCTTCTGTTCAATAAATATACACATTCCCCATAACATGATATCAAGGCATTTGTTTCTATATATTTATAAGTATTTTAGGACCCACTTTTACGGATAGCCAGTGAGACATTTGGGCATATTGATACCTCTCCGTCCTCGCCACTCCAAGTTCTTGGACACAGTTTTCAAATGATCTAAGTGATTGATCCTTGAACATGTAGCCGATCTTGGTGCAGCCTGCCTGTTTCCAAGCAGTGAAGGCCCTCGGTCCATCCCCGGGAGGAAGACGGAGTTGTTAAAGAGCGGTGTGAAAGGGGACAGATGTGTCATCAAGTTCCCCTCCCAACTGCTGAGTCCCATGCATTGAGGGAAGCACTCATGATCTCGCTAATTTTAGAATTCACATGTCTGTGCTTCTTGTGAGACCATAGGAGATTCGAAAGTGGGGCCCCTGCCACAGCTATGTCCTGCTTTGTCCATTTATGCTGCCGGGAGTCGGCCACCCATTCTCTGATCACACGCAGTTGTGCTGCTTCATAGTACCACTTATAGTGTGGCAATGACAGGCCCCCCTCATTCACTGCTGCCATCATCGTGGCCATTGCTACCCTCGGTTTTTTACGTTGCCACACGTATGCTGATGTCATCCTATTAAATGAGCGAAAGAATGCCTTGGGGCGCTTTATTGGAAGAGCCTGAAAGTAGTACAGAACTTTGGGGAGAATCGTCATTTTGACCGCCGAGATCTGCCCCCACCACGAAGTGGATAGGGGAGACCATCTCGTCAGCAGTTTCTGCAGTTGGGCGAGTAAATTCGGGAAGTTTGCAGAGTATAGTTACGTTATCGTGGGGGTGATTTTAATTCCGAGATAAGTTATGGTGTCCTGTGCTAGCTTCATCCCTAGCTTCTGAGCCAGATTTGCAACGGTCAAGGGGTTGGCTGTTAAGTTCAGTATCTCTGACTTGCTTGCGTTTAGTTTGAGGCCTGAGATAGCTCCAAAGTCCTCCAGCTCTTTCATCAGCTCGGGTAGCGCTGTGTCCGGCTCCGTTAGTGCTACCAACATGTCATCGGCGAAGGCCATGGTTTTGTGTTCCAGCCCCCCCATCTGCATCCCTTTTATGTGGTGTAGTTGCCGAATCCTCTCCAGAAGGGGTTCCAAAATCAAGACATATAGGAGAGGTGAAAGTGGCCACCCCTGCTTTGTTCCTCTTGTCTGTGCAACGATCTGTGACAGAGAGTTATTGAGTGAGACTCTTAAGATGGGACTATTGTAGTTTGATTTTATCATCCTCATGTAGGATTCTCTGAAGCCCATGTGTTCCATTGTACGAAAAAGCTGCGACCATTTGACTCGGTCAAACGCCTTTTCAGCGTCCAGCGCTACTAGTATAGCCTTGGTGTTCGTGTGCTCCGCCTTTTCTATTATGTGGCATACTCTCCTTGTATTGTCCGCTGTTTGTCTTGCTGGGATGAAGCCTGCCTGATCGGCATCCACCAGAGAGGGCAAGTGGGCAGACAACTTATTAGCTAGGACTTTAGTGAATAGCTTTGCATTCACGTTTATCAGGGCTATTGGTCTATATGACCCTTGGAGAGTTGGATTCTTACCCGGCTTTGGAAATAGCACCAGTTTAGCCTCATTCATGGATGGCGTGATGTTTCCCCGAGATTTAAAGGTGGTGTAGAGTGCTGTGATTCTGGGAACCAGCTCGGTGCGGAATTTCTTGTAGAATGCTTCAGTGTAACCATCCGGGCCGAGTGCTTTATTTTTGGGGAGTTGCTGGTTGGCCTGTATTACTTCCTCCGGTTTGATGTCTTGGTCTAAGGCCTCTCGAACTTCCACCGGTAATTGAGGCAGGGGTATGCCCTGAAGGAATTTTTGTTGTTCCTCCTCTCTTGGGTTGCCAGTGCTATACAGGTCTTGGAAAAAGGTTCTCATGATCTCCCCCATATCTTTGTTAGTTGTTTTCCGGGCACCTGAGGAGTCCACCAATTCCAAAATAGTTCTCTCCCTGGCCGTTTCCCGGAGCTGCCGAGCGAGTAATTTGTACGCCTTGTTAGCAAGGATATATCTTTGCTTCGTCCGCAGGAGTGAACGACCAACTTTCCGAGTATGGAGAAGATCCAATTGACCCTGGATGTGCTGCATTGCCCGCCTCTTGGCTCTACTAGGGTTTGATGCCGCCTCTCTCTGTGCATCTCGCAGCTACATCCCCAGGTCTCGCTCCCACTGTGCCATCTGCCTGTCTCTCCTGACCTTCATGGGGATCAATTCTCCTCTTAGGTCTGCCTTGAATGCATCCCACACAGATTCTTGTGGGGTTCCCTCCGTATCGCTTTCGGGGAAATACGTGGCAATTTTCCCTTGGATTTCCTCCACCAGTGCCGGATCTTCCACTGGAAATCTCCACGCCCACACTCCACCCCCCTTGGTCTTGAGTGCCAGAGACGTTGTAATCGGGGCATGATCTGAAAGGGCAATAGGGCCTATCTCCACTTCCTTGATTTTCCCTATTAAGTCTGAGGATGCCCATATACAGTCTATTCTCGATAATGAGTTATGCACATGAGAGGAGTGTGTGAAGCCCTGCTTCTCCCCATTCTTCACTCGCCATATATCATGCAGGGAGAGGGACTCAAATGCTTTCTTCAACACCACTGAGGGGGCTTTCGACCTGTCATCGGTTCTGCCGGTTCTGTCTTGAGTGGGGATCATAGCTAGATTCAGGTCCCCCCCTAGTATTATATCTCCCATCGCAAACTCTTCCAGTACTCTCAACATGTTCAACATGAATAATTCTTGACCCACATTTGGAGTGTAAATTGATGCTAGAGTTACACGTCTCCCGTTTATCGTGACGTTCACGAAAACGTATCTCCCTTCCTTGTTCGTTCTGTGATCATGGATCTGGGCTTTCAGCGTGTCCCTCAGAGCCACCATAAGCCCCGCCCTCTTTCCCTCCGCATTAGACTGAAAGACATGTTTTGCCCCTTTTATCCTGAAACGGGTCTTATCACTTCTCTTTATGTGCGTTTCCTGGTACAGTAGTATGTCTGCTTTCTGCTTCCAGGCTTGTCTTTCCATCTTGGCCCTTTTCATGGGAGTGTTCATGCCCCTAACATTCTGTGATAACACTGACACCAGAGCCATCTTGGTTTTGGCCGACGCAAGATTACTCGTTGAGCTCCATGTGACTTCCTTGCCTTTTTTCGGTGCACCCGTTGTCCTGCCAGTGAGCCGTCTCACTGTTCCCTACTTACATGCCCCCCCCAATTATCCCCCCCTTGAGCCCATGAGGTCAGAGCCGGGTTACTACTGGCCCTTGGACGAATTGTCCAGTGCTCCCGACTCGAACTGCCCCTCATTAACCCCTCGGGGGAATCCTAAACCCCACTATAGATTCCATTTGCTTCCTTCCAGTTTCTCACTCTCGGATGCTGATGATGAACCGGGTTAGTCTACCGTTGTGTTTTCCTACGGTTGACATTTGTTTCAGTGTTCCTGCTCACCTCTTGAGTTCGACAGCAGCTTGTTGCACCACATGTCCACTTAGATCCTCCTTTCCCTATCTTTCTTGTGGACCATCGTCCACCCATCCTGCTTATTAGGATCCCTGGCTCTCCTCTGGGATTAGGTTGAGTGGTCTCTTTTCTGCCCGAAATGCCCAATATTTCTTCGCCTTCTTCGCAGGTAGTGATCCTATGTTGTACCCCCTCACCTACCGGGAACATGGTTGGGCCCTCAGGGGGGGGTTCTTGTTTCAGTTGCTGGGTGCCGCAGGATCCCCCGTTGTTGCTCCCCGCCCTGTGCCTCTGTGGCAACTGCTTTCCCACGTGGTCCCGGTGTTGCCTCTGGGTCGCTGGTCCCCCGCCGGGGCCTGCCGAATCTCCTTGGATGTTTCCCGGGCAGGGCGTCCAGAAGGGGAGGGCGCAATCGCCGGTCCCTGTGGCCACCCCACCGGGGATAAGTCACACTCCCCAGCAAGCCTAGTGGTATCAGCCATCTGCGGGCTCTCCCTGCCGCACACTCAGGGTCTTGCCGTGGTCCACCCGGGCCGGCCGCCCAGAGTGGGAGGGGGAGAAGAGCCGATCCACCGGTCCTCGAGGCTGTGCCACTGTCTCCGGGGCGAGACGCCAGTGGGTTCCCCACGCCTTGGTTCAGTGCTGTGTCCTTTATTTATTGTGTGCCTGAGCCCTCACGTCACCGTCCCCGCTGCAGTGCACGGCCTCACTCTCTGTCACGCTTTGCAATCCCGCCGATGCCGGTCCGCTGCTTGCTCGGCGCACCCTTTCTATTCCAGAATCCGGAGGTGCGGCGTGCTTCTTTCTCCCTGTACTGGTGGCTCACCAGCCGGTAGCAGAGCTATTTGGGACCGATTCGCCCGGTTCGCTTCATTTATGGGCTTATTTAACACGGCCCTGAGAGGAGAGACGATTGGTCGCGTCCTTCGTCTCCATCCGCCATCTTGGAATACAGCTATGTTTTTAATTGAAATTTGTGAAAATGTGTGTGCGTGTTTGTAATATGTTTATGTGTATGTATATAAATATGTATGTGTTGTATGCACAGTTCATGTGGTTGGTGTGTGTGTGTGGGTGTGAGTGTGTGGTGCATATGTGTGTTGTGTCTGTGTGAATGAATGAGTATGCATTGTGTTTATTTATATGTTCTGGGTGCATAGTCAGTGCGTGGAGAATGAAGTGTGAATGTGATGTTGTGGCTTCTGAGTGCACGTGTGAGAGTCAGAGAAAGTCATGCTCAGGTGTGAATGGGTATGAATGGTGGTTATGTGGGTGTGTGTGTGAGCAAGATGTGCTTGGGGATCCAATGGTGGGACGAAGACATGACATTTTCTATGGACATCTATGATCAAGCATAATAATTGTTATTATATAGCCAGACTAGCATTTTGGTGCAACCAGTCTCTAGCCATGATTACTTTGGCATAATTACATTTTATACTGGGCATCTATGATGAAGAAAGCATGATAGGTAGGTGCCAGTATATGGCTAGACTGCCATTTTGGCACAGTTAGTCTAGCCATTCTTACTTTGGCATGACATTTTATTATGAAAATCTACGATAAAGCAAGCACGATACATGCTATTATTTGGCTACACTACATTGTGGTGCAGCCAGTCTAGTCATTCTTACTTTGGCATGACACTTTATACTGGCCATCTATGATGAAGCAAGCATGATACGTGTCATTGTGTGGCTCGACTGGGATTTTGTTGCAGCCATTCTTACTGTGGCATGATGACATTTTATAGTGGGCATCTATGATAATGCAAGAATGATACGTGCTATTAAGTCGCTAGACTGGCATTTTGGCGTAGCCGAGTTAGCAATTCTTATTGTGGCATGACATCCTAAACTGTACATCTATGATAAAGCAAACATGATACATTCTATTATGTGGCTAGACGGGCATTTTGGTGCAACCAGTCTAGCCAGTCTTACTTTGGCATGACATTTTATTGATTTTATTTATCGGGCATTTGTAATGCGCACTATACAGCATAAATTGTGTTTCGAGGGACATCAAGACAAGGGGGGGTAGAGAAGAGGGAAAAAGGTACAAAGCAGAAACAAAAACGTTCATAAAAGGTCTTGAAACATTCGGAATGTGCAAGTGCTATAGAATGAGAGCAGGGTGGAGGCGGAGGAGGGTAAGTGCAGGAGGTGGGTAGAAGGGAGGGAAACAAACAAAACATTTTGACTAGGTCGTGAGACGATTTGGAATGTGCAAGGGCTGAAACATGAAAAAAGGGGAGAGAGGAGATGGAAGGGAAGTGCAGGAAGGGAAGAGGTGAGAGAGAGGTACAATGCATGCAAGATAAGTTAAAGAAAGTGCTGGAACCAGTAAGTAGACTGCATTAAGGAAAACCCCAGAATGCAATTAAGACAAGCAGGTAAGAGTGAATGCAGACTGGAAACACTTTGTCTCATGGAATAAGGGGCTACATCATGCATGCAGACAAGCAATTAAGACAAGCAGGTGAGTGACTGAAGACTGGAAAAGCCTTGCCTCATGGAATGAGGGGCTACATCAGACAAGCAATTAAGACTAAGCAGGTAAGTGACTGAATATTGGAAAAGCCTTGCCTCATGGAATGAGGGGCTACATCAGGCATGCAGACAAGCAATAAGACAAGCAGGTAAGTGACTGAAGACTGGAAGGCCTTGCCCTGGGAAGGATGGGATACAACAGGCATACAAATGACAATGAAAAAAAGGAAAAGATGGGATAAAACAGGCATACAAATGACAATGAGTACAGGAAGGTGAGGGTTACAATAAGATACAACAGAGGGATAAGTGAGGAGTCAAGAAGGAAGCAGCAGCACAAAGTAAGCAATGCAGCAAAAGACTGAGAAATAGAACAGTCAAGAGGTTGCAGGAGGTAATGATGCAGAAGCTACTAGGCATATTATGATGGGTGCATAAAGGGTAAATCCTCACCCACATGAACGTAGGGCTACATCAAGTATGCAAAGCAACAGGCAAGATCGAACACTATGCTGGGTGAACACATGGGAAGGCAACAACACGTGGGATTTTGTCAGAAACAACAGGCAGGTACAGGTACAAGTAGGTAATGCAGATTTGAAAATCTCACCACGTGGTGCAGAGGGTTACATAACATGCAGGAGCAGTAGGTAAATGCACCTTGTGGCCAGACAAACAAAAAGACAAGTAGGTACGCATGGAAGCAGACTGGGAAAGCCTCGTGTCATGAGGGGCTACATCAGGCAGCAGACGGCTGTGAGACAAGTGAGGGTCACAAAAGGCAAGATACTGTGGCTGCGTAGGACTGAATGAGAGAGACCAGAGCAAAATTTCCATATGTGTACGACACGAGGCAGCACAAAAGAGAAAGAATGGAAGTCAATTCTTGCGGAAGGTCGGGAATTGCCAAGTGAGCTCGTATGATCAGAGGCAGGCAAAAGTGAATACAGTGTCCATGGGCTCAGAAATATTGCCTAATTCAGAAGCAGTGGTGTTGCAGAGCAATGCCCTTTGGCAGGCAAGAGCGACATAAGGCAGCAGCATCGAATTGCAGGAGGCCGCCAGGACACAGCAAGGGCGAGAGGCAGTTTGTAAGGGGAGTGCGGCAGGATACGAAAAAGTACAGTGAGGTCCAAATGGAGCCGTGCTGTGCTGGGAAACAACCAGCGGGATTTGTTGGGCGTGGAAGAGGAATCCAAAGGCTGCAGGTAAGTGGGTGCAACCAGAGGCAAGAAGCAGCAAAAACAGTGGCAGGGATCGAGCAAGGGGAGGGCTCATAGCGAATAGGAGAGATTAGGTTGGGAATGGCATTGTAAGGAGCCAGCAACCCCCAGCAGGAAGGAACCAAGGAGTGTTGTAGGGCAGGTAGGGGAGTGGAAACAGGTCCTGCACGTTGATGGCAAATGTTGGGCGGGCTGGAGCCTGTGGTACAGGAGAGCTGGAGTGAGAGGGGAGCAAGGAGATGGTCAGTATCTTACCAGGGTCAAAGGGATGAAGATGAATACAGTAAAGAGCCTGTCTCGCCCCAGACAGGTCCAGAAAGGCTGGTAGCCTTTCCCGATGGCCTTCCCCGATGAAATGAGCCGGGTTCGCATGCCGGCTGAGGGGAGGCCGGGAAGGCTGCTGGCCTGACAAATCGTGGTGAATTGAAGGAGCCACTCCTCCCAGTAAAAACGTCCGTGCTTGAGGAACAAAGGAGGCAGCGGCAAATGATCTCCATGAATCAGTATGTAGTGGCTATAAGTGCAGCCCCCTCACTCCTGGGTGGAATGGAGTAGGGAGGCATGCACAGATCCAGACAGGCTAGTAGCCTTTTCTGATGATAAAGCAAGCATGATAAGTGTTATTATGTGGCTAGATTGGCATGTTGGTGCAGCCAGTCTAGCTATATCTTACCTTGTCACTGTCATAACATTGTGTACTGGGTATGGTTAAGATCGATTGCTAGAATTTGGCATGGTCGACAGATTTTAAGGGGCCACCCTACTTACAGTGAACAGGGAACTGAGAGTTTAGCCAAAGCCCAATCGAGGTAAACGTGGAGAGCAGTTAAGGCTATCCTCAGCAGAGTGTGAATGGGATCAGGGGTTCACAATGAGGCCACGCAGTGAAGCACACAATATTTCAATTTAGGCAGGAATGTATAAAAATTCAATATTTTTTCTAGGCCTTAACACACACTAAAAATGAAACTAGCAGGTGATATTATTGCACAATACTTATAATGCAATTAAATGACAAACACTACAAGGGGTAAGTAAAACAATGCAGTAAAGATGAAACCAAGTCACCATTGATTTTCCCTAATTTCAGCTGCCCAATCCCTATGAAGAGTGGGGCCTCATGGGCAAAAGTCACATGAGCCACAATGCTTCCCCCAGAATATATCTGGGGCAGGTAAGTTACTTGTGTTGTTGATTGTTCAAAAGAAGAGATGCAACACAGTTATTAGGTAAGTAAAATAAGTTCTTATCTGCCCGATGGTACTACCCAGATTTGATGACAAAAAGGCAGTGAAATGGAAAGTTAGGATACAAAGGGACTGGTTGCCAATGTTATCCTATGGAGGACAGGGGGATACACATGATTTACATTTACTTACCCCCCTGACTCCCATTTGCCCAGATGACTTGATGGGTTGACTGTGAGTCGCTGGAAGTTGGATTTCCTGGGGTTGGTTCCATTGAAAGTTGCCCAGGAGCTGCGGGTACAAGGATTCTTATGGTCAGGTTCAAATGCAAGAGGCAACCCCTGGTGATGAAGAAATGCAAGATTCACCAATGCAGGTCTCTTCATGACTCTTCACAGGATGGAGAAGCTGAGTTCCAGTGATAGCAACCGCAGACAAAAGATGGCAGGTGTCCTTCCAGTTGTAGTAGCTTCTTTAGGACAGGATCCCTTCAGGATGAGACGATAACATTTGCAGGGAAGGCGACTTGTACCACAAGCTAGCGACCACGAAAGTCCCAGATGCAGCCACGGAACAGCAATGCTTATGGCAAGGTAGCCCACAAGAGAGCTGGTCAGACCACTGGGTGGTCCAGGAACACTTCAGAAGGATCTGGATGGCTGGATCCTCTAGAAGAAGTGGGGACTAGTTGGTCCCACTCATCCAAGAACTGAAACGCTGCTCCAAGGTCTTCAGAGAAAAGGTTGTCCAACAGGGCTTCACTGGGCCAGAGGTGTGTCACATAAGGGGGTAGCCGCCTAACTAAAGTACACCATACTGTAACTTATGTATGTGGTGAACATTATGAAGAAAAAACGTGGTCTATGCAGAAGTAAACCTATGATTCATCCTAGTGATGTAATCTAACATCCCCTGGGGGTTGAAAACAAGACAATGTACTTTGTATTGTATAGGCAAGTTCTATTACAAACAACCAGTTATATACGGTGCGGTTTATTTTTGATGCACTCAGTATGTTAACAGAACAACAAAAACAGAAATGCAGTATTCTGAAAAAACCAAAGAATTTTTCAAGGTGACGTTAGAGCATTAGTCTCAAACAAAAAAGAAGAAAAATTACTTATGTCATCATCATTTGCATGGTAAGGTTCTTTTACCAGCAACAGCAGGGTAACACTTGTTTTAGTTACAAATACAGTTTGACAAATTATTCAGCAAAATATTTTCCAATTGGGAAACTCTGTAGCACCAAATTGAGCAGGACAGAGAGGTGAGTGTTAGTAAGGTTGTGTACATTTACATATAGGGGGGCAACAGTTTGCCTCACAGTATTATTGGTGAAACCTCTATAGTTGTACACTGTTGTGCAGATCTATAAGTGACCAATCCTCAGTCGGTCTACGTCAGGAAATGAAAAAATTCCCAAAGATGTAGGTTGGGTCTACAGTGATGTTTCTGGACCTTTGGACGTTTCGGCTTCCAGTGTGGGTGCCTTCATCTGGGCCAAAAGAGGATTGTATCTCCCTATAGGTGATAGACAAGAACAAGAGCAGGGGAGGTATTAGAGACTCACAAAGAAAAACTGTACCTTAAATGGGTAACAGTCTGCTACATACAGAAGAGTAACCTGTATGGCTAAAAGAGAGGGAAGCTCTCATTAAAAACAAGAAAAAAGGTAGCCAACCTGAAGCCTGGATCCGGACAGGGAGAAACTGAGAAGATGTGGACGGGGGGAGGGAAACGTGCAGCAGTCCCGTCTCGAAGGCCGTGGTGATTAAGCAGCTGCAAGGTGGTAGGGTCCAGAGATCCTAAGGGGGGTCCCCGCCTAGTAACAAAAAAGTACCAGAGTGTAAATGAGCCCAGACTGGAAGGTGTCCAGTCCACACGGTTTCAGGTAGGAAATTCTCTTTTTTCTTCTACCATTTCCCCTTGCCTTTTCCCGCACCCCGTTTTAGTTTCGGTGGGATTTGCTCCCTCCCATGGGTCTCAACACTCCTCATTTACACTCTGGTACTTTTTTGTTACTAGGCGGGGACTGCACGTTTCCCTCCCCCCGTTCACATCTTCTCAGTTTCTTCCCTCTCTTTTAGCCATACAGGTTACTCTTCTGTATGTAGCAGACTGTTACCAATTTAAGGTACAGTTTTTCTTTGTGAGTCTCTAGTACCTCCCCTGCTCTTGTTCTTGTCTATCACCTATAGGGAGATACAATCCTCTTTTGGCCCAGATGAAGGCACCCACACGGGAAGCCGAAATGTCCAAGGGTCCAGAAACATCACTGTAGACCCAACCTACATCTTTGGGAATTTTTTCATTTCCTGACGTAGACCGACTGAGGATTGGTCACTTATAGATCTGCACAACAGTGTACAACTATAGAGGTTTCACCAATAATACTGTGAGGCAAACTGTTGCCCCCCTATATGTAAATGTACACAACCTTACTAACACTCACCTCTCTGTCCTGCTCAATTTGGTGCTACAGAGTTTCCCAATTGGAAAATATTTTGCTGAATAATTTGTCAAACTGTATTTGTAACTAAAACAAGTGTTACCCTGCTGTTGCTGGTAAAATAACCTTACCATGCAAATGATGATGACATAAGTAATTTTTCTTCTTTTTTGTTTGAGACTGATGCTCTAACATCACCTTGAAAAATTCTTTGGTTTTTTCAGAATACTGCATTTCTGTTTTTGTTGTTCTGTTAACATACTGAGTGCATCAAAAATAAACTGCATCGTATATAACTGGTTGTTTGTAATAGAACTTGCCTATACAATACAAAGTACATTGTCTTGTTTTCAACCCCCAGGGGATGTTAGATTACATCACTAGGATGAATCATAGGTTTACTTCTGCATAGACCACGTTTTTTCTTCATAATGTTCACCACATACATAAGTTAGAGTATGCTTTAATTTAGTTAGGCGGCTACCCCCTTATGTGACACACCGCTTACTTCAGCCTTTGGTTCCGCCATTATGGGCTGCCCCTCTAGTGTACTTCACTGGGCCAGAAGCAGGAAGGGATGCCAGGCCTCTTCAGGAGTCTTCTTCAGATCTTCATTTGGCTGTGCGTCTTTGAAGGATTCCTGCCTCCAATACTGATCTGAAGAAATGGCTGCACGAGTCCTCTTCTTATACAAAATCCAGCCTGGAAGCAAGTCCAAGCCCACCAATCCAAAATCTAGCCTGGAAGCAAGTCCAAGCCCACCAATCGTAAGGATCTGCACCAGTCAAACAGCTAGCAGTTGTTTAATCAGTGACAACTATTGGTTTAACTCATGCCCCACACCTAGACTCACTGGCACCACAGATGTGGAGTGGGACCAGACAGTCCCAACCACTTCCTAGGACACACCCACACACACACACACACACACACACACCCTGCGAAAGCAACTGCTTTCCTGGGCAGGTGCATGACCTTATATGGGATTTCCTGACCTGGCAAGGCATATAAATTATAAATAACTTATCATATCATAAGGCAGGGAGAAGATCAAACTACGATATGGCCAAAGACCAAGCACAGATCTCGTGGCGCAGCCATTTTACGTCAGTAGACACATTCGTTATAAAGGTAAACAAGGAGGCGTTATACAGCGTTACACAATGAAACAGAATACATTTCTGTGAGGGTCTCTGATTTCTGGGGGCCCGGTGTCTATTGAAAACAAGCAAACTTTCGGTAATTCGTTGCTATCTTTGCAAGACGCGGTAAAAATTAGGTGTGCCTGACAAACTAGTGACTGGGCACGTGTTACTCTTCTGTATGTAGCAGACTGTTACCAATTTAAGGTACAGTTTTTCTTTGTGAGTCTCTAGTACCTCCCCTGCTCTTGTTCTTGTCTATCACCTATAGGGAGATACAATCCTCTTTTGGCCCAGATGAAGGCACCCACACGGGAAGCCGAAATGTCCAAGGGTCCAGAAACATCACTGTAGACCCAACCTACATCTTTGGGAATTTTTTCATTTCCTGACGTAGACCGACTGAGGATTGGTCACTTATAGATCTGCACAACAGTGTACAACTATAGAGGTTTCACCAATAATACTGTGAGGCAAACTGTTGCCCCCCTATATGTAAATGTACACAACCTTACTAACACTCACCTCTCTGTCCTGCTCAATTTGGTGCTACAGAGTTTCCCAATTGGAAAATATTTTGCTGAATAATTTGTCAAACTGTATTTGTAACTAAAACAAGTGTTACCCTGCTGTTGCTGGTAAAAGAACCTTACCATGCAAATGATGATGACATAAGTAATTTTTCTTCTTTTTTGTTTGAGACTAATGCTCTAACGTCACCTTGAAAAATTCTTTGGTTTTTTCAGAATACTGCATTTCTGTTTTTGTTGTTCTGTTAACATACTGAGTGCATCAAAAATAAACTGCATCGTATATAACTGGTTGTTTGTAATAGAACTTGCCTATACAATACAAAGTACATTGTCTTGTTTTCAACCCCCAGGGGATGTTAGATTACATCACTAGGATGAATCATAGGTTTACTTCTGCATAGACCACGTTTTTTCTTCATAATGTTCACCACATACATAAGTTAGAGTATGCTTTAATTTAGTTAGGCGGCTACCCCCTTATGTGACACACCGCTTACTTCAGCCTTTGGTTCCGCCATTATGGGCTGCCCCTCTAGTGTACTTCACTGGGCCAGAAGCAGGAAGGGATGCCAGGCCTCTTCAGGAGTCTTCTTCAGATCTTCATTTGGCTGTGCGTCTTTGAAGGATTCCTGCCTCCAATACTGATCTGAAGAAATGGCTGCACGAGTCCTCTTCTTATACAAAATCCAGCCTGGAAGCAAGTCCAAGCCCACCAATCCAAAATCTAGCCTGGAAGCAAGTCCAAGCCCACCAATCGTAAGGATCTGCACCAGTCAAACAGCTAGCAGTTGTTTAATCAGTGACAACTATTGGTTTAACTCATGCCCCACACCTAGACTCACTGGCACCACAGATGTGGAGTGGGACCAGACAGTCCCAACCACTTCCTAGGACACACCCACACACACACACACACACACACACACCCTGCGAAAGCAACTGCTTTCCTGGGCAGGTGCATGACCTTATATGGGATTTCCTGACCTGGCAAGGCATATAAATTATAAATAACTTATCATATCATAAGGCAGGGAGAAGATCAAACTACGATATGGCCAAAGACCAAGCACAGATCTCGTGGCGCAGCCATTTTACGTCAGTAGACACATTCGTTATAAAGGTAAACAAGGAGGCGTTATACAGCGTTACACAATGAAACAGAATACATTTCTGTGAGGGTCTCTGATTTCTGGGGGCCCGGTGTCTATTGAAAACAAGCAAACTTTCGGTAATTCGTTGCTATCTTTGCAAGACGCGGTAAAAATTAGGTGTGCCTGACAAACTAGTGACTGGGCACGTGTCCTGCGGACTTAAGATACGGTTCACACGTGTAAAAAAGATTGTTCAGAAGACGGGTCGGTGGGATTTCCCTTTGGGAATGTCTGCCTGTGTTTTTGGAAGCAATTTGATCCACCCTACTAGATCAAAAAGGGATGCTATTTTTGTTCCTGTTATATGTCCTGAAGATGGTTGGTGTACATAGTGGACTGAGTAAAGTCTAAATACAGCCTGAAACACGTGTCGACTCACTGCCTAATTATAGAAGGGCAGTTATCTATATGTGAACATTGTACAAAGAGGAATTAACATTGAACAATAGTAGATTAGAACATTGGATTGTGATCTAATTGTTGTGGTTACAAAGTACATGTATGAATAGTAGTGTGATAAAGTGAAATGAATGGTATGTAGGGTTGAATGATTGTGTCGATCTAAAGAAGTGTAATTCGTGTATTATGTTTTTAAGCATGTTGCATACCTTTGGGTGCGTTTTAGACATGAAATATTTCTAAAAACTTTTGTATTGAAGTAGAAAGATTGAATCATTTGTGATTATTTATTAAAAAAAAACAAATGTATACTCTGTCATCCTCCATCTAAGGATTCACTTTTTGTATTGTATTGCATGTGTAGCCCACAGGACCCTAGATTTTTGGGCTACCCCCTCTATAATTGAAACCTCATCCACATAATCCAGGTGGCAGTATTGTGGATTTGACCATGCTTGAGGATTTCACTCTGCAGGAAATGGATGAAGTACTCACTAGATTGAGGCAGAATTCAGGTGAGCCTTTATTGGATTGGATGTTGCACATGAATGGTGGCAGAGCTGGAGGCTTGTTAGTTGATTCCACTGATTCCCCATGCTTCTTGCCTTTGTCCTGAAGGCACGGCCACAAACACTCACGCCAGAAAAAAATTACAACCCACTAGGAAATAAAGGCCAAGAGATTCTTGCAAGGATAACAGGTTTTAATCACACAAAAATAGGTATGCCGCAAAAAATTCTGCTGCTCAAGAACGTTCTGCCGAAAAATGGTACAAGCAGAATGTTATAAGGAAACAAATCTTCATCAGTGGCATGTACAGTAAAAACCTGCGTGGCTGGTTGCTGTGATCTACTACTACTGTGATCAACCTGCTCTATAGGAGATGCCAGGTCATTGGCCCCAGCCCATCCGTCCTTCTTCCATCACGTGGGGTCTGCTGGCCTCATCTTCTTCAGGGAATCAAGGTTGAGTTTGCAATTAGTTACTATGTAAGACAATGCTAATCTATCATTATGATGTGCACCTGGGAGGCTCGGGGACTGGCACAGGGAAGTCTTTAGATCAGTCTCATCCACACATTGTTCACTCATTCTGTATCGCACTATCCGCACCCAAGACTTCCACCCTCGCTTTGGTCTATAATTTATTCCACCCTGTAACTCGCATTACAAATCTTGTCATTATGAAATACGGCGGAATGGTCGTGTTCTTTTAGATCTTTTATGGCCAGTGGGTTTATGGTTGGTAGTCTGGGATCACCTATTATCGTGGAATTCAGGGGACTCGGGACTGGGACAGTTGTGAGTGCCATAACCCATGGTTGGCTGGGTGGGGGTTAGAGGCCTGCTTTGGCTTGGCTGTGATGAAAATGCAATGTGTGTCACCTGGAACTGTCTAGTGGCCTTGCATGGCACATTCCTTTTCGGGTAACATGTATTGGCAACAGTTGTGGACCAAATGAGAGTTTCTGTGGGAGCTGACAGCGTGGGTCCATCTTTCATCAGCGCTTGGGCCATTCAGGTATTGTTCATTAGGTTTAAGGTCTGTATCTACCACGCAGCCATGCAGGGTCGAATGTTTCTACCATAGATACAAAATGGCACCTGTTTATACGTGCGCACTAAGTCTAAGCATCTATATTTTGCATAGTATTGTGTCCGTGCAAGGTCTCTTAGCATGTCCCACTCCTCACTGGCATATCAAAGGTGTTTTTATGGGATTCACATTACTCTAAAGTGCCTAGGGGGGGTGTGACAGGGTAATCTCCTTCCCAAAATCCCTGCCTTTCGTTACTTCTACAGTAACTAATTCCTCCACAAAAATGCTTTAATGTTCCCTTCTCACAGTGGCCTCATATGGTGGGGTCTCCCTTTATTGGCATCCAGGCTCTACGTACTGACCGCAAACCTTCTCCTGCTTGTGCATATTCTTCGGGTGTGCTGGTCATATAAATACATCCCCATCTCCTTCTAGATCTACCCATACTTCCTCATAATTGTCAGGGGGTGGGACAATGATGGTGTGGTATAGGCGGTCTACTGCATCTCCATAGGGGATAGGGACCATTCGAGGGATGGAGTGGTCGGTTTGTATTTCAATATCTTTTGTATTGTGAGGTACTTTTGAAACACCAATTGATGTCATCATCATTGCACTACCAGGCACGGCTTTGGCACAACAGTGGAGTCCCATTTGGCAGGTGCAGAAAATTACCAGGATGAATACAATAAGTTACCAGCATCTTTACGATGGCTCCTAACCAAGAAGGGGCCCAATCGAAGGCCAGGTCAAACCAGCCCGCCGTATTACTCCTTCTTTCTTCATGCAAACTCCTAATCCATGCACTGCTGCGATTATATGAGATAGTGTCCCGTTCTCTGCATCTTCAGGGAGCACCAATGTGCAGCAAGAATCGCCAATTTTGCGGCAAACACCTCCTTCCATCACAGTCAGCATGTCGAGCATATACCTATTCAGCATCGTCATCAGTCTTAGTGCTCTTAGTTCGACCTTTATGATGTTGAATCCGTATTCAGTATCATTTGCCAGCTGGATCAGTTCCCAGTGTACAATTTGCAGCCCCTGGGAATTGGTTGCTGCTTGTACGCTGGGTAGCAGTAGTGAAGCGAAGAAAGTTTCTGCTGCAATGAAAAGTCGGTATTCTTCGGGACCTCTGCAAGCATTTCAAATGAGTCTTTTGATAAATAGTTCAGCCTCTTTCTCCTTTTTAGTTTCTTGTACTGAAGCCCTTCTGGGTAAGATGCGGCAGTCAGCAGATGGTGGTGGGTTTTTCTAATGTTTGAGGGACGGTTGGGGCGGTATCTGGGATTGGCCCCCCTTTCAGGTGTTCATCTGGCACTACTAATAGGGTTGAGTTCAGCGTGGCAAGCAAACAATAGCCCCTCCATGATGGTGGGAGGTGCAAGTACGCTTGTTTGCCACGGACCCAGTAATAGGACTTCACTGCCGCCGTGCCCCTTTTCAAGTCTGGAATCAACAATGTTCTGTTACATCATTCATTAGAGCCGATGAAGAGAGTTCATACGTCTATTCCCGGTGCACTTTCACTGGTTTTCCCATTGCTGCAATCCATGTCTATTTTGTAATGTGTTCTGTCAATATTTGCGCACAGTGTAAGGGAGGCATGGTATCACAAGTATGACACTGACACAAGAGTTACAAGTTTCAACAACCTTTATTAGATTCTTGAGGTTTCGAGAAACTCCTACTTTGCCCTATATCTGTGACGGGAGTAGTCTCTACCATCAAATAATAAAGAAAACACAGTACTAGTCAGTCTTTGTCAAAATGGCCTATAGTAACAAAACGTAATGCCTGCCCTATCTCTCATACAAAAAGTGTGTAAAGGGGAATATGTATGTGAAAATCAGTGTTATAACATAAAGGATCAAAGTGGCTGAGTCAGCTCTCCTCTCCACATTGGACAGCACAGAGAAAGGCGGCCCCCATAGATAGGATGACACACTCTGGCTCAGGTTGTCAAAACAATGCCAGTTCAAAAATGTGGATCGAGACCCACCTGGCCTTCCACGTTAAAGTCACTTATTCCAGCATTCCAAAGATTCTTTCACAATTCAACAGAAAGGTTACGTAGGTCTCCCTCCATCAAGCTTGTACCTCTCAAAGCTTTAACAATTCACATAGGTCTCCCTCAGCCGGGCACAGACCTCGCAATCGCAACACTTGCAGGGGTTCCCTTCCCCAAGCTTAATTCACATTAGTTAGGGGATCCCTTCTCCTAATTTATCACACTTCCAGTCTCCCTCAGTCGGGCTCAGACCTTTTACTGATGTCGAAGACTTTCAAATGTGCAAGACCTTTACCATGGACCACATCGACTTTCTCTTCAGCTCACACTCTTATGTTATTTGGCCGAGTGTCTCTTGGTCTTGGTAGTTCAGTACCATAAGCACAAATGTTCAAAGAAATCTTTCTCTTCAAGCATTCACCTTTTCACTTCCCCTTTTACCGGGGTTAATCTTGACCATTACGCTTTTCAGAGTTTATTCACTTTGCCGCTTTATAACAAAACATTTCACATTTCGTGGAGACTTTTGAGTCGAGTACTTCCTTTCGCTGGACCACTACGCTACTCCGTATCACTGGCTTCACAGTTATCAGCCACTTAAAAGTTCATCACTGGTTAGCTTTCTTTCGCGTTTCATCAGCATGTGCGCAACCTTCATTTGTGATAAACGCTGCTGCGGCTTCAATCATTATTTGACACAATGTGGCCTTTCATGTCTTTCACTAACTCCCCGGTTGTGCGCCTTCCTTTCTTGTCCCTGCGGCTTTGATTCATGAGTCAAGGTTAATACCACAGGCTTGGCCTTGCATCCCCAACTATGTCGTTCAGCCGGGAGGGTCGCTGGCGTCCTTGAAACACAATGCAGGTTTCTTCTTGGCTGCAATTTGGCTTTCTCCACTTCTCCTTCATGTTTTCCCGGAAGTAACGACCACCTGTAGGGATCTTCAGTGTTTCCCTACACTTTGCTCTTATCCCTCGATCAGTCCTTCTGCTCCAGTAGGTTCACCTTCGCCCTGGAAGTTCTGCTGCTTCTCGTGCTCCAACTTGGTCAGAGTGTGTTTCTATGTTTCACCTTTCATCCGTGTGGGGAGAGCTAATGGGTATCAGATGAATGTGATTAAAGTCAAGTGCCTGATTTTGCCTGTCCCGATTAGCGGGATATGTCCAATGAGAAATGTAATTGTTAGTTTCTTTACTCTCAGTCGCCCTCTTTCTCGGCCCAGTGTTTGTGAAGAAAGGGGGGGGGAGTTGGGCAGTTGGAGGATCCTATAAAATAATATAGGGCATGGGTACGGGAAAGCAGGAATACTGCGTCCCACCATCGGCTGGCTCACCTTCACTCTCTGAAGACCCCTCACCCAAGTGATCCTCCCACACTGTCCACCCCTAGGGTCTGGATCCAAAGGTGATTGCGGTGTGCTGGCCACCTGAGAGAGACATCCCCAGGGCCTAGAATGTGAGGTACCCTTTGCTTTCTCACAACTGGTTCTTTCTATTAATGCCAGTACTTCTTCTTCAGTACCCCAGAAGGCCTTCTGCTAGGCAGCTGAGCGTTGTTTCTTGCCATTTGTTGTTTATATATTTCAGTCTGTCAATTACTAAATATGGTTGCTGTAGGCAATTGAAGTTGTCGTTGCATTGCAGGGGGTCTGGTCTGCAAGCTCTATTCGCACATTGTGTGCCTGAAAGGTGCCTTTTATTCTATATAGCGCAAGATGAACCAGGCATTGTACCTCTATAATTGGAACTTCTTGTGGTACTAAAGCCTTGGGTGCCCCTGATGTGTGCAGAATTAATGAGCATACATAACAGCTGCCATTGGTTGTCTTCCTACCTCACCCATGTCAGTGTACCAGCTGTTGGATAGCTCAGGGTGTCTAATATCTTCAATAGCATCCCGGCCTAGGCCATGTTATGCATCATATTTGGGCCTAAGCGCTTGCCTTCTCATTCTATCATGCCTGGATATATATACATATTTTCATTAGTGTACTACTGCTAACATTGCTAATGGTATTTGTGTTGCAAAAAATGTTTCTCAAAATGGTATGAAATACGTGTTCTAGTATTTTACTGACACCCACACTCATCCGTCCAGATACATTTGCTTGTGT
Organism: Ambystoma mexicanum; assembly: GCF_040938575.1. Lineage (NCBI taxonomy): Eukaryota > Metazoa > Chordata > Amphibia > Caudata > Ambystomatidae > Ambystoma > Ambystoma mexicanum. The sequence continues at coordinate 1,248,853,330 of NC_090933.1, read as the reverse complement.
GTCATCATTGATATTACTCCCATGGGAAATGTTATAAATATTTACAGTGGCGTTGCTAGTCCTGTTTAATTCCCTTTATGTTCCCCCTCCCTCCTCTTTTAGACATGCCAGACAAAAGATGTACCCCAATAAATCCCTAACATAAACATTAAGATAGTAAATAATAAAGTGCCAAACTATAATCGACATGTGTATGACCATCTAAATTGACATAACACTTAGTTAATTTTTTATTATACAATGAATCATTTAACGTTGAGGGTTCCATTTTCTTCGCTCCTGTTGAGGAAACAAAAATGGGGTTGGAGGGTGGCGGAGAGAAAGAGTCAGAGAGAGACAGAGATTTGTTTTTTTTTATATTATGTGGGACATCAAGTCAGGTTATTAATTCTGAGGTAGTCATATTATTAATTTTGAGGTAGATGAGTAACATGTCTAGGGAAATTGTGAGGTATTTGGGGGTGCTCTATGAACATCCGAGAGGTGAATCCAATACCGAAGCTCCTTTACTTTTACAGCAAGAGGGGTGGAAAACACAACTTCATAAGGGCCACGGAATCTGGGGTTGTTCCACTTGCACACAAAGGTTTTGACGTATATTAGTTGCCCTGACAGGAGTGGTTGGGTCGGCGTGGGATCTGCGGTAGGTGGTCCTCCGGTGTTCGTGTGTCTTCTAGCCATGGTGGTGCAATCTGTCCAGAGACATGTTTAATTGCATGTGTTAGGTTAGTCAAATAATCGTTTAATTCTTCCCTTAAAACCGCTGCAGCCCTAAGGGCATCTGTTGCCCTTCTAACTGGGGAGATGGGCGTATTCATGCATCTGCCAGTTACTATTTCGTGGGGCGACAGGTGGTTGTCTTAACGTGGTTGTGTGTGTAAGCTAAAGAGGGCCATGGGCAATGTTCCCTCTAATAATGTTTTCCTAAGTAGCATTCGTGCGCTCAATCCATTCCATGTGCGCAACTGAATCACGATGTAAGCCACTTTGTGAGCATGCGTAGTTAGTGAGATACCATCTTCCAAGAGTTTGGAAGGCAATTTCCCCTTCCCAACCACCACATTTCTGTACAAATCAGTGCAAAAGGAGCATCTTTTTTCCAAACATATAGGCTATAAAAAAAAGTAATGTTTTACATGTGATTATAAGGAGAAGTCATAAACCAATCAAAGATTTCAAGATATTCCATAGTACCTACCAAAGGTACATCGGTGCAGAGAGAAAAAGGTGCATGCACAAACAAAGCTTTGCATGCTCAGCAGAAACAATAGAATTAGCTGTGGCTATTTGTTTAACACTAGTCAGAGAAAATACAGAAGGTGTTTAATGCCATTGGGAAAAAACTCTTGTTTATTACAAAAAAAACAAGTATTGCTAAACACTGAAGTGGCTGTAAAAAAATCAGATATTATGCAATTTTTGTAAATAGAATAACTGCAACTGAAAGGAATGTGTCAGAAAACATGGCAATAGGAGTTCATGTGGCACTTTCATGGAGTAATTCAAGGGCCAGGAGAGAATGCACTCATAATTTGTGTAAGGACGATAAATACATCACAAAAACAACACCACAGAATATGATGATCAGAATTCCTCGGCCTCTGCTTACTACCCACATAATGTTCTGTGAGTTGTGACAACACTTACTCAAAACCAGCCCTACAGCTAGGAGGCATATGCACCACCCATTTGACTCCCTAACAGGGCAATGTGCCCAACAAAACCGGGAAACCATGAACATATAGGAATCTATCCCCTGCTTCTACCCACAAAGTTCCACTGATCTTTTCGAATCTGCGACCAGCAGAGCAGTGGCATTGGGAGGAACACGAATATTAGTACCCTGGAGGGGCGGGGCTCAGTCCTCCCAGCCAATGAGGAGGCTTAGAATGGGGCTTTACCACATGGCAAAGCCCCCGCTCCGAGACTCCTCAGAGCCGGAGACTGCCATCTTCCCCCCACCCCACTGCTGGGTGTAAGGTAAGTGATCCCCCACCCCACCTTTTCTACTTCTTTTGTGTTCCCTGACCCCGTCCCACTTACCTTTCGCTTCCTTCTTCCTCGCCTGTGCCGGAAACAGTAGTGTTCCCACTGCTTCCCTGACACGCGACTGTCTGCCATGCAAAGGGAGAAGGGACTACATGTAGTTCTCTTCTCCCTGATTCATGGTGGCCATTTTTTTATTTTTTTTTAAAGTTGCGAAACAGACATTGTTTCACAACTTAAACACTATTAGTACCACGGTACATCGTGCCAGGGTACTAATAGCAATATTACCCGAGCAGGGGGAGCATTACCGGGCCTGGTAATATCCTGGGGCATTTTCGGGCCAGGTAATATATCCTGTGGCTTGCGTTAAAGCCCTCGCTTTGTTTGGGCTTGTAACTGCTGGCCCGGTAATGCCCACCCTGCTCAGGTAATATTACTTAAATTTGACTGCCGATCTCAAGTGAAACTTTATGGGGAAAGTCGATATTTTAGTAAGCATGAAATATCCTAACTGACAAATTTGTATGGCGTAAAATCATATGAGAGCCATGCTTGTAGCCCTGACATATGAAGTGAAATTAAAGGGCACATGATACAGCTTATAGTTTTGTCCACCCTTGCACACCACAGCCTAGGCAAAAATCAGCAAGAACCTTACTGATGTTTCTTCTAGTGCCTTGTTGAAGAAAATCACATATATTTCCCTTTTAAGTCAATAACAGCAATGCTCACAGGTACAACATATTGAGTGTCTTCTTCTTTAACTAGGGATTCCTCTTCTGAAATTCACTGTTATCAGTTGAACAAGATGCAAACACATGATTATATTGAAAAGCCCTGAGCAGCTGAGCATAGAAAGAAATAGAAGGTGCAGTTTCGTAGAATATTACTATAGTTTCCTTTAGCAAACACCACACATGTCCTTCACTTTACTGTACTGCTAAAACATCAGATTTGGTTTTTGAAAGTTGCTGATTTGTTCTTCACCCCGAAGGAGTGTTCTCCTGTCAGGGTCGTACTGGGGCATACAATTGTCTTGGGCGCAAATGAAAAAGTGGACCACAGTTGCAAATGGCTAATAGTACCCAAGGGGGAGATCTTTGATAAAATGTCATGCACATTGTGCATTTTAACGAATATTTATTCAGCAACACTGGTCAAAACTACTAGCCACATAGTGAAGTAATTCATCAAACTGGACCACACTGGCCAGGAAAGTGGCCCACTTTCACCAAATAAACGGGCCCACACCTGCATTTTGCGTTTTTGGATTGGACATGGGCCTATTGCCCTATAGGCCAGTCCTGTGCCATTCCACCCATACTCAACAGCAGCTCCTGTACTAGCCTCCAATATTAGTTGACAGGGCTCTGTAAAAAGTGTAGGGATTGTAGCAGTAAAACACTAACTGGAATATTTGCATACCCACAATACTTTTCAAGCAAATCCAATTCAAAGCCTCACAATAATATTATGTGCAGTTTAAGAAAATGTCATTCATCTGCATGTGCACAATTACTATGAAGTGCATACAAGATTGTTTGCAAAATACCACGCATTTCATTTGTTGGGTAAGATTGTGCAAGTGCTCAGTGAAATAATTTTTGTATAGCACAAGTTAAAAGCGTTCTAGTTACTGAATATTGTTGTCCTCATATTATATATGAATAATGGCAGTCAGAGTTCATACCAATTATCCCTTGCAGGCTAAATAAATGGTATTGCAATGTTGCTCTCCACTTATAGGGTAATGTTAGCAATGCTAAAGTAGAAGACGCTGAGCATGACATTTGCCTAATGTGGAGATTCACATGGTGGTGTCACTTCTCCCCAGGGAGGTGCCCTTTTCCCTGAGGCTAAGGAGGTGCAGCCGCTACCCAATAGTCACCCTACGGGTGGTTTAATGTGGGAGGACCTCATGAGGAGGGACGCCCCTATGGGGATAAGGACGATCACCATCCCATTGAATGATTTTACTCCCGGCATTCCTTAGCCCTCCCTAATGTGCAGAGCCATTACATTGAAAGCAAACCTATGTATTGTTGTAACATAGGGCCAAAAGTACTAGGACGAGGTAGAAAACAGAAGACATAAATATAATTGACTGTGATAACACTAGTAAGAGGTGGCCCCAAGGAGGCATGAGGATTAAGTCAATAACAATGAAGAAGTGCTTGCGCATTCGTAATGGGAGGAACTGGATACAATGTATAAAATGAACAAGCGACTATCAGATGTGTCAAGCCCGGCTGAGCAGCCAAACACAGCCATAACGAGAAGCACAGTGGTGGCAGGCACAAAGGTATCCAGTCCTGTTGGGGCAAGCAGTCAGTGTCAGAATTATCCAGCGCAGGTGATTCAAATGCCGAACTACAACTGGGGGAAAGCGGGGATTGCCAAGAGGTAGCCAAAGAAGTTCTCCACCCACCGAGTGGAGGCGGACCGAATCCCGAATGCCAGGAAGATGCCATGAAGTAAGAGTACAAAGGAGAGAAGCCCACAGAGCCGGAGAAGTGTACCCCGGCCCAGGAAGTCCCGGTAAGGTACCAGAGGCCCATAAGAGGTAAGGGGTGGTACACGAGATCCGGAAGGGAGCCAGGGGTTGACACAGAGGCTAAGGTGGCTTTTCCCCAGTCCAGTATTAGCAAGGACGTTAATGGGCATAAGGAGAGGAGAAGGATCTGGGTCCCCAACAGTGACAAAGCTAGCATCACAGGAAATCTTCTTTGGCACAGTGGTAATGAGGAAACCACTGGCCACCAGAGAAGGGTCTGGGACCTCAACAGTGAGAAAGAGAGCATCAGAGGAAATCTTCCTCTGCGCAGTGGTAACAAGAAAACCATTGACCACCATGGAAGGGTCTGGAACTCCAACAGTGAGAAAGAACTGTCAAGCAATACCAGGGAAGGGGAGTCATTCACCTGATACCAAACGAAGAGTTGTGATAAAGACACCAGGGGAAGGGAGTCATTCACCCTGACCTTGTGGTGAACTGTATCAAATAATACCAGGTAAAGGGAGATATTCTCTTGGTCCTGAGCTGAGAGTTGTACTGGAGATACCAGAGGAAGTGAGTAATCCCCCTGGTTTTATGGAAAACTTTGTAAATCTACATCAGTAGAAGGGAGCCATTCTCCTAGATGTAAAATTGCATAAAGACTGGGTGAAACCCGACAGCCGGGGAAACTGAGTCATTCCCCCTGACATTTCTGTTCTAAGAGAATGGAGTTGTTTCTTTCATCGCCTGGAAGTACGAGACTCTGACGACGAGTGGTGTTTCTTCTTCGTTGACGAAGGTGGGGTCTTCATGGAGAATTTGTTCTTATGCTTTTCTTTCTTCGGTGAGTATGTTCTTCACAAATGGGAGGTCGACTTTGTTGACGGGCGTGAGCCCTTACCCGTATACTTTGGCACTGATGGTATAGTTTTGGTCATTGTTTTGGTTGACATGTTTTTTGACGACTGTTTACTCCTGGACTGAGAGCCTTCCCTGCCAACCAGTTTCTTTTCAGAAGGAGACTGGGGTTGTGTGGCTTGATGGTGAACACTTTTCAGAGGGAATGGTAGCTCTCTCACTACTTGACAAGCCCACCTCTAGCGCTGGGTATGCCACCTCATTTAGCCAGAAAATCAGTCAACGCTTCCTGTCCTTTTCTGAGACAAGCCCTGACAGATTTCACATTCTTCTGAGGAATGGTTAGCGTATAGGCAGTATGTACAGTCTACATGCCTGTCACCTTCATAAACGTTTTTTATGCTGCACGTCCAAACAGGCCCTGAATAAGGATTTTTTGGAGCCAACGGTCTCCATGTTCGTAGCCGACACCATCGAAGAGTCGGCGGTTGCTTCGGATTTACTACAATGTAAAAAAATATATTTTTTTGTGTATGAAGATAATTTCTCAGTGACGAGAAGAACTTGAGAAATCCCACCAGCAAGAAAGAGGCTTGAAATCTAAGGGGAAGCTGCTGAGGCGAAGCTATACACTCGACGTCCTATTGGTAGGGACCAAAAGCACCCACAACGAAATCGATGGGACACTCAAGGTGTCCAGGTTTTTCCATAGGAAAAGTACTAAATTAAAGTAACTGGGGATTCCCAGCCTGATGACGGAGAATATTCACAGTATGTGAATCTATGAAAGATCGAATGCTGGAGAACATTCTTTGGACACTTTTTAAGAAGCAGGAGGAGGGAGCCATTCTCCTGAAGAAGGAACTTTCTGTTAGTTTATCCTTTAGTTGTAGTGTGAGGGTTAGAGTAGGATTTGATGCAGGACGGTGGAACTTAGATTTGGCAAACATTTTGACAATTTCTTAAGTTTAAGTTTGAGGCAGGGAACCCCCTCTTCGAGATGGGGACAGATAATGTTTTTGTATTCGTTAAATACAATTTTATAACCAAAACCATGCAACCTTTGTGTCTGCTTCCTTCTTCGACACACTTACACTACTCAAAATCCTTAGAGGGCATATTCATATTTGAGTTTTATAATGTGTTAACTTGCAAGGGGGATGTTTCAAAGTGTGTGTGTGACATATGTACAAAGAATAGGAAGCATGGGATGAGGTTAAACATCCTAGTAGCCTGCTTACTTACAGTCGGCATCCGATATTTGAGCTGACACTTGGGTTACATAATGTGGGTAATGCTTTAATTCTAGTGCTTGACCATCATTCAGACTTGTATATATGTCTGGTAACCATTTGCAGAGCAATGATAGGCAGAGTCAAGATTGTCTGGTAATATCTGAATGTGGCCTGGGGCAAAGTTGAAGTCATACAGTATAGGTGTGGTAGACCCAAGTATAGGAGCCATTGGTGGGGAAGGAAGATAATTTGGTTAACGTAAGCAGGCATATCTTAGTTATTTATTTTGTTCTTGGAACCCCTTTCTCATATTCGTTTTTAACTCTTGTGGCTGTATTCTATTTTTAGGTTTTTAAGATCAAGCTTGCATAGTAGGGAAATATAAATAGGCTAGACCAGAATATCAAAAATAGTATAATTTATGTTTATTTTGAGAGAAAGCCAATATTAGGTACTTGATGTGGCCTGTGCCTTATTAAATCTTTTAGAATAGGTGGGAATAGTTTGTGTGCGCTGCTAAAATTCTTCTGAGCGGCACCCAGAAGGGAGCTGGGCAAGCACACATGAAATTGGCCATGGGCAAGCAATGCAGTCAGTTTTTCTTTAATGTGTTGCAGAGATTGGATAGCTTGCTTTTAAGGAGGCAGTTGATTCTCTCAACAACGCTGTCGGCTTGGGGTGGTATATTGAGCACATCCAGTGTTTAATGCCAAATAGTTCTGTGATCTCATTGAAGAGCTCATTGAAGAAATGGGTGCTGTCGGCAGATTTCTATACATCGCACACGCCCCATGGAGGAAATACTTCGCGCACCAAATATTTAGCAGCACACTTGGCGTCCGGGTGTGCACGAGGTCCAGCCTCAACCCATTGTGAGAAAGGGCATAGTACAACGATCAAATATTGGGAACCATTGGATCTCTCACCCATGTCCACGTAGTCTATGTGTAGCTCCCAGAAAGGCCCAATGGGGCGGGGCAGATTGGGTCGTAATGTCCAGAGCGTCATGCTAGTGCTGAAAGTTTGGCAAGTGGTGCAGTGTACAATCATGTTTGTGAGATGCTCTTGAAGGTTTGGTATAAACCAATCTTCTTGTATGTCTGCTGCAATGTGCTGTTTGGAGCTGTGGGATGGATGGCGTATCTGATCGAATGCTACTGCCTAGAGCTCGTTCGGTGCTTTGCCCTGCGGCTCAGTGAGCTGTTTAATGGGCAATGCTGTGTATGGTGTGTTTTGTTGATAGTGTGTTGGTGTCGTTATGGCATACTCTGAAATTACAGGGACAGGGAGATAGGCCCCCATTTTAGCTGCTGCCTCTGCCGCAGCGTTCCTCAATGCAATTTTGTCAGTGTTATTGTTGTGGCTGGTGCATTTAACGACCACCACCACAGAGGATTGTGACAATGTGGAACTTAGTGTATCTAGTAGTGCAGCATGTTGTACTGGGGATCTGTCTGCTCTCCAGAAACCTCTTCTCTTCCATCGTGACAACCCATCATGCACTGTTGTAGTGACATATGTAGAGTCAGATTAAATGGTCACATAGCATCCTTGTGATGCATGTAGCACCTCGATAAGTGTCATGATCTGTCCCGCTTGTGCTGAATAGTGTATGGGTATTCTCTTCATCACTAGCGTCTCATAGTCTCTTACTTTGAGGCGCACAACTGCAGCACCTGTATGTCTTTGTCCTGTGTCCTGGTCAATTGTCGCTAAAAGGTCAACAAACAGTACTTCACCTTCATCTAATGGGGTATCTTTTGCTTTGGGCATGTCATCATCTTCCACTTCATATGTGGCACAGTTGTGTCATGGCACGTCTTCGTCTGTACACACTACTGTTAGGAACGTGGTGGGATTGACTGTTTTGCATTACAAAACATGAATGTTTGGGCTTGAGATGATAATCTTGTATGCGATGCTCTCTGTGTGGTCAGGGTAGACTTTGATCTTTCAAAGATGGTGAATACTGAATGCGACACATACAGATATACTGAGCATCCCATCTTAATTGTGGAGCTTTTTTCAATTGCTCCCCATGGCCTTTTTGACAGGGTAGATCACAGTATTGCACGCTGAGGTGGAGGGTACCATTATCCCTTGATTAAGTAGTGCCTTTATCATGTCTTTTAGTCCCTCTTCTGCCTCCCTTGATAGTGGGCACTGTTTCACTTGGGGTAAGACTGCTCCAACCTTCAGTGTAATGTGTACTGGGGTCACTTCTTTTAGAAGCCCTATGTCATGTGGGTTGGTCGTCCACAATTGTGCGGACACATACTACAAGTCTGCCTCAATGAAGGGACTTGGTTCAAAAACGGCCATTAGGGAACACTTTACCCTCCTGTACTGTACCATGATCTCACAGGGAATACCAATCTCTAGTAATATTTCTCTGTCATTGTCATTGTTTTAGAAAAGGTCTGCATCTGTCACTTCTCTAAGGGGTACGGTCTGGGTCCATGGGTGTGCCTCGGACCACCACATCATGTGCCATGGCGTGTATTATGACCATCGCTCTCATTGCGCGGAACCCTGGTGTGATGCAGACAATGCCATGACCAGTAAATGAGATCATCATGTTCAACTTGCTAAGCAGATCCCTGCTGAGAGGTTTGACAGGAGAACTCTCACAGTACAATAGGGGAGCGCGCACCACCTTGCCCCTGACTTTTACATGCAAATATTTAGTAGATGGAACCGTCAAAATAGCCCCAGAGAATCCCTGTGTGTCGAGAGTTTTGCCACATTTCTCAGCGCCCGAATCAACCATAAAAATGAATTGTTTGTTTCCTATCTCTACCCCACCAAGGGTTCCTCTTCAGGGTTAAGGGTCATCGACAGGACCAGACATGCAAGCGCTCTCTGTGGCTTGTCCTAATCAAGATATGTATTTGTCCCCGGAAATGAGAAGGGGTTTCCCCCACCACGGTTGCACCATGGAACGGGGGCAACTGTGCCATTGGGTGCTTCGTTAAAGGGATTCATATTAGCTGAAAAAGGATGCTGCCCTGACGCTATATTCATCTGTTCATCCTCACACTACTTTTATCAGTGAGACCCTGCCGTGCCCATCCATATTTACATTGTGCTCCAGCAGAAGAGAGCATTTTCCTCGAATGACAGGCTGTAGTTCAGAACTGGGAAATCAAAAGAGGCTTTACTTTCAGCCATGCTCGAAAACGCTTTACTTTTGGGCTACAAAATGTCAAAGATTAATGCCTGAAAGATGCCCTGGCTCTCTGGGCCTATGTCAATTTCAGTGGATTGCTGTATAGAAGAAACTGACTATGACTGCAGAACAACGTGGGAAATTCAGATGGAACCTTTTGAAATGAACATGCCAGCAGGCATAACGGCGTGTTTAAATGTACTTTTGCAAATAAGAAATATAACTGTTTTAAAAGTGTATGTTGGATAAGGCCCTGCCCTTGTAAAACAATGTAAAGTGGTTTGTGCTGGGAAACATATATGGGATGTTTTATTCAACAGGCTTGCTTCTGATTCAGAACAAAATAAAATCAAGAATTAAATGCATTAGCTGGCTGCTTTGGGAGCTCCAGAACATGTTTTTCTGCTGGCTAAACTGAGGCCTTCCCCCAAAAGGAGCCACCATAAACTTGTAGGGCACATGCATGCTAATTGCCACCTTTGAAAACTTTAAGTGGACCAAAAGCACTAAACAGCCCAGGCTCATCAGACTTTTGTCTGGGCTGAGGCCTCTTACAATAGAGATTCTGGGACACGGACATGTGAAATAGGAAAGCACACGTCCACGCAACTTCTACTGGGAGCTTCAAAGCCAACTCAAGCGCAGTCTTGTAAGCTATGCCCGTGTATGGTGAATAATGCTGACCATTTGCCTCAAAAGACTATTTTATTAATAACATTTTAAGACTTTTATCTTTGCAACAGGAATTCACAGGAATGTAAAAAGTTAACAGTTTAAATGTAATTTTTGTGTTTTTTTTAAACAAGACGAGGTAGCCTTCACTGCCATATCGGGAACAGAAATGGCAGAGAAGTGGATATTCTGAGGAAAGTGTACATGATGCCAGTCTGAAATTCAATGCTTACATGCCTTATGATAATCTATACACATGTCTAGAGCTGTAGAATTTTGGGGTGAATATTTCTCACAAAAAAACGCGAAAAATTGATAGACGGGTGAAACAAAGTCCTACAAACGTGAGAATTGGACTGCTATGCTCTGCATAAAATATGTAATCTGCCTATGTAATTTGTTAAGATGCCACAACTGTAGAAATGTGCCATTTATTTCAAAATTGGGTTGGGGCAAAATTAACTGTGGGAGGTTCTGGACATAGTAAAGCGTCATGTCTCTAAAAGTCCAACCAGCTGACAGGAAAGCGGTAACTATCACCTCTGTCCAATCCAGTTGTTAGAGGCGTGCCTAGCTTAAGCCTGCCCCACCACATAATCCTATGATGTCACCATGCTGTTACGCTCACCTGGCTCCCACAGGGGCGTCGGTCAGACCCGGACAGCTGCGGTCTCCACCCATGTGATGCGTAGTACACCGATGACTGACTGGATCTGCCCTCCTAATCTTGTCTGCTTAACCCGTAGAAATATTCTCCTGCAAGTGGAGAGATGGATTTAGCCACTTGTGGATTTAAGTGATGGCACCCCCACAGTCCTCCCCAACTAATCACCTCCGAAATGCCCTCACAGCAATCTCACCTTATATTCTTGAAAGAGGCGCTCTCCATCCTGCGTGGATTTGCAGGCGCGCGTCGATTCCAGTTACTTCACTGGTTTGAAGGCTCGGGAGAGTTCCGGAGAGTATTGACTCTGAGGTTCCTGGTGAGGACCAGTAAGTATTAAGTTCATAGAGTTCAATATGTCCGATGTTCACTCTTGTTCCCCCCTTCCTTTCTTGTCTTGCAGCTGGCTCGTGAAATGATGCTCTTGTGGCAGCTGGTGGCGCTCAGGTAAGAGTCTGTATTACCCGGCGCTGTCTGGTAAATGTTCCACTTGGAAAACGTGTTGTTTTGTCTCTCTTTACAGATGCGGCACGTGAAAATATGGAGAGTCACAAAAGGATGCCTCCGGTGGTAAATCAGGTAAGTCTATGGTGGTAAGAATTATATTTGTTGGTTCCCTCGGCTCACCTTGTGGTTTTCTTTTGTCTCCTAGGTGCCGAAGTTCGGAGAAGAAATGATGGAGGCAGCGCCGACCCGAAGGATGCTGTGAAGGCTGGTGAGTATGGCGCGGCGCTGCAGCTGGAGGTGCGGCGCATGCAGAAATGATGTTCTTTACAGGTCCGGAGACGAGATGGATCCAGAATCAGGTGTGGAATAGAAATAAGTTAATTTTCTAACCTTGTCCCTTTCTTTCCTCTTTGTTTTAGGAGCTCCGGATTCGAGGCGGGCGTGGCAGAAGACTGGATGCAGGCTGCAGGCATGGTGAGCATTACGCTGCTGGATGCAGAATAACGCGAAGCGTGTGTTGCTGGTCGGGCGTGGTTTAAATAGCCTCAAAAGTAGTCCCAGGTAAGAAGTCCCTAGAACCACACCCGAGTAAAAAATAGTCCCTGTAGAAAAATAGTCTCTTTCAGGCTTCATGTTGGATTGGAGTCATTTGCAGCATGGTCTGCTTGAGGTAAGTAATGACTATGAGCCTGGCGCCTTAGGCGCCAGGACTGATTTCCACTATGAGCCTGGCGCCCAAGGCGCCAGGACTGAACCCAGATAGCCCCAAGCCGGGGCTGCTGAGGTTTTACTAAATATCTAGATGCCTGCTCCCGGGGCTGATGGCCTTGGTCCGGATGCCTGGGGGTAGGCATCATGACAGCACTCCCCCCCCAAGGCCCCTCCTAAAGTTGTTCTTCCCCTGGGCCCTGGTTTGTCTGGGAAGTTCCGATGGAATCTTTTCACCAACCGATGTGCATGGACGTGGTCACTAGGTTCCCATGACCTTTCTTGTGGTCCGTAGCCCTTCCAATCGATTAAATAAAAAAGTTTTGATTTAACCATCTTGGAGTCCAGGATATTTTTTACCTCGAATTCAGGTTCTCCATCTATCAAGATGGGGTCGGGTGGTTTGGTTAATCTTGTTCCTGGTTGAACTGGTTTTAAAAGTGAAACATGAAAGACAGGATGAATGCGCATATTAGAGGGTAATTCCAATTTGACGGCTACCGGGTTGATAATGGCCTTAATAGTGTAAGGTCCCAAATATCTAGGGTTAAAAGTCCGAGTTCCCTTCAGAGGTATGTGTTTTGTAGCCAGCCAAACTTGATCCCCAATCTGGTATTGTGGAGTTTCACTTCTATGTTGATCAGCATGTTTCTTATATTTCTCTTTTGCTTGTTTCAAATGTTCTGTTGCCTCTTTAAAGGCTTGTGTAATAGTAGAATGCAAATGACTAACTGCAGGCATTTCTAAATGCTGAGGCGAATCTAGTTCTGAGGTTCTAGGATGATGTCCATATATGGCATAAAAGGGGCTTTATCCGGTTCCTGAATGTACAGAGTTATTATGCATACTCGGAAATCCATAAAATATCTTTCCAATTACTTTCGGTCTGGTGTAGCATGCAACGTAGGTACTGTTCAAGGGTCTGGTTGGTCCTCTCCGTCTGACCATCGGTTTGGGGATGGTGACTGGTTGATAACCTCACGTCGATTTGCGCCAGTTGACAACATTTCTTCCAAAAATGTGAAATGAATTGACTACCTCGGTCAGAGACCAATACGGAAGGAAAACCGTGTATTCGAGCAATGTTTTCGAGGAACTCCTTGGCCAGAATTGAAGCAGAAGGTAATCCCTTTAGAGAAATAAAGTGGGCCATCTTGGAAAAAAGATCCACAATAACTAGAATGGTGTTAAATCCATTACATGGAGGTAGATCTGTAATAAAGTCTAACGATAAGGTGTGCCATGGTGTAGGTGGAATATCCAAAGGTTGTAAGAGACCAGCTGGTTTTTTCTTCTGACTTTTGTTTTGGGCGCAAATGCCACAAGACATTACAAATGACTTTACGTCTTTTCGCCAGGTGGCCCACCAGAATTGTCTCTTAATTTTAGCTTCAGTTTTTGCGATACCTGGGTGTCCTTCCATCAGGGTATGATAATTGGAGATGACTAGTTCTTATAGTTCCTTGTGTGGTAGAAATAGTCACCCTTGATAATAAGGTAGGTCATTGTTGACTGAGTAGTCCAAGCCTTTCTTCACCCAGTCCTGCAGGGCTGTTGGATCGAAGAGTTGTTGGATCTTTACTTGAATATCCTCTAGTGTCTGTAGAGTGGTTATGCCAAGAATTCTTTGTTCTGAAATTATAGGCACCGGTTCTGGGTTCGCATATGCTTCTCCCATCCCTATTCGGGATAAGGCATCTGCCTTGCCATTTTTACAACCTGGTTGATAAGTGATCACGAAATCGAACTCGGCAAAGAACAATGCCCATTGAAGCTGACGCGACGATTAGGCCATGGCTGTTTTTAAATACTGCAAGTTCCGGTGATCGGTGATTACCGTAATGGTATGCCTGGCACCGAGAAGATAATGCCGCCAAGCCTTGAAGGCGGATTTGAATTGTTTTTTTTTGGATAAAACATTTTATTGTGTTTTATGACATAAACAAAACAACCACAAGACAAGGGGGGTGGTAACAGAACACCCATACACAAAATTAAACGTTTAGAAGCACTCCAAGCCAGCACCATCAACCGCAAGTTCACATAATGTTTTCAGTAACACAATCCACCATGGCCTGCCCGCCCTCGGTTCCCCCAACCAACCACTTCCATTGTGATCACCATTGAGTCAGGTTGTCAAGGTCCAGTCTCTTCCCATTTCCCCCATTCTTGGATGCCTTGGCCGGGCATCCCCGTGCGCCGTAAACCCTGTGCTCCATCATGGCACATGAATCCATATCAAGTATCCATTGTTCAAGTGTCGGGGGGTCGGGCACACCCCATTTTTGCGCAATGTTGCGCTTCATCAGGGCCGCTGCAGTGTTGAATAACAGTTTTTCCCATTTATTAGAGTCAGATGTGTCCGGTACGCCCAGGATTAGAACTTTCGGATCAAGCTCAATGGAGCAGGTGAGTGCCCTGGACAGTTCCGCGCAACAGGCAATCCAGTAGGTGCGGATCCGGGGGCATGACCACAGGATATAGTAGAAGGTGCCCTCCTCCTCCCCACAGCGGAGACAGTTTGGATTTGTTGCCCTCTTCCAACCATATAGTGCACTTCTAGGGTAATATACTCTATGGAGGATTTTGAGCTGTACAAGTCTGAGCCTAGAGGAGATGGCCACCTCTCGCGGATGCATTAGGACCTGGATCCAATCCTCTGGATCTATCTCCCCCACATCTCTTTCCCACCTGGTTTTTAGTCTCGATAACTCAGGGGTAGCGAAGGATGTGATGGCGTTGTATAGAATGAATGTGCATTTACTAGGGATGTGCGCGGGGATAATATTGCGTTCTATCGGTGTATAGTCAGGGACCGTGCCATCTAAAGGTATATAGGTCCGTAGGGCATGGGTCAGCCGCGTAAAATGATATCGTTCCGTTGTGGGCAGTTGGAATTTGCACTGCATGTCCTCAAACAAGGTCAATTTCCCGTCTTTGAGGATATCTCCAACCTTCAGGATTCCCGTCCTCATCCATCGCGGCCATGGTTCAAGTTTCCCAATTTCTTGGAGATTACTGTTTTGCCATAGAGGTTGTGCTGCAGTTATTTTATTTCCCCACCCAACGAACATATGTGCCTGTCTCCAGATAGTGGTGATGTGAGTCTCGATTGTGGGCAGGGGCGGTCTCTTCGGGGGCTGGTATAGTATCTGCAACGGGTCTGTGCCCTGCATAGGTTCCACGTCAGCCCGGATGTGAGGTAGTGCTCTATCCCCATGAAGCAGATCATTAACTACTGCTAGTTGTGAGGCCCAGTAGTAGGTTTGGAGGCGGGGAACACCAATCCCTCCGTCCCAACTGACCTCCGCAGTGCTTAATGCCACGCGTGACTGACCACCCCCCCATATGAGTTCCCTAAGAAGGGTTTCGGTGCGGGTGAATTCGGGGGTGGGGATCATGAGTGGGGCGTTCTGCAGGACATACAAGAATCTGGGAAGTGACATCATTTTGAAGAGTGCGGCACGCCCCATGAGGGTCAGAGGGAGAAGTTTCCAGTGGTGAACGTCCCTAGCGAACCTGTCTACAATCGGTTGGAGGTTGTGCATTACATATTTGGTTAGATCAGATGTTATACATAACCTCAGGTATTTAAAGCCCTGTGTATCAAACCGGTACGGACATCTCGTGGAGTCGACCCGCTCACCCCTTTCACCGGGAAAAGTACCGATTTCCTCCAGTTACTTCTTAACCCGCTAAATTCCCCGTAGGTGATGAGCATCTGGGTTACTGTGGGACAGCTCTGGGCCGGCTCGGCCAGGTATAGCAAGAGGTCATCCGCATAGAGAGAGACACGATCCTCATGTCCCTCGGGCTATCTGAATCCTGTCCATGCCCCGCTTTGGCGAAGCCACAGTGCTAGCGGTTCAATCGCAAGGGCGAAGAGGAGGGGGCAGAGGGGGCACCCTTGTCGCGTGCCTCTGCCCAGAGGGAAGGAACGGGAGGTCCACCCATTCACCTTAACTTCTGCTTGAATGTTAGTATATAACAGTTTAACCCACCCTAGAAAGCTCTCTCCGAACCCCATACGGATCATGATTTCCCAGAGGCTGTCCCATCGGATTGAATCAAATACCTTTTCAAAATCTATAGCCAGCAGGGCGAGCGGGGCATCGAGGATAGGGGCCCGCTCGAGCGCCAGATGGAGTCGGCGCAAGTTCATTCGGGTGGATTTGTGGGGCATAATGCCACACTGATCTGGGTGTATCAGCGTGTCCGCTACCAGTTGGAGCCGATTGGCTAAGAGTTTGGCCAGGACTTTGGCTTCTCCGTTGATAAGCGAGATCGGCCTATAGGAGGCGCATTGCTCCTGGGGCTTGTCAGGTTTGGGGATGACCACTATGGTCGCTCTACACAGATCATCTGGGAGGGAACCCCTGTCTTGGGCGGTCAACAACATCTGATGCAGGGGAGGTGCTGTATTGTTACCCCCAAGCTTCTGCCAGGTTTCAACCGGAACCCGTTCGGGCCCGGGGTTTTCCCCGGCTGCAGTTGTCCAAGGGCTTCTAATATTTCAGCCTCCGAAAGCTCGGAGTCCAGCATCTCCCTTTGTTGATTCGACAGAGTGGGGATTTCCACGCCGTCCAGGAGGGACGGATCCAGGGGTAGAGTTGGGGCTTGGTATAGTGTAGCATAAAATTGGGCAAAGGCCTCCGCTATCTCAGCGTCCGACCGGCATGTCTCACCCTGCGGGGTGATAATCTCCCGGACACAGCGCTGCCCCTCATCTCTCTTCTCTAGTCACGCCAGCATTTTCCCCGCTTTATCCCCCAGCTCATATACCTTAGCTTTGGTTTCCCAGTGGGCCTGTTTGGCGTTATCTAGCATTAGATTTTGGAGGTATTCAGTGGCACGTTTAAGGGACATGTGGGTCTGTGGGGTAGGATTAAGAGTGTGTTTGTTTTCTCGGCGGGTTACCTCCGTTTCCGCCTCAGTTATCTTCCAGAGCCTCTCCCTCCTCCTGTTCGCCGTCCAGGAGATTATTTCCCCCCGCAGCACGGTCTTGTCGGCATCCCATAACACTATCGGGTCGTTATCGCCGGTATTATTAATCTCAAAGTATTCAGCCGAGACTTCCGTGAGGCACTCAACTAGTTCCGTGAGGCCCAGATAATAGGTGTTCAGCCGCCACGTTCTACGGGGGGTTCAGTCCCTGCAATCGTGACTCCACCAACATGGGTGAGTGATCGAGATTCCTCGGGGAGTAGGTCCGCCGAGAGGATCTTAAAGAGATTTGTGTGAGGTATGAATAGGTAATCAAGCCTGGAGAGGGAGGTGTGTGCCCCGGAGTGAAACGAGTAACCCCTGGCCCCGGGGTGCAGTTCCCGCCATACATCACAGAGACCCAGAGCAGACACAAAATTGGACAGTTTCGTGGGGATGTGCGGATTGCGTTGTCTAAGGTGGGAGCGGTCTAAGGTGTTACACATGACATCGTTAAAGTCCCCACCTAGAAACCACTTATCAGGCTGATGTTTGCCCATAAGGCTGGTCAGGTCATCGAGTAGTTCTTGCCCCAGTCCAGGCCGGGAGTAGATCGAGACCAATCCAAATGTTTCCCCCCAAAGTGTCCCCAGTGCCATTACAAATCGTCCTCAAGGGTCTTGTTCTAGGGCCTGCAAGGCAAACGGGACACGTTTGTGTATAAGAATAAGAGTGCCTCTGGATCCCATGGAGTATCCCGCGTGGTAAGCGGTCCTATAATTGGTTCGAAGAAAAAACTTGCATTGTGTCCCAGCAAGGTGAGTTTCAGTAAGCAGGGCTACATCGGGAGAGTGCCTGGAGAGTAGTTGCTTGACCAGGCGCCTTTTAATCGTGGAGCCCAGCCCGTTCACATTCCAGGTGAGGACCCTAAGGGATTTGGGGCGTGTGGTCATTGGTGGGTGAGACTGGTCAGTTGGCATCTAACAGGGCTATCGGAGGGCCGGGCAGGCGGTGCGTGCGGTGCATGGCGGTATGGTGCAAGATATACAATGATTGGCGGTTGAGGTGCTGCTTGTGTGTGGTGTGGTCCCAACTGGCCAGGATCCAAACCATCCCCTGATAAGTACCGGGGAAGGCTGAACCCAGGGTAACTAATAAATTCTTCCCAATAAACCCCTCCCACCCAACCCTATACTCCTCCCCAACACGAAGTACCTGTCACCCAAACATTGCTGACAATCAAGAGGTAGAGCGTCAGCGTTAACATCCCTTGTTAAAGTTCAACTATAAAAACTTGAGGGGGGAGGCTAGGGGGTTTGTTGTGTTTCCTTCCCCCTTAAAAAACCCCGATGGGAGAGTAGCATCCTCCCGCTTACCACATTTTAAATATATGAGCCGCTTTTGGTGGCGCCACAAGGCCCAGCAATGGTATCAACCATAAGAGGGTTGCGCGCCTGCCAGGAGGTTGATCCCAGGACAAAAGTCACGGCGGGAGTTTGTCTCCCCCATTCATTGGTGGGTCCGCTAGCGGTGGTTGGTCCGGCCTGCGGCGACGGTCCGATGGCGACCTGGGGTTTCCATTCCTGTTGCTTCGGAGTGTGGACCAGTCCCCCTTGATGTGCTGTTCCGCCCAGCGCCATGCCTCACTGGGGTCATCAAAGTGGACCGTTGTCCCTTTATGGTAAATTTTCAGTTGGGCGGGAAAGAGTAGCCCGTATTTGACTCCAAGTGACTGCAGTTGCTTTTTGAGCTTCCCAAAGGATTGTCTCGCCTTCTGTACTTCCTTCGTATAGTCGGGAAAGAAGGCCAGTCTGGACCCATTAAAGGTGATCGAGCTTTTGGTTCTGGCGAGCTGTAGCAGGGCATCTCGATCCTGATAGTACAGAAATCTCCCTATTACAGTGCGTGGAGGGGAGCCGGGCGTTGGCCTGCCTGCAGGCATACGGTGTGCCCTCTCAATGGAGAAGAATTTCGAGAAAGACTGTAGGTCGAACAGGTCTGTCAGTAGTTGTTCAAGGAAGAGTTCCATGGAGGGTCCCTCTTCTTTCTCAGGGATACCAAGAATGCGGACGTTGTTCCGCCTGGACCTTCCCTCGCTCTCCTCTACCCTGGCTTCCAGGGTCTTGAGTGTAGCCGAGACTCCGTGGAGTTGGTGTTGCACATTGCGGAGGCCGTCCTCCGTTTTTGAAATGCGCTGCTCTGCTTCCCCAGTGCATGCAGACAATTTCTGCAGATCGTGTCTGAGGAGGGAGACATCTAGGCTTATTCGGTCTATCTTTTGCTCCATGGATGAGCGGGAGTCCGCAATGGCGGCCATAACGTCCTTGAGGGAAAGCGTGTGTTCAGTGTCCGTGTCCTCGAAGTGTTGCGGTGGAGGATCCACAATCTGTGATGAAGGAACAGTGTATTGCTCAATCCTGTTCTGCATAGTGGACTTCCTCGTCTTTTCTTTGCCCATGGTCGCGGCCCGGCCTGGCAGCTGTGGCTCTATGGCTGTATTCCTGTTGGGATCTCAGAGGGTGCAGGCTGGGTCGGTCCCACCACACAGCTGCGCACTGGCAGACCGGGAAAGCTAGTTACTCCTGCTTCTTTCAGTTTTAGCAATGTCAGATTCGTCCAAAGGGATCAGTGTGTCGCCCGTGGGTTATGCCCGCTGTAACTGGGCACTTAGGTGTACCCCGGTCCGAGACGCAATTGAGTGCACCGCCCAGCTCATGCGGTTAGGGCCTCGACGCATACGTGCAGCACCGCCGGACGAGAGGTGGTGTGGTCGGGGGGCCGAGTCCGCCGGTTATACTGTGGCGCCACACATCACTGCGAATTTAGGTTGCGGCGGTCCGCAGGGGGCGGTGTGAGATTCTGGAGCTTTAGGCTGATTGCCGTGTTGTGTACAGCGAACCGTGTTCCTGCTGGAGCCTGGGCATGGGCCCACTGATCCTCCCTCGGCGCCACAAGGGCCCACCCGGCGATTCACCGTCTTGCAGTCCACTCTTTGCGTGTTAGAAGGCTATAAAGACCCCCTCCATTGGGTGTTTGTTGTGATCGCAATTGTCCGAGCGCCGGTTACGGAGCAGATAATGAGGGTGTTGTGGTCCCTTTACTTCCTCCAGAGGGGGGTAGGTGCTGTGACTACCAGTCTGGCACGGCGCATGAATTGCGAGGCGCCCCGGGTCAGGCAGTTCCCAGCAGGTCGACGTCTCCTCGAAGAAGGGATTTGGAGCTACGTGGGGACTCCTTGGTAGATCTGCACTGTTGTTTCAGCTATTGCAGGGCGTCGCCGGTTTCCGAGTCCCGCTGTGCCGCGGCGGTGCCCCGGACCTCGGAGGGCGCTTCTCCGGATGAGGCCTCAAGCCCGGGCCAGCTCCGCCGCCGCCGGTGGCGGTGGTGAGCCCCTTTGGCGAGGGCCGCTCGTAACACTGGCAGAGGAAGGGGGGGCCTCACCTCAGTTTCTCCCGTGCCGATCATGGCCAGTGCACAGCCCCAGGGGACCGGGGCGGGATCCCGCTTGCAAGGCGACGGCCGCTCCGAGTCACACGACTCCTCTCGCTCACTCCTTCGCTCCGGGTCTCGGGCCAGCGGCCGGTCGGAGCAGCCCTCGGGGAGAAGAAACGTTCCTCCATGCAGGATTCAGAGGGGACCCAGCGAGGGTTGAGACAGTGCCACTCCAGACCGTCGCTGCACCTAGGCGGCCATCTTGGGAGCACCCCAGCCAGCCACGCGCCAAACTTCTCCCGGGCTTTGCTTCGCACTCGTCAGCCGATTTCTTCCGTTCAACGGTCCACATGGGCACGATGATATCCGCTGTAAGTAGGGGTTATTTTTACACCCCGTAGTTGGCGGCAACAGGCGGTTTTGACAGGATTACTGCTGCGGTTGCGGGAGCGACGGAGACCTATGTCTTACTCATCACGCTGTTGGCCACGCCCCCCTTGAAGGCGGATTTGATGGCTAATAATTCTTTATCGGTAACCGCATAGTTTAACTCGGGAGCCGAGAACTTTCTAGACCAAAATGCTACTGGGTGAAGTTGACCGGTTTCAGGATCCTTCTGGGACAGGACAGCTCCCATGGCTAAACTGGATGCATCAGTTTCAACTATGTATGGAAGTTCGGGGTGTGGATGCTTTAAGACAGGTGCAGACGTGAATTTCGCTTTCAGCTCTTGGAAGGCCTTTTCAGCTTCTTCGGTCCACAAGAAGCGTTTGTTTTTTCGCAAAAGTGATGTGAAAGGGTGTACAACATGTGAGAAATCCGGAATGAATCTGCGGTAGAAATTAGCAAATCCGAGAATGCTTTGTACCCCTTTAACTGAACTGGGTGATTGCCACTTGAGGATTGCATCCACCTTTCGAGAGTCGATTCGGACTCCTTTTGGAGTCAGGATAAATCCAAGGAATTCAACTTCCGTAGCATGAAAAACACATTTTTCCAATTTTGCATATAACTTGTGCTGGCGTAGTTTCTCAAGGACTGCACGAACGTGCTTCACATGGTCTGATTCTGAAGAGGAGTGCACTAGCATATCGTCTATATATACTACAACACAGACGTCAATGAGTTCACGAAGGACATCGTTCATAAAATACTGGAAGGCTGCTGGTGCATTGCACAACCCAAAGCGCATCACCTGGTATTCGAATAACCCCTACTTAGTGCGAAAAGCAGTCTTCCATTCGTCGCCTTTCTTTACGCGTACCAGATGATATGCCCCTCTGAGATCTAATTTAGTGTAGATGCAAGCGTCCTTTACTTGGTCTAGTAATTCGGGGATCAGAGGCAATGGGTATCAGTTCTTAACCGTGATCTGATTTAATGCGCGGTAGTCTATGCACGTTCTGACGTTCACTTCCTTTTTAGGCACGAAGAACAAAGCTGAAGATGCAGGGGACTTGGATGGACGAATGAAGCCATTAACAAGGTATTGGTCCAAGTATTGTCGTATGTGAAGGTTTTCGGGTTAAGTAAGGGCGTAGATCCTACTACATGGAGGTTGTGCACCGGGTATGAGATTGATTTGACAATGGTATGATCTGTGAGGTGGTAGGGTGTTTGCCTGTTCCTTTTGGAAAACATCCTGGAATTCTTGATATTCCTGAGGTAACTGCACGACTGGAGTAGCGACTGTGGCCAGGCCTTGGTTCAAGGGTTTTTTCGGGTAACAAGTATGTGCACAATCCGGGAAGGTTATTCTCTTCTCTCGCCAATCAATACAAGGATTATGTGTTTCCAACCAAGGTATCCCCAGTATTATTTGGAACTGCGGGGCTTTGATTAAATCAAACACAATAGTCTCTCGATGCCCATCCTGACCCAGTAGTGTCATCTCTGCGGTGGAATGAGTTACAGGCCCAGAGGCAATTTCAGTTCCATCGACTGTGGTGATGACATCCGAAGTGGTCTTTTTGCAGAGAGATAGATTCATCCTAGAAGCCAACTCGTGGTCCACATAGTTTCCTATGGCCCCGCTATCAATGTATGCCCTCACTGCGTGCATACGTGATGGCTGCCTTGGATCTATAAGGACCATTGGTATGATGAAGTGCGAGGTCTGAGTATCCTTCTTCAAGCTCGGCAAGCGGACCTCTACGCTTGTCGGGCGTGGTCGTTTCCGGAATCAGGCTGATGTTTGATTTTTATCAGCAACTCCGACTACTCTTTTAGATGTTTTCATAGGGCAATCCCGTAGAAAATGTCCTGAGGCCCCACAGTACAGACACAATTGCATCTGCCGTCTTCTTTCTCTTTCCTTTTGAGTTAAGGGTCCCTTGACCCCCCCCCGATCTGCATCGGTTCTGATACATCTGTTCCTTTGAGGGTAACATTGGTTTTAACCAATACCCGATTCTCGAACTTAGCTCGATCAGCCTTTCTATTCTGAAGTCAGTGGTCTAACTGGACCACTAAATCTATATATTCTGCACAATCCTGAGGTGGGTTCACAACTTGGGCCAAAACGTCTTTGAGTTCACCTCGAAGTCCACGATGAAATAATGTAATTCGTTTTACCTCTGGCCATTCGGTTTCCACCACTAACCTATTGAAAGTGGCGATATAGGTTAGTAGATCCTGGTTACCTTGTCGTAATGATAAAAGTTCGTTATCCAGGGCCTGACCCTGTGAATGTCTGGCAAATAGTCTTTCCATGCTCAATTGAAAACCTTGAAAATCCCGAAGAAGAGGGTCATCCTGGTTAACTAATGGACTTGACCAATCCGCTGCGCTGCCACTAAGATATGGTAGTACAAAGGCTACTTTGGTTTGGTCGTTCGGAAAAGCTCCAGGTCTGCATAAAAAGTGCAAGCGGCATTGGTTCATAAACACAGCAAACTTTTTTGGGTCCCCAGCAAAACGTTCGGGTGGAGCTAAAGGAATGCTCCCTGGTAGAACTACTTGCACAGGATTGCTCGATGAAACAGGAGTTGGATTCCCCCCGAATCCAGGTAATGGTGTTTGCCCAGCTTGGTTTTGCAGTAATTGTCTAGCAAGATCATCAGTGCGCTCCTTTGACACAATCAGTTCTCTCCTGAGGGCATTAGTCTCTTGGCGCGCGGAGTGCACTTCTGCCCTAAGTTCCCCTAACAATAGGGCTAGTTGGTAGGTTTCTGAGGTTTCCATAACGCCCGGGTGGGGATTTGTAGATAGGCTTCGCGTTCTGTTACGCTCACCTGGCTCCCACAGGGGCGTCGGTCGGACCCGGTTAGCTGCGGTCTCCACCCACGCAAGTGGAGAGATGGATTTAGCCACTTGTGGATTCAAGTGATGGCACCCCCACAGTCCTCCCCAACTAATCACCTCCGAAATGCCCTCACAGCAATCTCACCTTATATTCTTGAAAGATGAGCTCTCCATCCTGCGTGGATTTGCAGGGGCGCGTCGATTCCAGTTACTTCACTGGTTTGAAGGCTCGGGAGAGTTCCGGGGAGTATTGACTCTGAGGTTCCTGGTGAGGACCAGTAAGTATTAAGTTCATAGGGTTCAATATGTCCGATGTTCACTCTTGTTCCCCCCTTCCTTTCTTGTCTTGCAGCTGGCTCGTGAAAAGATGCTCTTTTGGCAGCTGGTGGCACTCAGGTAAGAGTCGGTATTACCCGGCGCTGTCCGGTAAATGTTGCACGTGGAAAACGTGTTGTTTTGTCTCTCTTTACAGATGCGGCACGTGAAAATATGGAGAGTCACAAAGGGATGCCTCCGGTGGTAAATCAGGTAAGTCTATGGTGGTAAGAATTATATTTGTTGGTTCCCTCGGCTCACCTTGTGGTTTTCTTTTGTCTCCTAGGTGCCGAAGTTCGGCGAAGAAATGATGGAGGCAGCGCCGACCCGAAGGATGCTGTGAAGACTGGTGAGTATGGCGCGGCGCTGCAGCTAGAGGTGCGGCGCGTGCAGAAATGATGTTCTTTACAGGTCCAGAGACGAGATGGATCCAGAATCATGTGTGGAATAGAAATAAGTTTGTTTTCTAACTTTGTCCCTTTCTTTCCTCTTTGTTTTAGGAGCTCCGGATTCGAGGCGGGCGTGGAAGAAGACTGGATGCAGGCTGCAGGCACGGTGAGCGTTACGCTGCTGGATGCAGAATAACGCGAAGCGTGTGTTGCTGGTCGGGCGTGGTTTAAATAGCCTCAAAGGTAGTCCCAGGTAAGAAGTCCCTAGAACCACACCCGAGTAAAAAATAGTCCCTGTAGAAAAATAGTCTCTTTCAGGCTTCATGTTGGATTGGAGTCATTTGCAGCATGGTCTGCCTGAGGTAAGTAATGACTATGAGCCTGGTGCCTTAGGCGCCAGGACTGATTTCTACTATGAGCCTGGCGCCTAAGGCGCCAGGACTGAACCCAGATAGCCCCTAGCCGGGGCTGCTGAGGTTTTACTAAATGTCTTAGATGCCTGCTCCCGGGGCTGATGGGCTTGGTCCGGATGCCTGATGGTAGGCATCATGACACATGCCTTTTAAATAAGGGATCCTGACATAACTCTGGACACTCCCTTCTGAATTTTCCAGCGCCTGCGTATCCAGATATTGCACCTTCACTCTGCAAGATTCCAGACCCCACGGCCAGAAAAGTGATAGTTGACCCAGGCCTTCCTATCCAGGCAGAACCACCCTTGAGCACTAAAACCCCATAACAAAATCCCACTAACTTCAGGGAGAAAGGTCAAAAGTGGCTGAGCCCACTTTGGGATTCTCCAGTGCTGCCTGCTTGCCCTGCTTACCCGCTCCATCCAACTGAGGCAACGTTGTGCCATGACCAGACCTTTGCCCAGCTGTCTTTTGCCAGGAGAGCCCGCTATCCGGTGATCAGAACCTTTTGAGTACAGAATTTGGTTGACTGTCCCAAATTCCAAACTCCAGCAATGATTGGGAGTATTTCCTCATTCCATAACAACACATAGCATGCCCCATCTTGACCTCTTTGTCTTTGCCCTATTTTCTAAGTAATCCTATCCATACCCGGATAACTTGTCTAAACTGTTCTAATTCTCTGTGCACCCTGTCCTTTTTCTAGAGTTAGCGCCATTCTTTCATTCACGCCATCTTGTAACTCCTTAGCAATATTTTGAATAAATAAATTAATTTTCCCTAAAGAAAAGGGGTACACTGCGTGAAGGGTTACAACTGCAGCGTAACTTTTATATTCATGGGTGGCGTTCCTCTTTTCTAGCCCTTCAGTCTTGTGTAAGTAAAACCTTTCCTTTCCTTCCAAACTGATTTTTGTTTTTAACTGCTTTATTTTCCTAAAATCGAACCTCATTCTACCTTGAAAATCTCATTCAATTCTTCAGCTATAGCCATCCTCTCACTTCTATATTGTCCCTGTGATGTGCCTCTATTCCCCAGTCCAACAACCACATTCCATTTCTGAGTATTTCACCCGTTTTTCTGAAAAACGTTTTTGACATTTAAAACTGTGATCTAGAAAAAATGCAACTTTTCCATGTGTGATTTGACTGCACTGTGTTTTCAATTTCAGCCTGCTTTGTGAACTGTATGCCTTTAGTGATACCTTAACTTATAGTTGCTAGTGATATGACATACCTGAGACTGTAATAAAACATATGTACATCATTATTTAATTACACATACAATTAATTATTTGTTAAAATCCGAGTTTCATTTTAGGCCATTGCCTTATCTGATTTTGTGAGGGAAGGTTGGATTTGGATTCTGTTTGCTGTCACATATCCCTGACTACCTGCCACTTCTTTCTATCCACTCAGAATTAGATTCATTGTGGGTTGAGGTGGACTTTGCAGGGGGAATATGCTTTGGATATGTTCTTGTGGAAGGTTACCCAAGTGTATTTCAGTGGTTTTCATTGTAATTATCACCCCATTGGTGATTGCTGCCCAATATAAAAATTGTGTGATTTTTTTAAAAATTAAAATAAATAAATATTGTGTTACTGCCCACTGGCCTGGTTCATGGTCCATTGTGACCCGGGGTATTTGTAAAAGGGGGTGTGAGATGGGTCGGGTATTGGTTCAATTCGAATTAGTTGAAATGAAAGAAAAAGCATTCTAATCATACGCTACATCTAAGGCTGAGGGCGAAGGTCCTGGTCCGGTGTGTGACGCCCGGTTAGAATCCTTCACAGAAGGAGGGCCTGGTATCTGCAGGGGCAACTGCGTGATGGCTTGGCGTATTTTGTGTGGTATTGAGGTAATTCTGGGAGTCGGCCCTTGAGGGGCCCCTTAAGGTGGCGTACCATAGTTTTGTTGACCATAATTGTACCCCATCCCCTGTCTGTTTCTACACTCTCTTGAAAAATGACCCAATTTTCCACAGTTCCAACATTGTGACGGCCCCATTCCTTCTCCCCTGGGTCCCATTCTTACAAATCCCCCTCCCCTCGATAATCGGAGCCCACCTCTTCCTCACTGTTGTCCTACTTGCCACTGCGGGCCAGAGTACTGTGTGTTCCCGCCCCACTGTCCTTGTCCTCCTTCTGATCACACCGAGGCTATTCTGGTGTTCACAAAATTAGGCGTGTATCCTGCCACTTCTGTCTGTGCTGGTGTTTATACTGACGCTTCCACAGTAACCGTAGCTAATTAATTTTTTACTAGTTTTGCTTCCTCTGCTTGTCACCTCTGAGTTATTACCTTGTCACGCTCCTTTATTCTTCTGCAATGGTGTAGTATTATGCTTTGTATTTCAGGCCACCCCTTTGCTTCA
The DNA here is from genome assembly GCF_040938575.1 of Ambystoma mexicanum. Taxonomy (NCBI): domain Eukaryota; kingdom Metazoa; phylum Chordata; class Amphibia; order Caudata; family Ambystomatidae; genus Ambystoma; species Ambystoma mexicanum. Next base: position 1,248,826,000 of record NC_090933.1, on the reverse strand, counting down.
ACCCCCAACATTTTGTCCAGTGCCTTCTGGACCTCTTTGGGCAGGCCCTTTTTAATAATGAAGTAGAAAAAGGGTATTGATTGATCCCATGCGTTACCCGTTTCTGCTCTCCACATCTCCTGGACTTTAGAGAATAAACTGAGCGGCGCCTTCATCATCGCCCATAGTACATTGCATGATAGACTGTAAGTTGGGTGTATTAGGGAATGCTTGCTGCAGCGTATCCCATATTTTCGCTTGAATCTTATGAAAAGATGCTCCATCATGTGCATCGTTTCCCAGAGTTACTCCCGGGTACCCTGCTTTTACCCACACACTGGCAGCCTGATCTCCGATAGTAGCTACCAATAGGCTTTTGATGTCCCCGACTGCTATGGGCACTCTTGTCGTCTGTTTTTCAAACACGTAGATCCACTTCCCCGTGCCCACCGTTAGGGCCAGGAGCACTTTTATTAGATTGTTTTTGTACATCTGTGCCCATGGCACATAATGAGGCCTGCCGGTCCCCTTATGTATGAGAGGCATTTGCATTCGCATTTTGTTCCATTCTGTCTTCTTCCTACTTGCCTTTTTCCTTGCTACCGCCATCCGGCCAAACCAGCGGCTTAACCTCCCATCCCATAAACTTACCACCCTAGGAGTTAGTTCAGGTGCCTGTTCTGCCTCCTCATCCTTGTCATCTTTAAACTCATTGAATGTACTCCACCCGTCAGCATTGTGGTATCTTAGGCTGTCCGCCCGTTCACTTCCTTCTGCCTCCGTTTTCACGTTTTTTATGGGTGTATTACTATCTGTCTTGAATAGGAAATCTCCTGCTTTCCATCCATTTGGTGCCTGTTCTTCCTGTCTGTCAACTTTCACTTTGTTTTGCACTGTTCGCAGTCTATTCAATTCTACTCTTGCTGAGGCTAATGCCACCTCTAAATCTCTTATTGACATCGGCATGCCCTGGGGTTTCCGGAGGGGACACACATGGGGGTGGTAGGGCTGTCTCTGCTTTGGACACTTATGTTGGGTTAGTATAGCCACCAGCGGGGTGTGGCTGTCAGTGGGTATATCCCTCCGTGCTCTGTTGCTGCCCCACCCTCTCGTGCTGGGCAATCGCCCTTGCTACTGTCCTGTCCGTCCTCTGCCTTACACTCTTCTGTGTCTTTGAACATCTTCCAAATCCTTCCTTTTTTGTAATTGTTTTCCCTTATATTTAGCTGTGAGAAATATGGAAATATGCTTTAGCATACCCTTATTATGGGAGCCCTGCTCTGGCCACGAGTGGGGCATCCCCCCACCTCTTGTTTCTGTCACCCACTGCTTGTACTTCTCAAGTCTGTCTCGGTACAACGGTAGGGCCTTACACATAAACTCTATTGGGGTTTCTCCTCCCATGGTGGTTGCACCCTTACTGTCCTTATGCTTGTACTAACGCGCTGCACACAATGTTACAGTTTGTCAAAAGACACAATCTATTTTCACTCCCCCTTCTTTCCTTCCACGCTGCCACACACACAATCCACACATTATAAATATACTACAAATCACACAGTGCCCTTCCACCCCATACAATAAAAACACAAATAAAACAAGCTAAAATAATAAGCTAAAATAACAACTACTATTTCTGAGCCCTCTAATTATACGGGGCTCCTATAGATTTCCTTTTTCTCTGTTACACAGTATGAGTGGCGCCACCTTCTCCCCTAACTCGGGGAGGAACCCTACCATTCAATTTTCCTTTCCTTGATATTCATCTCAAAAAATGTATAATACAAAAATCCAAAATGATCCACATGCATGCCACACCCACAATATCAATATCCACGTGTTCACACTGTTCACACTCTCCCATACATCTATCCCCTATTTGTTATCCCTTGCAAGGCTATACTTGCGTGCACATGTCCACCAGATCTCCTCCGTCACAGGGTTCCAATAACATCGGCCAGCACTTCTCCTCAGAGCCGCGCTCTGCTCCAAAGATCAGACCGGAATTCTGCAAAAACAGCTCCTGTACGAACACTGGGAAATATGGGTTTTTTCGGACTGGTCGCTGTAGGTGGGGGTGGGCCAGCCCCTTCAGAGAGGCTGCCTGGATATCTCCACAGGTACGGGGGGAAAAACATAGGTATGCCGCAAAGAATTCTGCTGCTCAAGAGCATTCTGCCGAAAAATGGTACAAGCAGAATGTTATAAGGAAACAAATCATCATCAGTGACGTAAACATATACAGTAAAAACCAGCATGGCTGGTTGGTGAGACCATATACATGGTCAGCCTGCTCAATAGGAGATGCCAGGCTATGGCCCCAGCCCCGTACGTCCGTCTTCCATCACAAGGGGTCTGATGGGCTCATCATTTCCAAGGAACCAAGGTCGAGTTTTCAATTAGTTACTGAGATGAGGCAGTACATATGGGGGTGGTGCCACTGTCAGTGTCAACCAGAAATATGGTTATTAGAACTGCCCCACCCACATATAAAAGTGTCATAACTTTGTTGATGGGTGTGGCTGGCAAATCCACTGATGAACTGGTGGATGCTATACGGCAATTGTCAGATCGGGGTGAAAGGCAATGCTACTCCATCATTATGGCGTGCACCTGGGAGGCTCGGGGACTGGCACAGGGGGAGTCTTAATATCAGGCTGACCCACACATTATTCATTCATTCTGTATTGCACAATCCACATCCAAAGCTTCCACTCTCGCTTTGGACTATAATTTATTCCACCTTGTAACTCGCATTTCAAATCTTGTCATTATGAAATAAGGAGGAATGGTTGTGTTCTTTTAGATCTTTTATGGCCAGTGGGTTTATGGTTGGGAGTCTGGGGTCACCTACTATCGTGAAATTCAGGGGCCTCGGGACTGGCACAGTAGTGGGTTCCATAGCTCATGGTTGGCTGGGTTGGGGTCGGAAGCCTGGTTTGGCCCGGCTGTGATGAACGCCTTGCAGGGAACATTCCTTCTCCGGATAACACGTATTGGCAACAGTTGTGGAACAAAGGAGAGTTTCTGTGGGAGCTAACAGCATGAGTCCATCTATCATCAGCGCTTGAACCTATTCAGGTTTCTACCATGGCTACAAAATGGCGCCTGTTTATACGCGTATAAGTCTAAGCATCTATATTTTACGTAGTATTGTGTCCATGCAGGGTCCATGCAGGGTCTCTTAGCACACCCCCCCTGGCACATAACAGGTGTATTTTTGGGATTCGTCTTACTCTAAAGCGCCTAGGGGGATGGGATAGTTTCATTTCCTTCCCAACAGTCTACGGATACCAATATTCAGGTACCATTATTGCACCTTGCTGTTCATGGGTGTAGTCGTAAGTATCCAATTACCACAGATTGGCCCACTGAAGAGAAGAAGTGGTATACTTTGAATGAAGCAGTTCAAAAGATCAGAGAACACGCTATGAAGGAAGCAGTTCATCCAGATGAGACAGTACATATGGGGTTGGTGCCACTGTCAGTGTCAACCAGAAATATGGTTATTAGAACTGCCCCACCCACATATAAAAGTGTCATCATAACTTTGCTGATGGGTGTGGCTGGCAAATCCACTGATGAACTGGTGGATGCTATACGGCAATTGTCAGATCGGGGTGAAAGGGAACAAAGGTGAAGACAGCCTCGAGAGAGAGAGAGGGGAGGGACGCAGTGAGAGGAGAACAGAGGGCAGGGGAAAAGATAGAGATTCCCGGGTGTCAAAAAAGGACATCTTTTTGGCACTATTGAAAGATAATGTGCCACAGGAAGAAAAAGATGGTATTGAAACCAAAGAAATGTATGAGTTGTACAAAAAGAGAGGGCTTGCTGGGAAAGAGCGCTGTAAACAAGTCAAGAGTCAGGTAGTATCTAAGCAGAAAAGTGACACTTCACCTTCAGCACCTCCTGAGGAGAAGCAGGGAGAAAGATCTATTGGGATTCCTTCCCAGTACCAGCCAACATATGCTGAGTTAAGAAAATAAGTGAGTGCTATGTTGGAGGTTGTGTCTGGGTACACTCATTCTAAATTTGAATCGGATTATGACCAAGTGCCAGCAGTGACGCTCAAATAAATATTGACAGATGACCTCATGTAAATGTAAAGATATTTTGGAAACGTGGGAACACACTTAAGATCCAAGCTTTGATTGACACTGGGGTGGAGGCCTCATTGATTCATGGAAATCCTTCCAGATTTAAAGGTTGACATTTTACCATTACTGGACTGGATGGAAAAGAGACACAACCGCAGGACAGTCAGGGGTGGAAATGATTGTCCTGATACCTGAATAAAATATTGGATTTGACATTTTGGAAGGGTTGACATGAGGGTTAAGAGGTAAAACATATCAGTTTGGAGTGAATACATTGACTTGTACACCAGTTATTGTAGGTAAATTGAAGATCCCTCCAGTGTGCGTACCATTGGCCACAAAACGTGTGTCCATTGTGAGAAACCTGAAGGTGTCTCACCCGCTAGTCCCCGGAGCTTTGTCATCCAGGTGGCCAGGACACGGCTATCATTATTGGATCTAGTTCCTGGGGTTGGACCAGTGGGGAAGGATCATCTGGAAGGGTGGTCTTTGGGGAGTGGAAGTGGGACACCAAAGGGTGAGACCTGGTACCCCCTTCCTTGTAACCCCTTTTCCCATTCTACCCCATAGGATATTCAGAATCTCTACTCCCCTCCCTCTTTTCTGACACAAACACTTTCTTACATCGTGAAAGACAATGGACTACCACCAGAGCTGTTTACCTGACATTTCCCAATAAAAGGCTCAGGCAGAGTCAGGCAATTGACAATAACTACGCACACCTGCCAGCCTTTTGCCTTCCCCAAAGGGATAAAAGGCAGAGCACGAGAGCACACTACGAGCAAGCCCAAACACACGAGGAAGCAGCTATTCCGGACCGGCAGTTCAAATGGAGAAGAAAGGCGGCGAGACCTGAAAGGATGACAAGGAGGGGAAGTGCCCTTGCCCTTTTCAACACAGACCTGTGAAGCCTCCATGAAAAGAATCATAAGACTGGGATTTACAGCTAGCGAGTGGTGGAACAGATGTCAACAGTGCAGTGGAAAACCCAGGAGGGGAGGCACGCTTGCTACAGTGGTACCGTTCTTGACTCCAGAGGTAAGACAAGCCAACGGGTTCAGCACAGTTGGTGAGTCGGAGAGAGTTGATAGCAAACTGGACTGTGTTGAACCCAAGGTAGCAAACAACAACATTATATGAACTTGTAAACAAAGAACTTGGGTGTGTTTGAGTTTGAAAGAAAGTCCAGAGAAGGACCAGCTGCAGAGTAGTCAGGTGCCTTGCGAGCGCTTATTCGAAGGACTCTGGCTGGTCCCCTTTGTTGAAACTACAAGAGACCCTAGGAGTGGCCGGCATGAGAAGTCAGAAGGGGCATACAAGGGTGGAGTCAAACCCCTTGTACAATCAAAAGTCTCTGACAAGTTCATAAGAAGTAAAGGGAAGTGAATCCCGCATTGTGATAAAGCAAAGTGAACTGTGTATTTGGTAAATGTGAACCCGGCTGAGGGATGACTGTGAATTGAATGAAGCATAATACACCCGTGGACATTGGTCCTCATTATGAGTCACCCAGTATGGAAACAACGGTGGCGGTAAACCCGCCGCCACCGTTATTTCCATACCGGGTGATAAGGAGTCCTGCAGGCGGAGGTGTCATTCCCGCCAGGTCTGACCTGGTGGGTTTAACACCGCCCGCCTGCAGGCGGACGTGGAAACACCGGCATCATCACGAGATGGTGGCGGTGTTTCCATGGTCCCGATTCCCATTGAGTCCTTTGGGACTCAATGGGAATGGGGATTTACCAAATTCTGCCTCCGGAATTCCCGGATCACTGGGGCTGTAATGCCCCGGTAATTCCGGGAATCATGGAGGCGGAATGGTAATTCGAGTCCGGCGGTAACCAAGCCGGAAAAACCGGCAGGTTACCGCCGGACTCGTAATGAGGCCCCTTGTGTCGACAAGAGGGAATCCAATCGAGGGATGTCTACAGTGAATGATTGTTTGAAAAGACATTGAAACTCTTGTATTTTACGTCTTGAATGAAAAGCCGTAGTGAACCTGACAGAGGGAGGCCCACGTTGCACGAAGGATCGGAGCCTGGCAGAGGGGATCCTAAGGCAAAGTGTAATCGCCCTGTGAATATTTATTGAAGGAACTTGGTTGTGATACATCAGGTCCTCTGAGGCAAGAGACTTTGTGTGAAAGAGTCTTGGCCACAGAAGGCCCTGATATCTTTGAAACAAACTTTAGGCTCGTGCTAGCGAGGCTAAGGAGTATGCTGTGCTTAAGAGTCCCACCTTTTCCTGTGCTAAAAACTTGGGGAAGGGAGATCCCAGCTATACCATCCTGACTTATCCTTTGGTGAACACTTTTTTCTTTTCATGTGAACATTATCCCACACTCTTTTCATAAAGTAGCAGTAAGGATTGGCAATAGGTTTTTTAGTATAGGCCCTTACTATTTGACTAGACTCCACTTGGACTGCATTATTATTATTTGATGGTCGTAGCTTGCTCCCATCGTAGATTTAGGTTTAGAATAGGCGTTTATCTCATCCATTATACAGTTTAATAAACAACCTTGAACTATGATCCCTTGTGTCTGTCTGTTCTTGATACCATGCCTTCCTTACACAATGAAACAATACTGAATTTGCAGGAGACATAAGGACATTTCAGATACCATTAAGGAATATGTGGAGGCAAGAGTATTGAGGGCAGTCTCTACTGCTTGGATCAATCCTATTTGGCCTCTTAAAAAATGGGATGGAAGCTGTAGGATGACTGTGGACTATAGAGGGTTGAATAAACCCACTCCCCCTTTAGTTTCTGCAGTGCCAGATACCATGATTGGGAATATACGGACGTGTGTACTAAATTTGGCAAATGCATGTTTCACGGTGCCAATTGCCAAAGAGTGCCAGGAGTAGTTCTCATTTTCTTGGGGAGGGCATCAGTACACCTTCCGAATATTGCCTATTGGGTATTTGCCTAATCCCAACCTCTGTCACCGGCTGGTGGTAGAACACTTAGAGAAAATACCATGTAAGCTTGGCATACAAATTATACATTACATTGATAATATTCTGATTCAGGGCAAAAATTAGCGCTGTGTCCAAAATCAATTGGAAGAAATCATTTATGGATTGAAAAGTGAATGCTTGGAAATTAACCCTAACAAGATTCAAGGGCCAGCTGAGACTGATATTTTGGGGTTTTCAATGGCACCATGGGCACCGAGGGATAGCGCCTAAAGCCAAACAACAGATACTTGAATTTACCACTCCAATGAACAAGAAACAAGCTCAGCAGTTCATAGGTCTGTTTGAATTTTGGAGACAGCATATATCACATTTAGGGTAAATCTTGGCCCCCACTTTAAAAAGTGACACAAAAGAAATATGAATTTGAATGGGGCGAAGAGCAATCAGAGAGCATTTGATTTGGCAAAGAACACAGTGCAACATGTGCTTGATGTGTGGCCTTTAAAGTTAGGAGAAGAGGAGATAAATGAATCTGTACAGGAAAATTATGCGAACTGGAGTCTGGCAGAAGCAAGACAATAAGCGAGTCCCTTTGTGATTTTGGAGTAGCAAATTACCTGAGGCAGGTGATAAGTACACTCCATTTGAGAAGCAATTGCTAGCATGCTATTGGGCTCTCATTGATACAGAACAATTGACAGCGGGTTACTATGTACTGATTAGACCCAAAATAACAATTAAGCAATGGGTGTCGAGCTCTCCTAGGACACACAGAATAGGACATGCTCACGAGGCCTGTATCATCAAATGGAAATGGTACATTCAAGATAGAGCAAAATCAGGAAAGGGTGGGGTTGCAAAATTACATGAGCAATGGGCTAACACACATCCTGTAGTTTCCACAGCACAGGAAGTGACTGAAGTACATGAGTCTCCAGTGAATGGGAAGTACCTTATGGAGATCTGACAGTGGAGAAGACAAAGGATGCCTGGTTTACCGATGGCTCTGCTCGCTATCTAGGAACTGAGCATTACTGGAAAGCCATGTCCTATAATCCTAAAACAAAAAAGATCTTAACAATGTCAGGTTAAGGGAAGAGCAGTCAGTTTGCTGAACTCTATGCAGTATATCAAGCTCTGAAACAAGAAACACCTGGTCAATGTCATTTGTACACAAATTCATGATCCGTGGCCAATGGTCTAGCTATGTGGTTGCCAACATGGCAAGGGAATAGGTGGAAAATCCATTCTGAAGAATTGGGGGAAAGGAACTGTGGCAGGATATTTGGGAAATGCTGCACTATTGACTCATTAGAATGTTGGTTTAATTCTGTTGCAAATGAACACCGCAAGATTTCATCTGTGGACACAGAGGTTCAGGGGGACGATTTGGAGGGTCTGGCCAAGTGTGCTCACCAGAAATGTGGGCACCTTGGATAAAAAGCTACTCACAGGTGGGCACAAGCTAGATGGATCAATATCCCTTTAGAAGTAGTGAAAACAGTTATTTTGCAATGTCTTGTGTGTCAACATCAACAGCATAGACCCATCCCTTATATTGTCCAGGGCACTTTGCGAAGAGGCAAGCTACCGGGTAAAATCTGGCAGACCGATTATATCGGTCCTATGTCAATCAGTAAAAAGCTGCCAAAATGCATGCACAATTCTGGATACTTTTTCAGGATATTTGATGGTGTTGCATGCAAGAGGGCCGCACAATTGAACACCATCAAGTTGTTGAACCAGATTATATTGCATTACGAAGTGCCCTTGCAAATTCAGAGTGACAATGGCACACATTCCAAAGGCAAGTTAATTCAGCAGTATTGTCAGGAGAAAAATGGTGAGTGGCTCTACCATGTCCCATATCATCCACAAGGGGAGGCTCTGATTGAGAGAATGAACGGGTTGTTGAAAGAGCAATTTGGTAAATCAGGAAATGGTAGCCTGGTAGTCTGGCATGAGTGTGTGTTCGATGCTGTTAAAGTGTTGATAAATAGGTCAATGGTTGAGGGTGAGACGCCTTTGACGCGCTTGTTAACACCTACTGTGCAGATGCAACTGATTCAGCTACAGAGACCTTGTACTGGGCGTTTATGTCAGGTGCCTTAGCTCCTTACCGAGCAACTCCAGAATCTGCAGGAGTAGATCTGCATGCTCAGAGAGACATCAGATTAGAACCCAGAGGTATAATAGTCATTGAGACTGGGATTAGAGTACACATTATCTTATAACACATGGCATTGATTGCCCCTAGATCTGGATTAGCATTGAAGGGCATCCAAGTACTGGGAGGAGTGATAGATGCTGACTATCAAGGAGAAATCAAAGTCATTTTAATAAACATCAGTGATAAGATATTGCCTATCCTTGTAGGAGATAGGGTAGCCCAATTGATTGCCATATCTGTTAAACTGCCCATGGTCAAAAAGGGAGAGCCCCCTACAGTGCTAACTACCTGGGGGAACAGTGGTTTTGGTTCATCAGACCGTATGGTACCCGGTGAAGAAGTGTGGGTGGAGAAGCCTAGTGGCCCACCTGTGCCCGCAGATGTCATAGCGTCAGGCAGAGACCAAGTTGTGTTAGTAATGGAGCAAGACAAGGTAAAATGGGACTTTGTCCCTGCTGACAAATGTTATTTAATAGAATGATTATCAACACTGATATGCCTTTTCTGGATTGCTTTACAGATTCTGTGCCTGGCTGGTGTAAGTGTTATTCTAAGTGGTCTCCATTTGGTAGACTCAAGTTTCACAGAGCAGAAGCAAATTCAAAATGTCACATTTGCGCAACCTACCAATCTGAATCTGAATCTGATGAGGTTGGAGAATGAGATTTGTGGGGTCACTTGATGCCAACACCGACATACCAGCCCAAGCAGGCACGAAGAATCTAATTCGCAAAGCACTGGGGATAAACCAAATACAAGAAAAACTATGTGCACGTGCCTCAAGCACATGCACCAAACGTGACCAACACCATGACTTGCAATCATGCAATTGTAGCTGCTGGTCATTTGAACCATGTTAAACTTCCAGTAGGATGGTTATTCTTGTGTGGGAATACTACCTTTACCTAAATTCCTGCTAACATCTGTGGAGGTCAATGTGCAGTTATCCGACTAGCACTAACCTTGCAGCATGAATTACCTAGAATTAAGAGATCCATTTCTGAATCTATAGGGTTAACACCAGATTGTGATCTAACTGTGCATTTATTGTCTGAACCAGAAGTCCTAGCTCTTGCTTACTCTTTGGTGGAGTAGCTGCTGTTAGGGGTGATATATCTCTAATTAAGTTAGCATGTTTAGTAGTGAAATATTTAAATCATATTTCTCAAGCCTTAGAAGAATTGCTTTTAGATAGCAAAGTTATGAGAAAAGCAGTTTAGCAGAGTAGAGCTGCCGTTGACTACTTATTATTGAAACATAGTTTAGGGTGCACTGCTTTTGAAGGAATGTGCTGCTTTAACCTGAGTGACCATTGCCAGTCTGTGCAAACCACGTCCGAAAATTGAAGGATTTGACAAAGGAGGTTACTTCTTTTCATTCTGGGAACTGGTGGGGTTGGCTATTTTCATGGATCCCAAATATTGATGATTCCCTACGTTTTACTTTTGCTTGCATCTTCATCATTTTGATGATTTTGATTTTGGTTTTTTGTTGTTTGCAATGTATTCTTAGCTCAGCTATAATGCTTTGTAGATTTCAGAAACCCAATTTAGTGCCACTGAGCTATGGAAGTCAAATGTACAAGGGTGAAATGTAATGCATTTAAAAAAATGTCATATCTTTGACTCAAATATGGAGTCTATGTGAAATGCATGCTGTGTGCAGCAGTGGATGTTTACTTCCAATTCTCAGTGAAAGCTTCATTTTTGAATGTTGTTTGCATTTTCTGAAACACATAAAAAACATCTTGTTTTTGCCCAGGCCAGTCAAGGTTTGTTTTGAATTCTGCAGGAGCCGAAAGGAGTTCTTTTGGCTCCCATGAGAAACAGAGAGTGTTTACTTGTCACAGCGTTCAACGGAGTACATCGGCCGGGTCTCTATGAAGTGTTATCAACAGGTGACCTTTCTGGGAAAGTACTAGTCTGTAGTTGTGTAAGTTAGATTGGGGCACATCAAACGAGGCTGGCAAAGAGAGATACATAGCTTCAGCTGAACTGAGAGACGGTGGACATATCAAATACAGTTCCAGTCCTGTTGTGCTGTCTCTCTGCACTAAGCCTGGTTTGAGAAGCTGTCCAGTGAATTCTTTGGCAGGAATGAAGTGGTGCAAACCTATGCCAGCGGTGATGTATCCTTTTTTATATTTCTGCGTTTTATTGTGTAATGTTTATTTAAGTTAATAAATGGCCATACAAGGGCCAGTTTTATAATCGCCGAGAGTGAGTGAATTCTTGCGTTCCAAGAGTACCTTGCCTTTCGATTCAGTGTGTTCGTGAAAATAATAAGATAAATGGGCCTCCCTGCGATGATATTTGGGAGAGCAAAACAGGGTCGTACATGAAAAAAGAGAACTTAGAGCACAGGTACTATTTCTTATGAAGGAAGGTCAGGTAGCACTTCCAGAGGCAAGCACATGCAATTCGATGAAAAACTATCGATATATTATGTATCAGAAGGATGCTGAATCAATGTTGTATCGTCTTCAAAGTAATGATAGTTCAGGTTTTTGGTTTTCAGTAAAATCGGTAGACCTTCAGAGCGCAATCCAAGTGCAACCAATTGCGCGTTCAGTGTCGAGGGCCATTTTAAGACCCTTTTTTCAAAGCGCGAAGAACCTTGCTGGTGTTTGATCTATTACTGCAATGCTTGGTGACGGTTCATAGTGATAGTTTTGACAGGCAAAGTTTCGACATACACAAGTTCTGACACAAAAGCATTGAAAAAAATGTTTTGAATTGATTTTTTTTTTATGGGGCGATCCCCCCAACTCCCCGTTTTCTTTTTAAAACAAACTTTTTTTCTACACAAAACTAACTATTAAAAACTTTGTATTAGGAACTTTTGTATGCTGAAACTTTTTTTTCAAAAGTATGACGGGACACCCTTGGTGCCTCACCCTCTTGGCATATCCTTGCCATTGATACATATGATATTCGATGTGCAATTTTAAAAGCAAAAGCCTTACATGCTCCTGGACCGGATTGTCTTTCGAACATGACTTTTAAGTTTGATCCATCACTCTGGGCTAAGGTTTTAATTGATATGTATAATATCATCATGAGACAGCGCACTTTCCCATGCTCATGGAAGGGTGCAACAGTTGTTATCTTTAAGTCAGGTGATCATCTAAACCCTTCCAATTGTCGGCCGATATTATTCTTGGATGCATCGTATAACATCTTCTCTACGTTCATCCTACGAACCGTTAACACCTGGGTGAGCCAATCGAAATGTTTAGACTATAAAGGGTTTAAAAAAGGAACTAATGTCTCCATAAATTGCCTCATGTTGTGCCTATCGATAAAACAGGCCAGGGAAGCAAAGCAACATCTATATTTTGCTTTCCTGGACATGAGTAAGGTCTTTGATTGCGTTATTAGATCTAAACTTTGGGAAATTATGCGCTCACAGGGACGCCCTTTTGCTCTGCTGGCCGTGCTCCATGGACCCCATTCAGATACAAGGTTACAGATTAAACTGGACCAGCAAGGAAATCTATCCAACTGGATCTTTAGTAAGTGGGGCCTTTGCCAGGGATGTGTGTTGGCCCCTTTCTTTTTAATGTTTATATCTCTGATATTGGGGATAGCCTAAAAAGTGTGGGTGTGAACCCTCCAAGGTTGGGAGCATACAAGATTGACTATCTCCTCAATGTAGATGATTTGGTGTTAATCGATCATACACCGATCAGACTACAATGGTCGTTGGAGGCTGTTAACCAATTATTGAAAGGTTTGGATCTTGAAGTTAATATTCCCAAATCCAAAGGGTTAGTAATGAACCCCCTCGAAAAATTATCTAAGGAGAACATTCTATAACTGGCTAGTTGATAAACAGAAACTTGGTGTTGTGAACCATTTTAAATCCCTGGGGGTTTGATTTTGTAACAAGGGGTCTCAACTAGAACAGGATGCCCTTAATAAAGCTAGCATGGTAAGCGCTGCAGCTCAGCTGCGATTACGTGATAAGCGCTATGGGCACGTCTCATTGGCGCCTGTGGTTACTTTGTATAACCAGAAGATTATACAGAGGTCGATTTATGGTACAGAAAGATCTGAAGACATTTGGGATTGGTTAAAGGCAGAATCAAGAATATGGAAGAGGGTTTGGGGCCTGCCTTTGAGTATACCATTGTCTGCAATACACCATTAATTAGGGTTAACCTCTATACAGGCACGCTTGTTAAAAGATTTATGGAGTAACAGTTCATGTAAAGTAGTGTTTGAATGGGTGGGCTTGTCCCTAAGTGTACTTCCCAAAATGGGCTCCAATGAGACTGAGCTCTTATGTAATCTCTATAGGGTAAAGAAAAAACTCTTAGAATACAATTGGATTGCTAATAAAAATCTGCTGGTGAGGTATACATTGTATGATCACTTTTATGGTGATGTCAAATCTTTTAAGGTCCTACAACCATATCTGCAAAAATCTATTTCAAGATCATGTAGAATCTTTATCCTACAAATGATGTGTTGGGAGCAAGAGTGAACATTGCCAGAAATCAGAGATTATGTTGCTTCTGCCACACTGACATTGAGACACTGAAACATCTTATGATCTCTTATTGTGTCTTAGTAGAAATGCACAGAAATATTTGGCAGATATAACACAATAATTTGGGGTCCATGCTTGGGAGTGCATGTGGCATCGTTTGTTGATTAACCCAGGTGATGTGTTGTCTTTAGCTGTAATGAGATATGTTAACCTAATTCTTAAGGCTGACTAATTGTTTGCCGAATTCTGACTAGCATGCTAGAGTCTGGCTAAGTCTTCATGAACCATGTAGCATAGACAAAACAAATTATCTGCTAAAAGGCTCCTGCCACTTTTGAACTGAGTACTCTGTGCATTTCCTCTTTTGCACTTTTTGATTATATGGTTGCTTTGGTTTAAGATATGAAAAGTTGTCATCTGCTTCTTCAGATGTAATGTAAGAGATGCAAAAAGGCACTTGACCCTTTGTTTCTTTTAAGATGTTTGACTTCTTGACTTTGGTTGATATGCCATTGTCTGTTTAGGCATGTTGCAAACTATGTTTCATGGATGAGATGTAATAGCTGCTATAGGCATGCAGCACTTTTCTTGTACTATTTTTTGAGTACATGTTGCTGTGCTGGTCTATGTTATGAAATGTTGCTACAGATGAAATTAATGTGTGCTAACAGGCACCTAGCACTTTATTTTTCTCAGGTAGCATAGTAAGAAAGAGCTTATAGTTATTTGCTTTTCTTATTTAGTAATTCGCATTTTAGGATAACGTTATTGCACTGGTTGATATGTAATTTTGCTATTCATTATATTAAGTATCTTAACATGAACTCTGTTTTTTTTTTATTGTGTTAGTTTATTACCAACACTTTTAACAAAAACAAAACATCAACTTTCCGTTTCTTATTGTTGATCACCGTCCAGCCTAGTCAGACCATCGGTTTTAGATAAAAATACTTCAATCATCGTTTTTAGTATGTGGTGACAATTATGACATATTTTTAGATGAAGCTATATTTGTTTGTTTTTTAAAGAGTTTTTAAGTGTTAATTGTTGTTTGCTTGTGTAAAATTGTGAAAGGTTTGTTGGTAAGCCATAACACAATACATAAGTAATATCTTTAGCAAACAGCATCAATGTTATGGTGTGTTTAAAAGGTGCATGAATAAAACCTATCTGCCAATCGACGTGCCATAAAGCCACCTACTAGCTATCCCTGGAAACTTCCCTCAGGTTCAGAGCCATTGAGCATTTCAGTGTGGGTAGGTAAATCAACTCTAATGCATGCATTTCTGCTCAACACAATTGACATTCTCTCACAGAGCAGCGCTATTCTAAGACAGACATATCTCAAGTATGCATACAACCATATAGCAGGTAAAGCTGCGAATTACAAACTGACTATCCACTTGCCTCCAACGGTCAGAAAACTAAACGACCTACAACCGTTCCGGTTGAAACATCCGAACAGAAAACTTCGATCAACTCTCCTGCGGGCAAGGTTGAACTTATTGCCATCAAATGAGATTCTAAACATAAGAGGAATTTCACTAACTAACAGCTGTCGCTTTTGCAACACAAGCACAAGCCCAGAAACGCTGCGACACCTGTTACCATCATGCCCAGGAACCAGACATTGCAGAATGCCGTATTTGACATCTCACTTGGCCAAAGGATATTTGGCAGAAGAAGAGCTGTGGTTGGCCCGTTTAATAGGGGGCCTCAGACCTTCCTGGGCGATAGCCGCAGCGAAAATCTTGGACTTGATTTTCATCAATAAGAATGTGAGTCTTTGCCTGGTGCCGATAACTGTAGTGGGTTGACTACGACCTTAACAGCTGAATGTCTTTTTAGGGCTCTCTAGCGCCAACTTGATTTTACTTTTTCTTTCTTTAATTCTTCTTGTGTTATGACTCTACCGCTTGCCACTTGTAAAAATCACTTTGGTGATTCAATCTTGTAAATAAAAAATAAATTAAAAAATAGGCCATTTTAGCTAACAAGGCACCCACACTACAGTGCCACTCAGTAGCCATTCCTGAAGTTCACCTACTGTTCAGAGCTTCTGAGTAATGCATTGTGGGTATGCAAATCAGCTGAAAAGCATGCATTTGTGCGCCAGAATAGTTATTTCTTGTAGGGGAGCACTCTTACATAGCCTTATCAACTAAAGTCAGATTTCTCTTAGGATTGCAGACAACAATATATGTGTTTCCTCCTCATTAGGGACCATCAGAGTGGCACAGTCCGAGACCCTCATAATTGGAGCATTTGGATATGTCTAGAAGAACCATAAATACTACAGTGGGTCTAAAATGATATTGACAACCCTTCTAGCTGATCTGTCAGAGTAGAACAGGCCATTAATCTAACAAGCCACACATGCCACCCAGTAGCGATCCGTGGAGGTTCACCTCTAGTTCAGAGCCACTGAGCAATACATTGTCTGTTTGCTAACCCATTGAAAATCATCTGATTTAGCTTCATACAACTGTCATTGGGCCTCAGTATGAGGGTGGCGGCCATGGTATGAACGGTGCCGGTAAGGCACCGGCACTGTTCATACCGGGACGCTGCATTACGAGTTCTGCTTGTGGGTTCCTGACAGCCCGCCAGGTCTTACCTGATGGGCTGTGCGGCACCTGCGAGCAGAACTCGTGATTGCACCGGCACCGTTATGAACGGTGCCGGTGCAACCACGCTCCCCATCCCCATTGAGGCAGAATGGGGATCGCGAGCCCGGCATTACCGCTACCCGCGAATGGGAAATTACCAGCCCACTCATTTCGTAATGGGCCGGAGATTGCCCAATCGCGGGAGGCGGTGCTGGTAGCGAGCCATTGCGAGCTATGCTCGTAATGAGGCCCATTGTCTTATGGGCAATCAAGATGTTATGCATAGCCTTATCCCAAGGCAGACTGTGCTGAAGGATGAGACACCCACCTACATGTTTCACTTTCATTAGGGATAATCAGTGTGGTACAGTCTGAAATTCATTGTGATATGTTTAGAAAACACGATGCGTAATTGCTAACGAAAAAAATCCACTAAAAGTGTACTGTCCTTGGCTTCCCCTTAAGCCACAGTCGCTAAGTTGTAACCGCACTCTGTGGGAGATGCTGGCCAATGCAATGAAGAAGCAATTGCTCAAAAATCAATACAAGTACAAGTGTGTACGGTCCAAACAACGTAATAAAGTGAGTCATACTGGATAAGCTAAATAACACACAAAATCTAAATGAAAAACAACAAAAGGAAAAATATGGCAAAATGATCAAGAGTAGACTTACAGTTAAAGAAAATGGTATAAAAACAAACAGATGTTGCAGCTCATTGGTTCAGTGCAAGTAACGAAGAGGCTTCCTGCTATCTGTTAGGGCAGCCATGTTAGACAATGCCCCGGATGGCTGCAAAAACCTTTATGGAAATTGATACACTGATGCATGGTACTATAGTTTCATGCATGTTTGTTTGCAAAGCAAGTGTTCAAGGATTTTTATTTATTTTATTTGTTCTTTTTATAATGCACTGGAGCCCGCGGGATCATGATTTTGTAAACACAGATGGCCTGATTCATGGAAGTGTTTTATAATGGTGCAATCCCATAGGAAAATGTTCAATGAATCAGGCCCAAAGCGTCAACATTTATTTCTAGCTTGCTTGTGCTTCTGCAGGACTCAAAACAGGGATGCTCCTATGAAGTCAATTGTCCATGCGTGTATATATTTAATGTTAAGACATACACAGTGCCTCTTGGTGTTGCAGTTTCTTTATTCTAAGTGGCCATTTAGGTGTCACCTTCTGTTTCCATCCGTATAACATTTCTGAATGAAGAACCTGAGAGTAGACATGTGACTCCACGTCTTTTGATGCCTTTCAGGGAAATTCTATAGAAAGAGAGGATGACATAAGAATGGAAAGAGCTCAATGAGTGGGTACATTGAGAAAAGGAAACCAATGTGTAACCCCAATCTGTAGAGCCCCACATTCGGCTTAAATGTCCTTGTTTCATTCAAAGAAGCGGTTCTCCAAGAAGCCAGGCATCAGACCCTACTAGGATACCTTAGATTATCGCAGACGTCTGCAATATGGGTTTCCCTGGCTGGTTTGAACTACAACTCCCATCAGACCCAGACATTATAGTCCATGGTGAGGGATAATGGGAGTCATGGTCCAAAACATGGAGAGCTACAGGTTGCAGACCTCAAGCTAGAGGTACAGCTCTTTCGGGATATTGCTCCAGAAACCATGCATTTGTCATTCACATACACACACTGTTATTCCTTAGCATGAGACCATGTCTAACCTCCTCCATTGTTGCCTGCTCTCACAGCAACAACTAAACACCAAAGATGACTGCATTGACCCAACCCATGGATGGGTGAGGTTTGGCTTCTACCTGCCAGATGGTGCTCTCTGCTCTTTTAATTGCTCTTGTCTCTGCTTGTTGGCATCCAGTCAGCTTCTTCCTGCATCTGAAAGCTATGAGCGCATGTGCTGGGGCTCCTAGTGGATGCCTGACAAAACAAAATGGCTGCCACCGGTGGTTCAGGCAATGAAGGCGTCTCACTCTGAAGCTTGAGATAGGCAGCATAGAACAATGCAACAGTCAAAGTATAAATAAATCCCTTTCTTCTGGTGATATTACAGCATCCTTCAACAAATGTCCTTGTGCTTTACATGCTTGAATGCATCTGTTCTGGTGTAGTCTGGTGGTAGTTGTGCAGATGCATGTAGAAATGTACAGCTCACTGGGCCTCTTTACGAGTGTGCCGGTCCGGTAACAACGGTGCCAGTAAGCGTACCGGCACCGTTGTTACTGGACTGGCACACTCCGAGTTCTGTGAGCGGCTGCCGTCCCACCCGGCGGGACGGCAGCCGCTCACAGACTTTGACGGAAGCACCAGCACTGTTGCACACGGTGCCGGTGCTTCCGTCCTCCCCATTCCCATTGAGTCCTATAGGACTCAATGGGAATGGGGAGTAACATTTACCGGCGCCTGACTTCACAGACTGCCGGGGCTGTAATGCCCCGGTGATTCTGGGAAGTCAGGCACCAGAAAAAATGACAACGGTTTTACCGGCACGGCTACCGCCGGAGTTGTAATGAGTCCCACTGACTCAGATATTTGGTGCTTTTACATTGCAACCAATACTGGGCCTTCTTCTGATGGCTTTTCCCAATCACTGCCAATACTGGTGAAAAATGGATCGGCTAACCTACTATGAGTCTTGGGGCTAGGGGAGCATGTAAACCTAAGAATCGAAGTCTAGATGCCTGTAAATCTAACAGTCGAAGTCTAGGTGCCAACATATCCTTTGACAGGGTGAGTTGGGCTTTTATGGAACAGACCCCAATGGCATTAGCTTTAGTAGACGTGCTTAGAAGAAGGATATTAGCGACTATAGAAATCCATCAGTGAGGGGGAGGCTGATTTATAATACTGCTGAAGATATATTCCTTCAGCGAGGCTAAATACAGGTTGCCCGATGTCCACTTTAAAATTCACTCTATCCCTAGAACAGCTCACTCACAAAAGTAGGGGAAATACAGACCTCCTTTTGCTGTGAACGAGCACAAGCTCAGTATGATTGTAGATGATATTATGATTGGGGTGAGGGACCCGATTGATTCTATGCTCGAGATCACCGAAGGAATTAACTTGATTCCAGGAAGTGGCTGGATTCAAAGATCAACTTATCAGAAATCTTGAATATGGTGGAATAATGGTGTTGGGAAGATAAGGAAGCACTCAAATAAAAACCCCATTTATATGGGCATGAATGTGCAAGTTACTAATGCAAGACACTGACTGCATGATACATCTCTCTCAATTACTTGAAGAGATCCACAAAGATTTCGCCTGTTGCCATCCCAACGGATGTACCCAAGAGATATCTAGATAAGATACAATCATGCATGATCCGTTTCACATTGGGGGATGAGAGCATGACAATGTCTAGCAAAAGGCAGTGTATGACAATAGAATAAGGGATGGTTAACTTGATTCCACCTACATCATGTTATAGAGATTCCCAGCATCTATTGTTCTTTAAATGGCCAATGAGGGACTCCGAATCATATGGACATTCAAGGGCTAAGCCAGGGGTCTGCAAACTGTGACTCTCCAGATGTTTTGGACTGTGACCCTCACAATCCCTCCCTGTTGTCTCTGCTGGCTAGTTCTGATGGGAGTTGTAGTCCACAAAATCTGGAGAGGCAACGATTGTAGGCCCAAGGCTGTAAAATTGCCTTGGAATGTGATATGGCTTCACAAACAGCATGCTTAATCACAGGGTCCCCTTATCCACATCGAACGAGGAAACCAAAAGGTAGAGGCTGACTACCTCTGCTCGCCTCTTGACCACAGTAATTTTAGCGGGTAAGGCACAGTGAGATGAAAGGATTGTCTACGGAATCACACACTTTGGTTAAGTGGTGAAGCCGGAATTTGAGCCTAGTCAGAAATTTACAGACTTGGCCATGTATCTTTCCAGCTAAAATATATGTTTAATCATATGTGGAGATTTGAATTCCAATTGCAACCAAAATACGGAAAATAGTGAGAGGAGGAACGTGCAGACGCAAGCCGAAGAAAGAGGAGCCAGATGGAATGCCTTAATGAAATCAAGGAACCTACACAATGTCGCAATATCGGTAACATGGGGGGAGACAATACCAACCTGGGAGAGAGGTGAATCAAAAGCTACCTTGGACTACGTTTTTACGTCTGAATGTATGCTACACTACATAGAAAACTAGAACCACAGATAGTGACCACAATTTGGTAACCATTGCATGGTCATCAACAACCCATCTCACCCAAACGTATCAACACTCGATAGAGGCGAACAGCCAGCTAACTCGCCTGCGCCTAATAGCTTCAGACATCGCAAACATTACGGAGAAATATCAAAGAGAAGTCCTTACCACGGACCAGAAAACAGCACAACCAGACTATCTACCCTTCCTCTTGCAGAACAGACAGAAAAGGAAAGGGGGAAACCCCGCTAAAACGAACAACACACACGCATACGATAAAGAGCTAGTTGAAAGAAGAAGAGAATTAAGGAAAACAATAAAACAAGCTAAGAGGCTTAACACCACGACAGGGTGGAGAAACCTGCAATTGGCAACAAGGGCATACAAAACCTGGATTTTAGGACACTGTCACATGCAGTATCAAAAGGATGCAGAGGCGATGCTTAGGGCCCTAAGCTCCATGAAATGTAGCCCAATAAAGAAGCAGTCAGCCGACTGACCAATGCAGTGAGTGAAGAAAAATAGGCCACTTTTTTTGAAGATCTGTTCAAAGTTCCGTCATCATCTATGATGCGAATACAAAGAATGAAAGGTCCACGTTGGCTTGATGTGTCTGATAAACAAGAGATAAGTTCAGCAATAACAAGACTCAAGAAATCAAGGGCACCAGGCCCGGATGGCCTGAGTAATATAGATATCAAACAAAATGCTGACGCGTGGACAGATTTCATCAGTACGCTCTTTGAGCACTGCAGAGATGCACAAGCGATCCCGCCATCATGGACAGAAGCGGTAATTGTACCGATTTTCAAACAAGGTGACAGAGAAGAACCGGGCAATTATCGCCCAATAGCACTCTTGGACATAATTGGGAAATTCTTCGCTACTATACTGTTAAAGCATTTTCAAACTTGGGCCAAGACATTACCGGCAAACGACCCCTTTCAAATGGGTTTCCTCAAGAACGGAAGCACCATAGTAAACATCTTTATGCTGAACATTATAAAAGCAAAGGTAAAGCAAGGAGCGGCACCAGTACATATGGCTTTCATAGACCTGTCACAGGCATTCGACAGAATGGACAGGGAAAGACTATGGAGCAAACTGGAAAGTTGGAAATGCCCAGGAGAGCTACTGGACCCAGTGAGTGATCTTCACGAGAACACCAGAATAAGAGTTTGCCTCAAAACCCAAGGTACACTGACGCGTGAAATTACAGCCAAGCGCGGAGTAAAGCAAGGCTGCCCATTAGCCTCGGCACTTTTTATCGCATACCTGGGTGACTTTAAAGAAACAGAACTCTCAGTAAGGTCCTTCCCGCCTAAACTAGGAAACACAACTATTTCACGGCTACTGTATGCAGACAACCTTATTCTACTGGACCAGACGGAGATAGGCCTACAGCGCAAATTAAACAACTTGGCGACATACATGGAACAAAACAACCTACAAATAAATAAGAAAAAAACAAAAATTCTGACATTAAGAAGGAGAGATACAAAAAAAAACAGAAGACACAAATGGTATCTGGATAAGGAAAAAATCGAGGTGGTTACTGACTACAAGTACTTAGGAGTCCTGATAGATGCCTCAAACCAAGAGGACTCCACGCAAACAACTCTTTGGAAAAAAGCAAAAAACCTGGCAGCACAGATGAGAACCCTGGATAGAAAATACGGGAAATTTTCTATCACTCCGGTCATCCAATTCTACAAAGGAAAAGTAGTCCCGACCATCACCTATGGGATGGGTGCCATGTTGAATATACCGAACACCATATGGCAGAAATTGGAAGGGTACCTGTGGAAAACTCTGCTAGGTCTACCTCATTCAGTTTCAATGGACCTTATTAGACGAGAGTTAGGCCTGTTCTCTCTAGAACAATCAGTAACATTGAGTGCCATGCAAATCCTAAGAAATACTTTACTACCAGAGGCCCCACCAACATATAAGATTATCAGAACTGAAATATCAAGTCGTAAACTGACCGCCTTAAACAGCTGGATGGACAAGCTAAAAGAGAAACTGGAGGAGGTAGCATGCACAGAAGCAGACTTGCAATCAAACCCAGAAAGAGTAAAAGCCAAATTAAAGGCCCAAGACTGGATAAACACCCTGGAAAAAGCACATGGAAATAAATTGGCAAAACATCTCCCACCGACCTGAATAGCCTGAATAAACCGCTACCATAGTGTACAAAGTTTCCGGATCAAAGATTAAGAGCATTCTACATGAGAGCACGTTTAAATCTCCTCCTGACACGAGAAATTCAGGCAATCTGACTAAAAACTGCACCTAAAGATTGCAGACTATGTGGAGAAACCGGCAACAATAAGAAATCTGTTAATGGAGTGCCCGGAGCTAAGAAAAATACGGACGGACTTCCTCAACAACATGTGTGCCAGCTGGGTAGGCGTACATGGAGAGGAACAAGCCACCTGGTGGAATAGACTAATGTCAGGTGAAAAGACTCCCTGGACCTTGGCCGCAGCAAAAATTCTGGAAGCAGCCTTCCAAAAAGTAAATGAACGAACTGAACAGAGACCCACCGGTGCAGCCAAAGACCCTGATGGAGGCAATTAACTTAATCTAATAACATTTCGTCTTCTTCTTCCTCTTCTCTCCTGACTTCTGGGCGCGACCTTGCCACCAGGGCTTCACTCTGCTCGACTTTTGGACTTATCTTCGTTCGTTCTTCCTTCTTCTTTTATGTCTGTAATTTCTTAGCTCCTAAGGAATACTGCAAGATTCTTGGAAAAATTGCTAAAGCAATTATATACGAGTAAATAAAAAAATAAAAAATATATGTTTTATTGTTTGGGTTTCAAAACTTACAATTCTACTCCAAGTTATACTGTAAATGTGTACAAGTCACATGATAAACTAACCTGCCAACATATACATCATTGTAGAAACATGTTAGTCAAACAGGGTGGGTTGTTCATTTTGAATCAATCCTAAATTGCTTTGAGTGAACCACTTCTGTTTGCACATTTGCGCAAAAGAGTGTCTCCATGCAATTTTAATTGTCTTCAAAACGCAGGTGAAATCACTTTTAATGTTCACTTTTCCACTACTTTTCTAATAAGCACAAATGCCTCCTGCAATTAATGATTGCGGGAGCCATCTACAATGGATTTATTTGAAACCTGCCTTTTTTTTACCAGGAGTAAAAGTCAGGTGGAATCCATTGGTTTTCTGCCAGCATAAACATTCATGCTAGTGGAAAAGCAAGCACATTTGGCAGGCAGAACTTGAAGTGCAGGCACATGTGTTAAGTCCACTCTGCTCTCCAACTTCACCTGCCAAATCATACAAATTCACACAGGGAGTCCAAATTGTTGATAAACCCTTTGAACGCCACTTTCTCTACTCTGCGGCACTTGGAAAGGGATCCCCTAAGATTGATGCTTTATTGTCCTTAACCTGAATAGAAGCCTACAGGGCCCACTATGCAAATGAAGGAGAGCCGAACAAAAATCTCCTTCAGACACAAAGTGAAACAAAATGCATGACATGGTCATTGCTACACAAAGCTTGCAGCTTGTTCTAAACCCTAATAATGGGTAATCAACAAACAATCACACTTCAATAACTTATTACAGCCTTATATAATTCTAAACAAATGCCACAGCAGTGGTCCCTGTTAGTTACCTGTTCCTAGCACTAACCACTTCCCATTGTAAAGGGTCTACTGCCTTTTATTATTATTTTAATTATGGTATTTATTGGGCACGGACCGAGCTTCTGAAAGCAACAGAACACTTTGCAATCATAGGGGGAAGAAAACAATGAAGGAATCAGAGACAAAACGCGAGGGATAGCTAACAAAAAGGGGAGGGTGTGCAATTGGCCGCATGGGATCTGCATGCAACCAGAGGGGTAAACAGTGAGGAGAGATCACTGAGCCTCAAGTAGGGTGGGGTTGGGGGCTGTGTGAATTTAGCTGTCTTGAGACGTGTTAAAAGATGAGACTTCACTGAGAGGTTTTGTGCAGCCCAACCTGTGTGCCTTTGATGTGGGAGAGGCAGAGCAGGCAGTGTGGTTGTGGGGGCTGTAAGCATGTGTCCCTTTTCCGACTGTTAAACCACCTCTGGGGGTTCATAAAAGCTCTGGTACCCTGTGAATGGTGCCAGATCTGCCAAGCCTTCTCACTGTCTGACTCTGCCATTTACACTACACACAATTCCGAAAGAAGGTCTCTAGAATAGAGTGTCATGAGGATAGATCACAGAATTAAGTGGTCACATCAAACATGCGTGTCTTGCGGTCACAGAATTAAATCTTTACAGAGCCAACTCAATTCAGGAAACTCATGGTGAATGCTCTCTCTTTTGTGAGAGCTGGCAATCTGTGCTCTAGTCTTTCTCTATGGATATGTTCAGATTTTCAATGTTTTATATGTATTTGTTTTGTCTCCCTTTCAGTGTCTTAACTGTTTGATCCTGATGAAGGCGGTTGATTTAATTTCCCCGCCGAAAGATACCAATTACGTCAATCCTGTTATTGTCATGAAGACCCTGTTATTATTGTTATTATTATTATTATTATTCAATGTCTATTACACGCCACAGCCCCATGGGTCTCAGAGCGCACATGAAGTACTGGTTACATTCTTTTCAGTACATTGAAGTCTATTCCGATGATCTCATGTACAGCTAGCTCTGACATTAGCTGCTGCTGGACTCTGTTAACTAGCCTACAGGGTTCTTTTCCTGCCCTAATTAGGTGTGAATTTGTAATATTGTTGTTTTGTAAATGTCATTGCTTGTCTCATGTCTTTTTGGTATTTTTTTATTTGTTTGTTTCATGAAAAGTAATAACATTTATATATAAAAATGTTTCTTCTTTTTTTAGTCAGGTTGGAAATAAACTATTTTTCTAGTGATTGTGATGACTGCTGATCTATTGTATTCGTGACAGTCAGTATTATCTGTGATGTTTGCACTCGCAATTGGTGACTTTACAAGATATATTTATCATATTGCTATGAAATAACCTAATCAGGTCTTATTTGTTCAAAAAATGTAGCTTGGATTTTATAGGAATAATTCCTGGTGGGAATAACTTCTGTTTCAGCTTGGGCCAACTCAGTTCTGCATAGGTTGATAAATCAAGTACCATTTAACTGGTTAGTGATAATAATACCTATTAGCACCGTGGTAAAGGGGCCAGTAAATTAAGGGCTAGAAAAGTGCACTTTACTATGTAGTAGAGCCTACTTTCCATGTAGGCCAACGGCTCTTCTCCTTCATTTTTTCATTGCATCGGAATGCCCTGCACTGGCCTCTGCCCAACCTCCCTGCTTCTGTGCCCCTCACCCTTTACCCTCTGGCACCGATCTACAATGATCCCCAACCCGGGCTCCCAAATACCTGCCAGTTTGCTCTGTTGCTGGACCCCACATCTCTGCTGCCAATATGGACATAAAAAGGGGACTCCCTTTCTGTGTCAGTGGTGCCCATCCTTGTATATTTTTTTACGTGAATTCAGTGTAATATATACAGGTGCAGCCAAGTGACCTTAACAAAAAGCCATTAGCTCCCTGGATCAAATGCCTGGGACTGGGGTGCTAATAGCTACAAGTACTTGACAGGTGGGCTGTGCCAGCCAGTAATGGCCAGGTACCCTATTAAGGCCCTCACTATGCTCAGGCCTGTAACATAGGTTCTGGGCTGTTACTGGCTGGTAAAGTCCCCTGTGACATAGACCTCTTCTCAGCCAATCAAAATGCGTGTAATGTAGCCTATAATCTCTGGTATAGGCCTTGTATCAAACATTCTAACTTGAACAGCATCCTAAAATCATTCACTTTTGTTTGTAGTTGCACAGCTCCATGTGCTGCCCACTGTGCTACTAGACTTACAGAACTTGGGGCGTGGGTGGTGATCGCGCGTGATAATGACACTCTGGCCACTTATAGCACTGGCTTCACCTTAGGTAATATCTTGGGAGCAGGTCATTATCCCACGATATTGACTCCTTTATTTAACCGCAAAGTGGTTGTGCTTGAGAATACCGCTGCCCTTCTTGCTGCATTTTGCTTCATGCTACTCAAACTCTAGGCCTATTAGTTATGATTACAGTTGTGGGGGTGTGTTGGCTTTTTCCATTACAAAAACCATTTCATGTTAAAGCTGAACGGTTTTACAGACTCATGTGACACGGCATGAACATTTCTGATTGCAGGATCATTTTGATCCCCGGTGGGTAAATCTAGGGGAGCGTACCACATACACAGTCCACACGGACGGATTTGAAACATTGCAGGCCTGGGGCAGTGCACGGCACAGGAATCTGGGTGGTCACCGGGTGCCTGTACCATTTACTGCCCCGGGTGGAAAATGCCCTTTAACCACCACCGTGCATACTCCACATTTTTAATAATGCTAAAATGAAGCTTTCCAGCATGTGTATTCTCTACTGTGCTAACTGACCAGTATATACAAATTCTGAAATTGATTACTGATAAATTATGAAAACGCTTCTGCAGTGTATCTAACGTTGCTTTACATTGCCACTATGGGACTTTAGCTACAACTTCACTGCACAGAAGTGAAAATCAGTATGCATGTCATGTTTGACAAAAACCTAACAGCCTCATCTTAGCCGTTTATTGCTGTCAATGCTGTGAGGTGTACAGATAAAAGTGCACTGTATAGCAATAATGACATATGGGCCAGATCGTACAGGTGTTTCGATTGTTTTGCCAACCTTCATCAGGCCCAGGCTTGCCACAGGCCACGCGGAACGCCACGAGTAAGGAACAGATAAGAGATGAGGACCACATGAGATGATGATTTGGGTGGCCATGGTTGTATTTGAACAGCTTTAATGCACACATTTCGCTACTATGAAGAGACCGTCTAAATATGAGCACGAATAAAGACACACAAACCATAAAATATTCAAGAGATTAGCTCCTAGCTGAATCCAATTCAGAGATTGCCTATAGTGATGAGCACAGAACAACAACCAAAGAATGCTATAAATATAAGATTCAGAGACCAGTCTGAGTAGATCAAACAACTAAGATTTTGCGGATAGGCAACTGTGCTGCTATAACTAATAGGAAATCGCCCTGAGGAAGACCTTGAAAAGGTTGAAACGCGTCTTGGCTGGTTGAGCAAAATGTGTACAACTGAATAAAAACGGATTTATCAGGAGTAACAACTTTATGATTATTAGTTTTGTAAAAGATATGGTAGGGGCGCAGGTGGCCGATAGATTACAATATTTTCAAGTTAAGCTTGAGGTTAACCACTAACTTGTTGCATGCCGCCTTCTGGCAGCCATTGGAAATAGATGTGCTGCATACATGGAAATGCATCTATGAAGGTGGTGACCAGGAGAGGCCCCCATGGATCTTAATAAGCGAGGGAGCATGGCTGAACATGAGAAATTAGCTACGTTTGGCAGATATGGTTTCCTACCCTACTCTGGATTTAGTACTGATGCTGTAATACTGGGCATCTCAGTCTGCTATGTGTAGTATGTGTGGGATATATAAAGCAGAAACCTAGCTGGGAAGCAATGGAGAGCTGTAGTTCTGTCCCGATATGCGGTAGGCATGTGACATTCCATTCAGGTTGATGTGCACAGCTAATCAACCCTCTTTCCAAAAACACTGCAACAAGTGCTTTGCCAAAATAATGCATGAGTGAAGTTCGACGGGAGTGCAACGAAACCTACATTTTGTGAGGGGCCAACTGGTTATGGGTGGGGCAACTTTAGAAAATGGGCAGGGCAAACTTGGGGGCTCTGCCCTCTCTATTCTACCCCCACGCTTGTGTGGTGGGGAGCCCATATAGTCTATCCCTCTTTCGCCACCCGTCCCGCTCCTACCAACCACCACACACCCCCTCCCTCTACCCCCCAGAAACTGCTCCTCGGTCCAGCAATAAAAAAAAAAACACACACACACACACACACACACACACACACACACACACACACACACACACACACACACACACACACACACACACACACACACACACACACACACACACACACACACACACACACACACACACACACACACACACACACACACACACACACACACACACACACACACACACACACACACACACACACACACACACACACACACACACACACACACACACACACACACACACACACACACACACACACACACACACACACACACACACACACACACACACACACACACACCCCATTGACAATACATTCATTCATTTACATGCGCACCCAATCCTCATACACTCACTCATTCATACATAAATTACATACACACTCCTTGCACACATGCATGCATACATAATAAGCAAACATGCAACACTCATTCACACTGCTAGTTTTAGAAAATACTTCCCTTGCCTCTCTGCCTAACAAAAAGCAAGTGTGCACATCAGCCCCCTCCACTGGGTTGTGAAAGAATGCATAACGTCATACATGCCAACCTCCCGATTTAGGTCGGAGACTCCCTATTTTTCGGTGGAAAATATGGGCATTTTTCACGTTCTCCCGCCTAAAATAATTCTAATACCAATGCATTGCTATGGGAACATTGCCTTCTCCCGATTTCTGTGACGAAATCTCCCTCCTGGTTGCTCCAGAATGTTGGCATATATGTAACAGTGTTATATGTTTGCTTGCATCCGTGGGGAGTGTTGTGTAGTAACCCTCCCACGTTGTGTAGCCCCTTTAAGGGGATGTGTCCCTCCCATGTACATTGCCCTTTTAAGATGGGCCACGACACAGCTAATAAAAGGGCGCCCTGCAGGCACGTGCAGCAGAACGGCTGCAGACTCCGAAACGGAATGACCTGAGTCCGTCTCTCATTGATGCCTGCAGGTCCACCCTGTGCAAGCAGGGCCTGCAGGCCAGGTTGCCATGGGGCCCCTTTGCCAGCGAGGCAGTCAGGGTCTGCATGTGCTGGCAAGGCTAGCCCTGCCACCCCCAGACACACTGGGCCTCCCCCAGGTGCTGGTGTCCCATGGCACCTCAGGGGGCTGGTGCGATGCCCATGACCAGCCCCCACCCATCGATCCCTCGAGGCACTGGGCCTCACAGGTGCTGGTGTCGCATAGTACCACAGGGGCCTGGTGTGATGTCCATGACCAGCCTCCCCCTCCACCCCCATAACTGGGAGAGGAGGGGGCTGACGTGTTCATTTTGTTAGCTAGTGCGGTGATGGAAGCCTTTCCTGAAACTAGCAGCTTTAAAGTTTTGCTGCGTTCTGCACGAACCCAGTAACACTTTAAAGCTGCTGGTTTTAGGAAGTGCTTCTCTCCCCTCTCTGAGTATCAAAAAGTCCCACCCATCAGCTCAAATTTCAGGGGTGGGAGGGTGTGGTGTGTTGCTGAAACCTGGCCAGCTCAATGGCATTGTGCGCCCGAGTTCGACTTTTAAAACTTGGGGGTGGCGCTCAGCTTATCAGAGGGCATGGAAGGCGGGCATTAAACACTAGTAATGACCCCTTTTACGTGCCCTTGGATGGTGTGCTTCCTGACACCCTCCTCACACTCCATCACCCTTTTGTGTTGCCCCAAAAGCTATCCACCTCAAACCCCCAGCACAATCACTTTACCTGCCAGCATGGTGACCCCTCTCTCTTGCTGCACTCCACCGGATGACGCACATGACAGTTCCCTGGCGGCTATCTTTTCTTGTGTATTTTGTACTAGAGAAATGGTCTGCACTCCTTGCACGTGCGGACCCTCAAGTACAATAGCACCCCTATGAACACACCCGAAGTGCTAATAAATATGTACCCCTCACTGGCTGTGTCCCTCAGTAACGGCCCTGAACGCTTTGTTGAAGTTTCCATCTTTGTTTATGACCTTTGGTCGCTGGGCCATTAACACCTGGTAAAGCCCCGCAGGAGGACATTACTGATTAGAAGGAGAACATGTAGTTAAAATGTAAATGAGGCACTCTGGTTGCCACAAACCGTTTAGAGGTTAAATATATTGCAGGCCTTGGGAGCTTAGAGCCCTGTATTTTTGTCCGACCCCCACTTTTAGGGTCAAGCGTCTCCTCTTTCTTACTTAACTGAATGTGATTGAAGGAGCCTGCTGAAATGAGAGCCGCGCTGTTTGCCACAAAAATGTGCATTAGGTGATAGGTGGCGACATCGAGCGAACCGGCTGAGAGGGCGCGTCACGCGCGAGCCACAGGACATTTGAGAAAGAAGTGGAGGTCCAGTGTTGACAGAGCGCCGTGACGTAAGAGGACATTCTACGAGGAGACGGAGCTGGCCTGCTGCAAAG
Source organism: Ambystoma mexicanum (assembly GCF_040938575.1). Lineage (NCBI taxonomy): Eukaryota > Metazoa > Chordata > Amphibia > Caudata > Ambystomatidae > Ambystoma > Ambystoma mexicanum. The sequence continues at coordinate 1,248,795,317 of NC_090933.1, read as the reverse complement.
CCAACTGCGGGCATACACCACCACCGTGCTGGGAGACACCCTGGAAACCCGAGCAAGTGGGAGACTCCTACTCCAAATACCGGCTATTTATTGATTAGTGTGCTATATTTGTGAGAAGTCGATTTCATTGGCTTAGGTCCACGCACACGTAATGTGAAAATGTTGAATACCATTTGTTTTAAAAACCAGTATACTGGTGAGTTTTTTAATTGGCGGGGTGTAAATCTTTCCCACGAAAATGCGGTAGCGACCGTGCGTAGCGAGAGAGCCCCAACAAGGAGTGCTTGAGGTGCATTCTACCCCACAGAAAACATATAAAAATAATGGGTTAAAATGGTACATTTTGCATTTTATTTCCTGTGAAAAATCGGGTCAACTACCAAACAGTTGACATTTGGTTTTGTTCGATAAAAAATGAAAGAATGCAATAGATGTACCTCAAAGCGCATTTTCAAACTCATTTTCATATTAACTTTCCCAAGATGAAATGCCAGTACAAAAACTATTTTCATGCTGGCCGTGCCCATACATGTCTTGCAGGAGGCCACAATAAATCCCAGAATTGCTCTATATGTATAGGTTCCTGTTGGATGTGGCATTAAAAAAATGACTCCATGCCTCAGTGATAACATATATCCAGACTAGCAGCACCAATGTAGGCCAGTCTAGCTACGTAATAACATTCATTATTTTGAGTTTACCCTTGATGCTCATTAAAAATATCCCATGCCATAGGATGAAAACATAAGCACAGTGGCTGCAGCAATGTAGGTCCGTCTAGCCACATAACTGTTATGTTTGCTTTAACGATGATGCACACTAAAAAATGCCCTGCCTGTCCCACAGTACGAACACAAAACCAGAGTGGCTGTAGTAATGCAGCTAGTCTATCCATGTAACAACATTTATCATGCAAACATGATAAGTGCTGTTACGTGGCTTGACTGGCCTGCATTGTGGCAGTCAATCTGGATATATTTTCTGCTTCTGCCATGTCATTGTATCTGGACATCATGGTTAAAGCAAACATGATAAGTGTTGTTGTTATTTTTGTTATTTTTTTATTAAACATGCTCACAGCCAAACATTGACTTTGTATGCTACAATCACTCAACATTATATTATACACAAAATCTCTTCCCTAAAATCCAGTTTAGGAAACTAACAAGTAAAAAACACAACGCACCACATAATTCTTCTACTTAAAGGCAAAAGACAGTTATCATAAATTTTCCAAACTTTCATACGAACGACCTCCAAACTAGAGCACCATGACAACAAATGTTCAATTGATTCCACACACTGTTCGCCATATAATCTACACAACCATTTCAAGCAACAGATAGTCAGCCTGGCCGCCGCGATACCTCCATAGCATATTGCATAACAGGTACAATGTTCATGTTGTACAAAAGCAATATGGTACGTGGTGAATACCCTCCTTGCCTACCAATACATGTTTTGATTATTTGGGCTTGCTGCAAAAACTTATGTTCAACGGATTCATAATGCCTATTCCACTGTAATCTTTCCTCTAGTAACACCCCCCGGTACTTATAAACAGAAACCTGTTCTAGCTGACTAGCATATAGTTTCCAACTATATTTCTTTGCAATTTTCCGGTTTGGCTTAAAATCATATTTTTTGTTTTCTTTATGTTTATTTTTAAGCCATTCTCCAGGGCATTCGGTTGCACATGAACCCTCTATGGGGTGTGTGAGGAGCCAGGAATGAGACGTAGACGCAGGGGACTCATGATTGTGGTTACAAACCTTTATTCAAGGTGATAAGGGGGTAGGAAAATACCTCGCTGTCACTACTCTAGGAGGTATTTACCTACCTCAACCAAAACTAAGGGTCTGCTCTGTGTCACGATGTCCAAAGCAAACTGTCCTGTGTCCTGTGTCTGAAATCCTATCCTAACCCTCACATTCTAAAAGTAACCCTAAGGTGCTAAGGGTATCTAGCCTTGGAAGTGCACAGATGTTCAGGTTCAAAAGAAAGGCGTAACTCCAAAACAAAGGCTACCAATGGATAGTGTCCACAGTTCCAGAGAATGGCTCCCTTCCCCAGGTTTCCCTTCAACAAGACAAACAAAGTTGTTTATAGCCCAAGAGGATAACTCCCTTCTCTTGGCGTTGCATTCCAGTCCTAGGAAAATGTCTCCTTTGCTCAGGTCTGTTCAAACCATTCTTTTTATTTTTTTATTTCAAAGTTGTTTTAGTTGTTATACAACTTTTTTTTAACATATGATATATACTAAGGTGTTAACTTTATTGGTAAATTTACAATCAGCCATAAACATGTCATAAAGATAATACTTTGTTTCAGTATACAATTCATGTGGTCAAATAATAAAAGGCTAAACAAGAAAAATGGTAAAATGAACAAACATAGCTCATAACTATACAAATCAGTGCATATTAAAGTAGGAGTAAAAATCCTTGAGAATAAGACTGTTGTTTAAACATTAAGAAGGTAGAGATCAAGCTTTGATAGATTTAATTATTTCAGAAACCTTATGGATGCTAAGTTTAATGATATTCTTTGTACAGCAAAAACTAGTTCCCACATTGTCTGTTCTGACAGTGCGCGATACTCGCCCAGGGTTTTGTTGAAGTAGTCTTATCTCAGTTTTGTTAAGCTAGTGCATTCAACAAACAGGTGTTTCAATGTCTCACTGTTTTCGGGATTTTTACAAAATCTGCACATTTGATCATATTGAGTTTTAACTCTTGTGGTGAGCAAAGCCCTAGTTGGCCACAGGTTAAACTTAAATCTCTTTATATTAGCTCAATGTGCTGGATCTGGGAATTTCGTCAGGTACAAGGACATGGAAATGAATTTATTTTGGATAAAAGCACCAGATTTAAAGATATTGTATTGTTGAAATTCAGTCCATGTATTGATCTAATCTGCATACCACCACTTCTGTTTAGCTTTTGATGGATTAGATAATATAATTTCTATGCCTATGTCTAAATTTTTCCATACATTCTTGGCAAGCTATGCTCCAAAAATGAAGGATTTGGTCGTCTTCATACAAGAGTCTATACACGTAAGTAAAGAATCTGGATAAAGCTCTTTTGCTTTGCATTTTGCGTATAGTACCACAGTGTTCCAATTTACAATCGCTTTCAGAGAGAGTAAGCCTAGTTTATATCTCAAATCTGAAGAGGCAGTAGGCCCTCCAGTAAATTCCAATCCGTATGATTCTCGCATAGCTTCGTATGTCCCCCATAAGTTACAACAGGGACAACTTTTCCTTTATAAAACTGGAACACATGGGCATAAGAAAATGTCCCATATCTCGATGGTATGAGTCTAGCTTGCGAGGTCAACATCTGTATTTTATGTCTTAGGTCCTTTACATAAGGACTTTCATTTATTGCATCACAGGCAACTATGCCCAAATATCTGTACTCATGGATTATATCCACTTGCTTCTCACTTGCAGTCCACTTGTATGATTGTCGCACGTTATTTCTGGTGCAATACCATTTCATTATGTTAGACTTAGATACATTGATAGCCAGTTTGTTAATTTCAGCATATTTTGTTAAATTTGTCAATTGCCTCTGCAGACCGATAGGTGTGTGGTCGAGGGTGACAAGATTGTCCGCATAAAATAGGTAAGGTATTATATCCTCACCTAATTATGGAGGAAATGAGGACGTATTATGAAACACTAGATGCATGTCCTTTATGTAGAAGTTAAACAATTATGCCGCAAATAGGCAGCCTTGTTTTAGGCTGTGATTAGTGGTTATTGGCTTTGTGAGAAGACCTAGTTGGGTTATTTTAACTTGAATTGAGGTGCCAGAGTAAAACTGTTGGATGGTGTGCATGATGAGTATATAAGGCGGACAGCCGCATTACTCAGTTTCTCCCATAGGATTTTCCTAGAAACCGAGTCGAAGGCAACCTTAAAATCTATGAATGCCAGATACAGAGGGTAATTATGTACTTTTGCTTGGTGTTTAAGTGCTGACAAGATGGTTAAGTTGACAGAAGTGCAAGGCCAGTGACAAATCCAGATTGGTGTGGATCTCGCATCTTAGCTTCTGTTGCCCATTTATTTAGGTCCCGCAATGTGAGTCTGGCATATAGTTTACCCGGTATATCAAGTACAACCAGAGGTCGGTTATTTGCAGTCAAAATCCTATCTTCTTTTTTAAAAATAGGAACAATTATTGATCTTTTCCATGTTTCAGGAATCCACCCAGTTCTTCTAATTCTGCTAAACAATATATATAGTATGTTACTTCATCCATCTGGGTTTGCCTTTAAGGTTACATTTTCTAGGCTATCAGGACCAGGGGCCCTTGATGTACTTAACTTCATTATTAATAACTTTATATCCAACCAATCAAACTCCAAGCTATCCTTAGCATTTCTCAGTGAGGTTGTCTTGGAGATATGGTAATCATCGGCATATATTTTCTGGTAATATGATGACCATACTTCTTCGGCTATTGAGTTTAACAATAATGTTTTGTTGCTTTTTGTGGGTATGGAGTTCAACATTTTCCAAACGGCTTTACAAGATTTTGCTGCCAATGCTTTTAACATACATTCATTCTCAGCCTGCAACTTCAGCAACTTATGTTGCGCCACATAGTTCCTATATTTTGTGCGAAATATTTTGATTTGATACTTACTATCAAAAGTGTCTATTTTTTTCAATTTTCTCACATTTTGTTTTAGCCCAAATATATTATCTGATTGTGAGCATGCTTGTTTTTGTACTGGATCTGCAAGCTTTTATTTGCAGTAGCTAGGAAGGTATTACACGTATTAGTATAATCAAGTATCTCATTGTCAGTATAGCAATTATCCCCCATATTCAATTCTTTCTGTAAAACAGGCAAGCAATGGGACAGTCCATTTGATCAGGTTTTGAGCTTGTCCAAGTGTTAGGTGGTGACTATAATATGTGGACGTTATTAGTGGAGCTTAGTCCATGCTAATTGCAAAGATATTATGATCACTCAACTTGGTAGCTATAATTTGAAATGGTCTCACTTGGTTCAGGGCTGATTCTGATATGAAGGCATAATCCAATATCACAAAATCATATTACACAAAATCTTACTACATGGCAACAACCTTCATTTTTCAGATGACTGCATGAACATATATATTTTTGAATTCTACTTTTTATGGTGAATCAGAGAATACTCATTTTATTTCGGCACCACCTTCCTGGGAGAAGCTATTGTTTGTCGCGATTTGCTCTTGAGCCGAATTAGTAAAAAATATGCCACTTTAAAATTCAAACATTTATTTCACAATCTATCACCTCACCAACTTTTGAATTCCTCTGAATTATGAGAAGGTCAGGATCATGGTTTTCTTCCTAACTCAAATTCTGTACATCACAAATGGTTAATATTCACAGGGAACTGACAGGCTTTCTATGCCCTTTACTATGAGTCCTCGATGAGCTCGCTGGGATGCACAATTCTCTTTTATTCACTAGAGGGTGCCCAATGTTAATCAATAGCAATGCATACGTATGGAAGTTTGTAGTTTCATATTCCCAAAAAAGCCCCTCATGACTTTCATTTCTCCCCATTCGCATGCAACCCGAACATTTGCTTATCAGTAGATGTCTGCTTCTGCACAGTGTTTGACGATCCATTAAGGCTCTGAGATGCCATTTATTGGGGTCGAGTCAGCCCTGAAAGGTCTTTTCTGTTGACCTCCACAATTCTGATCTAATCTTTATATTTCTTTGTGTTTTAAACTGAACACCAGGCCTGTTTTCCTAGTGGGCCATAGCCAAAGGTCTGGAGGTCACAGTTCCAGATACACAGTAGTTCAGTGGAGGAAGGAGCAGCAGCCAGTTACATGCATAATTCTGAGAAAGATTGTGTTTTAAGTCGAAAAGATGTGTTTTAACATGAAACATTTGGTATTTCACCTGGGCCTGTTGTCCAGGTCCTTAAGACCATAATTAAAAAGATATGAGTCTGACTTTCAGTATTATTCACACATAGGCCTCAGTTAACACAGGGAACTATTGTTCACTTCTACAACAAGTAGGCTTTTCCATTTAAATGTCAGTTTATTTGTGGAAAGTAAGTGTCTTTCTCTGTGTCAAATGAAATATGTCACTTAGCTTCACTTTTTAATGTAAGGCACACTTATTTTTCAAATGCACAGCATTTCTATGTATCGTTTCCCATGTGTACTGCTGCAGTTTTGAGTCTGTCAAAATGTGCCTTTTCCCAGTTTACACAAAGTCAGCATCTGCAGCACCACATGTTTTCTTTTAATCCATTGGACACAGTTAGCAATATTACAGTTCCGAGGCACACTCTCCTTCAGCTGAGTGCCTTTCTAGTTTGACAAAGTTGAGGGTGGCCCATTTTCGTTGCCTCACTAGACCCCACGTTGGAAAGTAGTGTTTTGGACTGGCCTGCATATTCCAATAGGTATCAACATTACCCAGCTTCATTCTTATAATGTGGCCTTGCATGGCTTCTCTATTTCTGTCACTCTGGAGCTGTATTCTACCCCACAAATGAATAACGTCCAGTCCATATATTATGGTGGGTGACACTTTCATTTGTAAAAATGTAGGAGTGGTATATATGAGAAGGAACAGAATTGTTTACATATACTTTTCGTCAGAGCCCCAAAAGGTTTTATTTTATTTCTCAAGTATTCCCAAAAGTTGCTTATATTGGACTTATCCCCAATTTCAGCCACAAAATACAGTAAAGTTGCTACTTTTTAAAGAGGTTTCCTTCTTGTATTGTCCCACATAAATATTTAAATTGGCATATTCTTGGAACACATTCAATTTATGATGTGTGTCCCACATAAATATTTAAATTGGCATATTCTTGGAACACATTCAATTTATGATGGTGGCCATTTGGCGTCGCGTTGAACAAAATAATATCATCAGCAAAGGTGAGACATGTGTACTATACTTTAGTGGAAACAAAATAGCATTGTCAAGCTACTCCCCCAAACCTGAAAAATATAAATTGCAGAGGATGGGAGCCAACATACACCCTTGTCTTAATCTGAACATAGTTTTTATTTTTCTTGACAGGGTTCCTACCCCAATCAATCGAATCCTTATCCTTGACTCATCATTGAAATTTTAAGGAGACCCAATGGAATGCCCCAATTTTTTCACTTCAACCAAAGAAGTGGTCATCTTATGGTATCAAATGCTGCACTAAGGTCAAGGCAAGCCATGTGGACTGCCAAGTGTCCTTTTTTGTTTGCTTTACAGAACAAAATGGACATCAGAAGTCTATTTAATGTCGTTCCCATGCCTTGTCTGAAGCCGGTTTGCTGCATCTTAATTCTAACTGCCTTTGTAGCGCAGGTAACAAGATCTTTGTGGACGAAACCTTTGAATATATTACTTGTTGCATCCAGCAGGGCAATTGGAGTATAATTGCTTGGGTCTTGCTTATCCCCATTTTTTATAAATTGGTATTATATGAGACATATGAGACATATGGCAAGCAGTCAGGATTGTATTATTGTATTATTGCATATAGGCCCCTAAAGAAGGAGTGCACAAGGTTAGCCCATAAAGTTGAATTGCCTTCGAATGTCATATTTGATAAGCCATCTGGGCCACCTCTCTAGAATTTTAGAAGAATGAAGTAACAGCAAAATGTCCTCCCTCTTAAAATCAATATTGCAGCCAGGCGTATCTTTCCACTCTATGCAACCTTCCATAGAATGGTCCTCTTCGAAGGTTGCAGAGTAGAAATTGAAACAACATATTCGGGTATAGGATTGGTTCATGGGGAATGATTTCTGGTATTCGTTCAATGTATCCGTCCCCAAAAGAAACCTGTTATTTACATGTAACAATTGGATCATGACTTTGCTTTCTCTCAGCAGCATTTCCCTTTTGTGATACTTAAGCCAATTTTTGCAATGTTGCATTAACTGTCTTTTTTTCTTAATGGTATAGTCTAGCTTATTCATACACCCTTTTTGGATGGCTTCCAACTCTTTCTTTAACATAACATCTCTATCAGACATGGGCAGATGTGGAATGCAATGGTTACTCAGATTTACTAGGGGTAGTTAATCAAACAAGAATTCACAATTAATTCATACTTGTCCACATCCGACTATAGCAATAAGCATCCGATCGGGGGAGGGCTTCACCAGCTCGTTCTAGGCCCGAGCATAGCGATGGCCTTAACACCGGTCTCCGGCACCATTACCAGCTTCTGAAGCTCCCTGAACGGGTGCTTATTGCTATTAGCACCCTGAGTCTAACCCTTGGGTTGCCAACAGCAATAAATGTCTATGAATCAACAGGTCGCGGCTAGCGCAAGGTTCATAGATGCATACAAATGCATCCATTCTTCATCTAAGATGGTTGCCATCGGTGGAGTCGGGTGAGGTCTGAGAACATAAACAGGGAGAGTTGGGAGGGGGAGCTGGTGCAGAGAGAGAGGGAAGATGACCAGCGTGTGCCTCTACTGCTCAGGTTGCTCAGAACCTGGGCTTGGATCGTTAGATTCAGCTCGGGTTTTCAGCAACATGACTGGTTGACGCCCCCGCCGAGGGTGCAAATCATGTATGCCATACCCTTTTGTATGAAGCCAAAAGAAATTCACCACTCACTGAGAAAAGCGTGGTGATTTGACCAAACTAATCTGTTTTGACCCTCGTTTATAACTAAATTAGCTAACGTGGGATCTGAGGTACATTTCCCAAAGAACTATTTTAGAGTTATTTCAAGACATGCAAGATTGAAATGTCTGTATAAGTAGATATTAAAGAGGTACATATCTTGAGAATAGACAGTGATACAAAAGTAAAATCTAAAACCGACAAGGACAAACCCCTACACCAAGTCGGCGCTATGGGTCTGTCACGTCAAATATTCCCATTTAAATGAACTAAACGCCAAATCATTTCAAATTGAAGCCCATATCTTACACTGGTTGCCTTTCCCATTATTGGCCCATTTCAACTCCTCTCCAAAAGTAGGGGAGGATGAGGCATTCAGACAAAAAGGGTATTGTTTAGCCTCCAATATTACACTTAGAGCCATATTTAATGGATTCCAATGCAAATGTATTAATGATATCAGACTTTCTGGCCTGTCCCTAGAACTAACAAGCTTTACTGCTAATAAACCCTCTGCCTTTGTTAGTATCTCAGTAGCAAAAATGGCCAAGTCTTTGTGAACTCCAGTTAATAAGACCCAAAAGGCCCTCTTTTGCAGGTTTATGGAAAGTATTAAACCCACCCACTGGCATTCTATCTATCAGCCATCCATGGCTCTTGAAAAGAAAACAACAGTTAATTCCGGTTTTATGTGCTATTTTTGATTTTGTATACCTATAAAAAGGCAAAGGACCACTTTTCCACGCCCCTGCCACTCCGCAGGATTCCCCCTTTCCCCAATCCAACACAAACACACCTCTCTCTCTCTCTCTCTCTCTCTCTCCCTCTCTCCCTCTCTCTCTCTCTCTCTTCTCTCTCTCTCTCTCTCTCTCCTCAAATGCCGCTTCCGGGTCCTTGAGTGCCTGTCAGCCCGTGCACGCACTCCATAATTCCTTTTATGTGAGTAAAATAGAACTGCGGGCCACATATTTTTTGAACCTCTGAAATTACAAAATAGAGCATTTGTTCCCGCTAAAGAGGCGAAACACCCACAAGAGTCACAGTAGATTTGCATAAAGCTGATGGCAGCCATGACCAATCTTTAGATCCAGACTCTACAGGGATTGACTGGTCCGACCGAGTCACCGTTCTCAAACACTATATTTGGAGGTCAGTGTGTCTTTCCAAAGGCCCAGTATCATAACCATGCTTGTCCATTCGAATGCTTTTAGGCATATATAAATCGAAGCCCTGAACTAATAGAGACGCCGCTACTTTTCATATAACATTCTAAGTAAATTGGGATCTTAGATGTAAAATGACCCTCTCCAAGCATTCAGAGGCAATTAAGTGAATTTTTGTTGGCACCTTTGATCTATTTAAGGGACATACTTTCTTATCCTCAAACACGCCTTCTAGTGTTAAATCGGAACTATTTCAGTCCAACTCTGACTGTGAGCCTACTTTTTTGTCTTTTATGTTAAAACCTGGCCTAGAAAGCAATGCTAAGACCTGATACTCTCGGCCTCATTACAAGTTGGGCATTGTGGTAAAAATCAGCGGTCATGCGGCGGTCAATTCCGTTATCGCTGCATTACTGCACAGCCCAACTAAGTGTTTGGTGGAGAGGAGGAGGATTCACCTCCAGCTGTAAGCTGGATCAAATAAGAATTCACAATTAATTCATACTTGTCCACATCCGACTATAGCAATAAGCATCCGATCGGGGGAGGGCTTCACCAGCTCGTTCTAGGCCCGAGCATAGCGATGGCCTTAACACCGGTCTCCGGCACCATTACCAGCTTCTGAAGCTCCCTGAACGGGTGCTTATTGCTATTAGCACCCTGAGTCTAACCCTTGGGTTGCCAACAGCAATAAATGTCTATGAATCAACAGGTCGCGGCTAGCGCAAGGTTCATTGATCAAATAAGAATTCACAATTAATTCATACTTGTCCACATCCGACTATAGCAATAAGCATCCGATCGGGGGAGGGCTTCACCAGCTCGTTCTAGGCTCCAGCTGTAAGCTGGAGGTGAATCTGCCACCTTTGTGCCTAAAACAATAGCAAAATCAGCAGAATTACTGTCGGCGGAATTACTGCCGGCAATAATTCCACCTAAATCCTCAAGGAGTCCTATGGGCTCCAATTAATGGGGACTTACACCCCTTACCACCATTTGGAATCTGGCTGTAATTCCTCCAGACCAAGTGGCGCGAACAGTAATTCAGTTTGGTGGTATCTCGGCAGATTTACTGCCGAGATACCACCAAACTCGCGATGAGGCCGTCTGCGTTATTTGTCATATTAACAGTGGCGACAGAAAATACTGGACCCACACTCAGATCTGGAGCCAGAGTAGACCCGAAACCTCTTCAGAAGTTGAGGCATTTGTCACAGAAATATCCATTGTGGGTTTTTGAATCATGTGTACAGATACGTTCCATTCCAAAGCCTTGGCAGTATGCCCCGAGTTGGCGGGCCAACCCTGTCGGTAACGGCCCACCACCCAAGTTAAGGGCCCGAGTGAAGTTCTCTACACAGTGCTCATGGTGTCTTTTTTTGGTTTTGTTGTTGAAAAAAGAAACTTACCTTTGATGTGAGTCTCGCGGCAATGCAGATGGGCCCCATGAAGTCTGTTTTCAATGTTGATGACTAAGGTCTTCAACATTGAAAACGGACTTCATGGGACAGCATAGTGTCTTTTTTTTTTAAAAGACACCATTAGCACCCGTGTATTTACCTGAAAGTGTAGTGTTATGTAGAAAGGCTGGCAACGCTGTATGTTGGTTACAAATGCACACCGAATGTGGCCTACACGGCAAGGCTGGTTGTTGGTGAACAGAATGCCATCTGTGAGGACGGAAATAGCCTGAGCTTTTTTATTTTTAGTGATAAAATGATGCAGGTAATTTTGCCTCTGAGACTAAGAAGCTCTTCTGATTAAGCTCACTTTCATAATGCTCCATACCAAAAGCATACTACCCACTTGTCCCTCGGATGTGACTGTCTACTGACGGTTCTATGTTCTTTCGCCAACAGGAGTTTTTTCGATGGAATATTTGCCTAGATAATGTGACTGTCTACTGACGGTTCTATGTTCTTTCGCCAACAGGAGTTTTTTCGATGGAATATTTGCCTAGATAAATTCCATTAAAAAAAACTCAATGAATTTTCATTTTTATTTTGGGGGTCTCCCGATCCCCCCAACTCCGCCTGTCCCTATACTATTCCCCTTACGCCGAAACCCCTCCACACCTCTTTTAACCCTTTCCCCCTCTATATTTGGATTCGCTTTTTGGGTGGAATTCTTTTGGGAAAGATTCCATCGAAAAAAAACTGTTGGCCAAACAACACAATATCCCACTGACCAAGCAGCAGCCTTGTAGTTGCAACATAGCAGGTTTAAAGGCACATGCATTCCTGAACATAGCTGCTGGAATCCAAAGTTCTAACAGGCAAGCGTGGCTTTTCAACAGTGAGCAACTCCGGTTAAAAATATCATAATTGTGTACCTCCATAAGTCTGCTGGCAGTTTGTAATAACTAAATATAAGCCAGGTGTTGTTTTGCTATGGAGGCTGCTGGTATAACACAATTATACAAACACAAACAATTGATGGAATTTTTATTGTAAGCAGTTGACAGTAAGTCATTCATGATGTTCTCTGCTGTGTATCTAGCTATCTGAGCTAGCTGTATGCAAATGAACCATATGGGTTTGTGAGGAATTGCCATCTGGCAAAGGTGTAGAAGCCCTGACTTTTTTGATTTGTAGAAAATAATAAAATGATGCGGGTAATTCGATCTCAGAAAGGGTGGTCTGCTAATCAGACCCCCCTTTCATAAGCTCCATACTAAAAGCATAGTAACATTTGTGCCCTGCTGCAACAACTTCTGATCTGCAGCACATGCTCTCCAGTGGCACAGAGCAGCTTCAGAGGTTGCGGATGCCCTTTTGGCAGCTGCTGTGACATCCAAGTCCCTGCAGCAAAGAGACTGCATTTAAAGTTTGCACCTCTGTTCCAAAACCACATAGTCATGAGGAATTACTATTGTGGTGGCAGTTTATTCTTTAAACATAAAGCTAGTTTAGAGTATGGTGGATAGCAAATTAGTAAATCACAAAACTTTAAGAAGCTACATCTGACTTATGTCATACATGTGTCAACACTGTGAACTCAGGGCAGCTGTGGAAGGATTCTGCGTATTCTGGTCAGACAGCCTGGCCCTGCCATCCTGCAAAGCAGGAGTCTGAAATACTGTGCCTCTCCATTGATCCTTTGTGAGGTCTGGTAACACCTCTCTCCAACAGGACAGACTCTCAGCAGGAGCTTTCATTGGACACTCGAATCAGAGGGCACACGCTACACAAAAGGCCTAGCCTCACACCGGGATATTACATACTGAAAGGCTTGCTGGTGCTGTGGGTTTGAGAAGGTGGTGAGTTAGTGTAGCCAGGAAGAGCTCCGCACAAGTGGGGAAGGGAACTATCCTCTTGCTTCTTTCTGCGCCATTTCCCTTAGCTCAAAGCACTCTGCATATGATGCAGGAAGGCAAAGACCACTTGTCATACGTTTCTCAAACTATGCCTTTTTATTTGACAGACAAAACTGAGATAAAGAATACTGCCAGGGAAGAGATTGCGCCCATGAATTGTAATGCGCAGTCTAGTGTCTGTCACACCCTGGTTGGTTCCAGGAAACGCCCAGCTGTAATGCAGGAGTTCAACAACATCACAGCCAAGAGCCGGCAGAGAGATCCTACAGGCGCCACCAAGGACGCAGAAGTAGGCCGTGGACGGAAGTCTGAGAACCGAAGGGCTGAAGGAAACAGCGTCCCGGATCCGTGGGAGACCCGTAGGCTCTGTAGTGGAGGCAGCATGTGAGAGCGCCGGCACAGGCACTGCTAAGTTGCTTTGAGAGTCGGGAAGCAGACAGTACAAGGTACCGTGGCCAGAAGGTACAGCCGACCAACGAAAGGAGATGCAGGCAGCCCATACACCGGGCTTCTAGGAAAACTGCACTGGTACGCTGCGAGGCTACACGAGAGAGAGAGAGAGATGACTGGGATGAGAAGCCATGTTGGGCTTCATCCTGGGGCAGAGAGTGAGAAAGCTTGTAACTGCAAGCCAGGAGAAGCCTCCTGAACTCTGTAGGAGAAGCAGAGGACATCCGAGGTGGAGCAGCAGTTTCCCAGAGTAGCACAGAAAGCCAGTGAACCCACAGAGAAAGGATGGGACACTGGAGCTTATGTGCATGAACTGTGAGAGAAGTTTACCTGATGCAAGTAAAGAGCAGCGGTCCCTAACTCAGTTGGTGACTGTAAAGAACATTACAGAGGGAGGTGAATTGGCAAAGTCAAATTGCAGATTGTGAAGTGTGAAAGAAGGAAGAGAACTCGGGGAAGAAACATACCCCCTCTTGTCCTTAAAAGGTGTTGGATGATTAAAACCCAAAGTCCTGGCAAGAGAGTATAGGAGGCGAACTGCGAATCTCGGATTCGCACCCACAAGAAAATGTATAACTAAACCTGGCAGGAGAGTATACCAGGTGTTTTACGAACTGCTTAATTGTGGCGTTAACGGGACTCTGAACAGATTCCTATTTAAAAGAATAATTATTTTAGATTTATTTCATCTAATATTCCTTGTATTATATTATATTGCCAAATGCAGTGATTTTGCATGCAGTATTCCCCTCAGAACCATGCACAGTGGTAAAACATGCAGGGTTTTCAAATAACCCACCTTTTACTGATACCACCAAAGTCTGAATGAGGATCATACTTTTTTATCCAGGCCATGTAAATGAACAGTGAGTTATCCAGACATGAGCAAGGTGACGAAACTACTGATAGGGGTTAATGGTCCAGGGTTTATCAGGTCAGTGTCATCAAATGTACCCAATGTCTTCAAACAAATGTAGAAAGCTCCTCCTCTGTGTTATGTCCATTCAGGGATTTGGCATGCACATTGAGAATCAGTTTGAATTCAGACTGTCACAAAATGTTCTTCCAGTCATCTCTCTGGAACTCGCAACTCTGCAAGTAAGGAGCAGCAGTCTCCTAACTCACTTGGTGACTGTAAAGAACATTACAGAGGAAAGTGAATTGGTAAAGTCAAACTGCACATAATTAAGCCTGAAAGAAGGAAAGGAACTCAGTGAAGAATCATACCCCTCCTCTTGTCCTTAAAAGGTGTTGGATGATTGAAACCTAAAGTCCTGGCAGGACAGTATACAGGGCCAACTGCAAATCTGGGATTCACACCCACAAGGAAATGTACGACAAAACCAGCCAGGAGAGTATACCAGATGTTTTGCGAGTCTGGGACCTGCACCAAAATTGTGTAAAAGAACTACATGAGAGGACCTGGCAGGGGAGTATACTAGAAGTTTTGCAAGTCTGGGACCTACGCCCAAGTTGAGATATCTTGAAAAAAGAATTTCAAGGAAGACTCATGCCCTTAGGATTTTTAATTGCATTTTTGGTATTTTGAAAATAGAATCCCAAGGAAGATTCATGCCCTTAGGATTTTTAATGGCATTGAATGTGGAAAAGACCCGGGGAAGGGAGCCATTCCTTAGAACTGTGAACATTATCCATTGGGAACCTTTGCTGGATTTATACCTTTTTGATGAACTTAAATGTGTGCACTTTCCAAGCTGAAGACAATACCCTTAACAACTTGGAGTTAGTTTTGGAATGCGAGGGCACGGATAGTATTACGGACACAGGACATTTTTGCTTGGACATCTTGGCACAGGACAGACCCTTCGTTTTTGTTTGAGGTAGGGAAATACCTCCTAGATTAGGCAGAGTGAGGCATTTCCCATCCCCCTTTATTATTTAATAAAAGTCTCTATCAATCATCATGAGTTCTCTGTGTCTGAGTCTCATTCCTGGTTTCTCATACCCGCCTCCCATGAAGTACCATCACTTCTTCAAAAGAGTTGGCAACTATCCCATCCACAGATATCGGGATAGTTCCACAGTACCAGTCTGGTAATAAACCTCAGGGAGAATCACTGGGGAAATGAAGTTTTGACGACTGGTTATTCGGCCTAGAAAACATCATTCAAATAAATGGATCACTCCAGTTGAGTTGAGATTATTGCATATTTTTTCCAAATACTGTCACTTTGTCTCCTACATGCTGTCAGTATACACCGAGTGGATATTCCCGACCAAGGTGGTGACAAGTTGGTAGACCATTTCTATTCCCATTTAGTGGGTAGATTAATTTGGGAGCAAGTAGACACTATTCGATCTATGGGTTTTCATGTATTGTGCTTTAAAGATCCATTACATGTTTCTTCATTCTTAATGAACTCTAGAGGTCAGAGCAATACCAAGGACACCGGTTTCCCTGTGACAACATCAAAAAGGGACTATACTACAACAACAAGGACACTTAAAAATACAGGGGTTCAATTCACCAACTCCGAACTTGGAGAAGATTGGTCATGGCTAATAGCTGTAATCTCTAAGAATACTATTCCAAAAGGTCCAATGAGTTGTCTTCAAAGGTTCTTTTAAAATTCTCTCTTGGAATAGTTGTGGCTTTATTTAATTTCATTATTGGGTATTTATATTGTGCCTATACACAAGGTGTTTCAAGGAGCAACAAAGCAAAGGAGTGGGGGTCAGGGATGAAGAAAAACAAAAACAGTCCTACTAGGCCTTGTGACATTCAGACCGTGCAAGTGTAGTAACAAGAAGTGCAGGGGAGTGGGAAGTGACAGTCAGGGCGGTAGGGCCCATGGGTAAAGCGAGTGCCAGGGGAGGCCAGGTGGAAAGAGCCAGGGGACTGCAGAGAGTGCAGGGGCAGAAGGTCCACATGCTAGGTGCGAGGGATGGGGCTGGAACGGTTACAGCGGTGCAGGCCCACCCATGCTAGAGCAGGGGGATGGAGCCCAGAAGGGCCATTGCAGAATGTGGTGTGGGGTCAGCGGAGACCAAGTGCAGAGGTAGACTGGTCGAGGAGGGCATGGTGCCCTGCAAGAATCTGAAGGAACCACACAGCCAGTTGAGAGGCAGAGGGGGACATTAGCAGGGAGAGGGAGAGGCAAGGAGGGGAGAGATCTACCCCTCCCCCCCCACTCTCTGCTTGGAAAAGCATCTGATCTGCAGAGAGTTTGAGCTAGAAGACAAAGGGCTCTGGCAGGGAGGTATTTAGGGAGAGAGCGTTGAATTTAACAGGGTCCCAGGCCCCAGAGAGCCTTGTGGATGATGCAGAGGGTCTTGAACAGGATCCTTGCAGCAACCGGGGGCCAGTAGAGAGATTTTAGGGCTAGAGAGAAGTGGTCTCTGGGCTTGAGGCCAAGGATAAGTCTTGCTGTCCTATTTCGGATTAGTGGAAGGGGCGAAGGGACGTGTTAGGCATATTGAGGAAGAGGCTGTTACAGTAGTCCAGCCTGGAGAGGACCAGAGCTCTGGAGACATTGAGTTTCTGGGGGAAGGTGAGGAAAGGGAGAATGCATCTGAAGAGGTGCAGCTGAAAGTGGGCCTTCTTGGCAAGGTCTGTGATTAGAGGAGAGAATGAGAGAGAGGAGTTGAAGATGACACCAAGGTTTTTTGCCTCACAGGAGGGTGAGGGTAGGGGGCCCATGGAGGGCGGCCTGAGTATAGGAGGCAAGGAGGGAGCTGGGGTCCCAATAAGAAGCATCTCAGTCTTACTGGCATTAAGGCAGAGATTGTTAGCAGTGCACCATGTATGAATAGCAGACAGACAGCCAGGAATGAGAGAGGACGAGGAGGAGGCAGAGGCGGGAAGCTTGAAGGAGAGCTGCGTGTCGTCCGCATAACACTGGAAGTTAGGAGAGAAGGTGGCGATCAAATGGGCTAGAGGGGCAAGGTAGATGTTGAAAAACCAAGGCAAAAACATAGAGCTCTGAGGGACACCACAGGTGCAGAGGGAGATGGAGGACAGAAAAGGGCCCAGTTGAATCTGGGAAGGTCGGTCAGAGAGGAAGGAGGTCAACCAGTCTAGAGCCAGGTCCGTGATGCCAGGGGTACCACAGAGCTGATTTATAAGGGTGGCATGATTGACCATATCAAAGGCAGAGGAAAGGTCAAGAAGGATGAGACCGGGAAGAGAGTTGGAATCGAGAGTTGAGAGCAAGTCTTCACAGGTGTTCAGGAGTGCAGTTTCCATGCCTTTGGCAGCTCTGAAGCCAGACTGATGGTCGTGGAGATAACCTACAGATTCAGTGTGGTGTATAAGCTGGGAGATTGCCAGCTTCTCCAAGAGTTTGCCCCGGAAGGGGGTTATAGAGTTATGGTGGTAGTTAGCCGGACCAGAGGGGTCGTCAAAAGGCTTTTTGAGGAGAGGGTGCACAAGGGAGTGCTTGAGGAGTGCATGAGAAGCAACGGGAAGTGGCAAATGAGTGATTGCAGAAATCTGCAAGGGAGACAATGTTGTTTTATTAATGAAGTGAGGGGCCAGTGCAGTGCAGAGGGCCTGGGAAGGGAGAGGAGAAATGGAGACTGCAGTAGGATTGGTGAGTATCCCACTGATATCTGAATATCATTAAGGTGGGTAACTCCAAATCCACCTTTTGTGGTCATGCTATTCTGTTTATACAGGAAACTATGCTGACAACTCCACTTATTATGGATGGCTACCACATCTTTATGTGGGAAGCCATTGAAGGCATTAGTGGTATGCCATATGGTGGCTTGGTTATTGCTGTAGACTTAACATTGGAACTAATGGCTTACCCTATAGAAACTAATAAAGAAGGAATTCTAGCAATAGGGGTGGAGTCAGAAACGTGTGAAATCAAAATGCTTTTAGTTATTCTATATTGGAGTCTTGATAAGTGCCAACTTTGTGATATCCAGACTGCCATTGAGGATACTATAGGTGCATGGTTGGGTAATGGCCATGAAAGTAATATTGTCATCTGTGGTGACTTTAACTCTGCTTGTGCTGACGACATAACCAACGAAGGGGAGTTTCCTATAGTTAGTCGCAGCAGTCGCAGAGGTAAACTATGGCGGGGCTTCTTGGAATCTTGGAATCTCCTACTTTTTTTCCCGAAAGGAGTGGATCTCTTGAATAATACTTACTCATGGAATAGAGGCGTTTCTTTTTCATGGTTTTATCATGTCTTTGTATCGTACATTTTAATGCTATATTGCTCTGAATTACCAATTGAAAACATTGATTGAAGTGACCATTTGTTGCTTAAATTTGAAATGTATTTAACCATACAAAAACAAGAACACTCTCTGACTTTAGCATTGGTAGAGCCACATAGAGGAGGTATATCAGTTAAATAGAACCACTCTCTATTGAGGAAATTTATTAGGGCGTTGAACAACCTATTTTTTACAAACTGTTCTAATAACCATTGTGAGCTCTTTAAGACCAATACCATCAATAACACTGTTACTACTACCTGCCTGTAACAAATTATTGGGAAAGGCTCTTGTATTGTACCTAGAACTTTGTCACATTCGTTTGACATGAGGATTTCCACGGCTAAGCAAGAGAAGAGGGCTGCAATTAGAAATCTTCGACGTCAGTTTTTAGTTCCAGGCAAATATACTGCCGCTAAGAAAAAGATTTCCCAATATTATAAGAACTTTACCAAAAGACTAAAGATATAACTATGTATAAATGACAGCCAGAAAGCTATAACTTATTTGGTCAATGTGAAATCTTCTCAATTCTGGGATTTGATAAACCCAGTGACAAAGCCTAATCCCTTTGTAGATTTGTGTTTCATTGGTGAGAACGTCTGGGTGAAGCATTATGAAAAAATCTCTGAAAGAATTAAGTAAGGATATGATTGTAATTTTTCCCAATCGATCATCCATGGCAGGTAAACTAGCACCCAAGGGCCTTTTTTTTCATCTTCAGGAGCTCGCCTCTCCTTTTGCCCACGACCCCTGCAGCTGGTAAGCACTGGTGACCAGTGTGTGTTGGATACTTTATTTTTCGTTTTTGTCTACGCATTTTTCTTTCTCTCCTGTGTTTCCTCCATTTGTTGTCTCTTCCTCCCTCTCAGTCTCCCATTGGTTCGTGTGATTCACACACGTGACTGAAAGGTAAACTAGTACCGGAGTGGCTTTTAGTCATCTTCAGGAGGTCTCTGCTCCATTGGCCTGCAGCATCTCCAGCGGATAAGCACTGGTGACCAGTTGGGTACTTTCTTTTTTCTTTTTGTCCACACTTTCCCTTCTCTCCTTCATTTCCCCCTTTTGTTGTCCTTTCCTATCCCTCCCTCCCAGTCTCCCATTGGTCTGTGTGATTCGCACATGTGAACGGAAGCCCCATCTTCAGAGGCTTTCCAAGGGCATCTTTGCCTGGGCAGCCAGCAAAGGGCTATTTTTGTCCCTGTTAAACTGTGGATGCCAACAACCAACTCTGCTGCTTCTTGGATATTATTATCTCCCGCTTAGACTATGTAAATTCCCTCTATCTGGGCGCTCCCGCCTATCAGCTCAGAAAGCTCCAGTGGATAAAAAAAACTCTGCAGCCAAACTTCTCCTTGCTCTTGCACCCAGAGAACACTTCACTCCACCCTTAGAGTGCTTCACTGAATTCCTGTCAGCTGACGGGCGACCTTCACGGCCATGTGCATTACACACCATGGTCTCCACAAGACAGGTCCTGAATTCCTCCAACACAAGCTCATACGATAGCAACCCATCAGAAGCCTCAGATCTGGCTCTGCACTCCTCCTTGTGACCCCCACTACAATTTCACCACAGTTGGAGAATCCTCCTTCTCCATCCAAGCTCCCACCCTCTGGAACTCCCTGCCACTCAGCATCAGCCGCAATGAGGACTACATCTCCTTCAGGAAGTCCCTCAAAACCTGGTGATTCCCTCCAGTAACCTGACAATCTTTCCCCAGTTCATGCTTTCCTTCATTGCACCTAGGCTTGACACTGTCAGTGCCTCCCCAATATATTCCCTAGAGCAAGGTAAATATAATTTTGGAGCAGACCGGATGATTTAATTACTTGGCTACATCAAAGCAAAGATCCAAATGAGGCCCAAGGTGTGTATTTATGCACCACTTCAGTGAACACCAGCCACAGGCACAGCCGCCTACCCGCACACATTCGCCTCCATACACCAGACTGAAACACAAAGCACAACATCTCTGCCATCAGAATGCTGCTTTCTTGTCATCGTATGACAAGAAATGTGGTCTAGCTGGACACATAACGAGAATCTCTGATGGGCTTTCTCCTGACCACCTCTCAGCACCCATCCACATGCCTGACCATTCCACCCAAATCCCTGTTTTGGCCAAATGCACACATGCATTCTATTCCTTACAACAATGTTCACATTCCTTGGACTTCGGTCCCCCGAGGGCGCCCTCCCCACAAACGCGTTGACGCAATACAGATGGGATGAAGGCGCTATATAAATGACAAACTACTACTACTACTACCACTTTGCTTATTACAACTGTGATCAATCTAGCGAATCATTATGGTCCAGATTGATGCAAGGTAATAGTATATCTCTTACGTTGGCACTATATAGATTTGTAATGGCTCTTTTTGACCTAATGCAGATACAAATCTAACCTAATGATGGAATTCTTAATTCTGCGAGGTTTTAAGAATCAGGATATTGAATGTTCAACATTCTCACCTGTATTTTTAGACTTATTGTTCAAGATCAATTGAAAGACATATGCTTCCTGTGTTTAGAGAGGATGTGTCTTAGATTAAATCCACAATCTTTTAGAGGGGACTATTGTCTATTTTATAAATTCTATTTCATTGTGAAAGTACCTACTGAATATGTTAGGTTTTATTAATTTTAGTTTGTGTACATTTACATTTTCTCTTTTATTAATTCAATTGTGTGATTTTGCGTAAGATTTAACTTTGAAAACCAATCGCAATACAAAAAAGAGTGCTGCATCTTTCTATCTTTGCATATTCTGTATTCTTTCCAAAGGGGTGGGTTTTGTAGTGTTTTCTATTCAGTTATTGTTGCATGTGGTGTTTAATTAAAGTATATCTATTTTTATGGAATCTTGATAGGACAATCCTTTATTTTGGACTGTTGTGCTTTGCTTGTTGGCTCGCTACGGTTTTGCATTCAGACCTCTCTAAAGAATATAGCCTACCCTCTGCCCATGCTACCACAAACGGTGAACACAGTATACTAATGACTACGTCTGTTTCACCTTTATGATTGGGATCACTCTAGTTTTGTAGAGGTGTGTGGCCTGAGTTGGCAGTTTGGCTGCTACTCATCATTGTACTCCTTTGGGCAGAAGTCATTTAGTCATGAGTCCCACTCAGGAGACCCTCTCTTTAACCCCCTTGAGAAGGCTTGGAACAGGAACTTTTCCATGGGTTGATATCTGAGAACCAGTGCTTAAAAGACTTTCCTGTCATTACAATAGCCACCTTTCACTCTGGTGCTGATTACCAGTGTCCTTTTGATGTAGGCGGCCAGAGTAGGAGGGCAGGTTTAGAATAGCTCATAAGAGAGCTTCAGTCCAATGAGGTATCCCGCAATCTTGCTAGGGATCCCAAAATTCCTGTTTCCCACTTCCTGCAGACTGAGCACTCTGGGTATGACATCAGAACGCAAAAGATACTTGACACAGCAGCCTGGTTTGAACCCTTAACAACTAGCTTGGTATGGAACAGTCCATTGTCACATTATGCCGATATGAGGGGGGGACACCCTTCCCTTAGTTGATTCATCTTTGAATTCTGAATAAAGAAGGGTTCAATTGGAACTCTGTATCTGCTCCAAAGTCTTCTGCCATAGCTGTGAAGACAGAGGGCTCCTAGGAAGAGGCAAACTCTTCCCCTAATCATCCCAAGTGATTATCTGGGGTGACTGCTGTGTATCAAGGCCTATCTGCTGCTTGAACACTGGAACCAGGGTCTTGATCACTGGAGATAAAGGAACACTCCAGGTGCTCTCTGGCAACCTTTCTGGCATGGATGTGTACAACAGAGGACTCCATTTGCTCCTACAGATGCTGGGCTGGGTCTCCCAGCAACCCAGAAGACTAGCTGCAAGCTACAGCCATCGTCCACCTCAAGACAGTTTTTGAGCTGGCTGAACCGTGATCGACTCACTTCAAGCAGCTGCAGGACCGGCGGTGCTGCCTATGGCCCGCCATGTTCTTCTATCTGCTTTCTTCCTTTTTGACCCCTATCCTCGATGACTTGACGCATCGAATCTGATCGTCCTGCATCCACCCGCCCGCTGGCCTGACTCCAAAGAAGCAGCTGAGAAAACACAAGAGATTTTTCACTCAACAGTTCTACCCCATGTAGAGATACAATAAAAAAAATAATCGAGTGGTCCAGTAGACGAGACTGTGCAGCAGGGTGTGTTACTCTTGCTTGTTCTCCCTAAAACAGACCTGCCTAACATTTTAAGTGCCAAATGGTTGGGGCTTAGGTCATTTTCCTGTCTTCTGTCATTGCTGATGTCAGGAACATCTGATAGAAACAGAACTGAATCAAACGTGTACTAAATGCATATGGGCCTCATTACACGGTAGGCGGTAAACCATGGTGCTATCACCACCATGGAGAAAAGGGGAATTACCACCCTATTCCAAGGTTGGCGCGGCGGTAATTCCCCCTTTCTCCATGGCCCTTCCCCATTCCCATATTTGCCCCATAGGGCTCAATGGGAATGGGGAAGGGGCTAATTACGGTACCGCAAATTGCGGTACCGTAATTAGCGCCAAGGTCCCTTTGCGGATCCCAACTTTAACGGCTGGTCTACACCAGCCGTTAAGGTCGGGTCCCGCAAAGGGACCTCGTAGTAAGGCGGTAAGGGTTTACCGGTACCGGTGCCCTTACCAGTACCGGTAAACCCTTGCCACCTACCGTGTAATGAGGCCCATAGTCTTCTTCCCAAGGTGGGCCTGGCTATTGATTTGACTTTCCCTAATGTTCTATGCCATGAAGCCAAACCCACTGAAGAATGAGTAACCCGGTGTGGGGGCTAACCTTTGCAAGTCCCTGCCCACGTTATGATGTAAGGGAAATGCCAGAAGCAAGTGGTAAATACACCTTGGAATCTGTGAACAGAAAGACTGAAACAATGATATTGCCTGCATTGTCTTATCTGATTGAATGTAATGACTTCCCATAAATGATAGGAGGTCAGAAGGATCCAAAACTGACATAGCATTCAGTTGGTATTAACAGACAAAACAAAGTAAAACAAAATACGTCAGTCACCTTCCTAAAAACCAAGTGACCACGGTTTATGGTAAGCAAGGGCTGCTATGAGACAATTGTTAGAATATTCCATTTCTTTACATGCAATCAAAGTAAAGATATGTACTATTTATTCTGCATATGTTTTAACTGATGTCTTAAACAGATCTTATTATTTATATTTTACAAAACACAAAAACTTTGACTGAAACCTTGGTGTATATTCTTTACAAATGACAAAATTAGCCAACCAGGGATTATTTCCCACAGGACGCAACTGGTCTTGTTATTTCAGCCAGGCACACAGTTAACTGGGAAAACCAGAAATGTATGTTTGGGTCGTTGGGGTCAGGATGGGTGGGAGCCCGAAAAGCTCTGATGAGAAGAGTAGCTGCATGTGGGCTTTTTAGGCGAGACGAGCAGGCTGTAGAATTGCTCTGAAACAGCCAGTAAAACAAAACAGCTCACACAAATATCCAAAAATAGAATAATGTAGAATTAGTGGTCGCTCCATTCACAAGGATCCCAAACCTGTTTTCCACTAGGAGTAATTATTCTAAGGTGATAATTTCTACAACCTGTCAGACATCGGCAAGAGTGTAAAGTGCCTAGTATATCTTTTGAGAGACACAGAAGACCAGATATTATGGGTCTCATTACGAGTTAGTCGGTAATTGGGAAAATTGACGGTAACTAAGTTACCCCCAATTTTACCACTACGACTGTTACCTGGTACATTTCTGATTTTGCACTCTCTTTTGGTTTCTTTGAGATGCATCGGATATGAATGGAGTGGGTTTATGAAAGGACTGGCCTAACAACTAACAGCCATGAAAGCAGATGTCGCAGAGCACAGCCCAGCTGAGCTGTGGAATGCCATAGGCCTTGCAGATGGGCATCAGTAGCCCTCCCTCGAGAATGTACACAGTTCTGAAGCTGCTGGCTGAAGTCTCAAGGTTGCTAAGAGCCTGCCTTGCAAAGACAATCTGAAGTTACGAAATGTACTTTATTCCCCCTCTTTGGCGAAATGACCTGTTGTTATGAATACGTTCTGTTAGTGGGAGGGGAATAAATATATAGATTTTGCATTGTACATAAGTATGAGCCAGACCTGGGAGGGGCACAGTTGAATGCAGCCCTCCAGAGCCTGGTGTGTGTGTTAGCAGTACAGCGCTTTTACACCCATCTTCTGGCTTTGTGTATTATTTGTGTCCGAGTGCCGAGTGCCTGGAATGCCTGAGACGGTGTGAGGGAGCTCAATGAGCACTAGTATTGTGGGCCGCAGGACGAATGTGTAATATGTAGTGCAGACCCCGGGAGCTCCTCTTCATGAAGTGCATGAATGTCGATTACAGCAATACAGCGGGTAAGTGAAACATTTTTTTTCGCTGTACCTGTTGCACGTTTGATTTGTGGAGTTTGGAGTCTTCAGGGACTCTAGGAATAATACGGAGATAGTGCCTCAGAGTGCCGTGGTGTTATAGTACAGGGTCGCATGGGCACCTACAGGACTGAAGTAAGGTCAGAGCCTTCTAGGGCACCTGTGATACAGTCAATGCACCTGTCGTGGAGAGGCAGTGTAGGGTCGATGCTGTAGAGGGCACAGAGTGGGAGTGTGAGGTCTGAAGCTTGAGTTAAAGTGGATTAAGACAGATTACAGAATACAGATTACAGAATACTGCTCCAGTGGCAATATGGCAGATGCTGGTCCACTGACCAGACAAAAGGCGGGGGCAGATCTGTCATGTAAGTAAGTGGTGAGGGCTGTTCTGGAGAGGCTGAAGAGCACGGTGGACAATTGGAATGTGGTCCCACAGTCGGTACTAAGGAATAAGTGGGTGGGGGTTGCCCAGGAACAGCAGTCACAGGCGGTACAGCAGGGAAGGGACACAGGAGATGGGGCTGAATCACAAGCAAAGCACGGAGATATCACAAAGGAGAGGAAGGCAGAGAGTGAGCAGAGACCCTCAGAGTTTGCAATAATGCTTACACTCATTTTCATGAGGGGCACAATATGGCGGCTGCTGCCAGACGAGATAAGGAGGGTGGTGGAGGGGAATGTGGATGTGGAGGAAAGGTTAAGATCCGCCTAAGGGTGGTCATACATTCTGAATGCAGCTGATGACGGATGGCTGAGAATGAAAAAATCAGTGTGAGTGAAGGAGTGGGAGGAGGGAGGACACACACAGGGGCAGGAATGTGAGGTGCCAGCACCAGTGCCTGTGGTGGTTAGGGTGGATGACGCACAACGCTGTGGGGTGGCTCTATGTATTTCTGAGAAAGGGGAGGAAGAGGAAGTGGGGGAAGACACGGGCTGGCTGGGTACCGGAGGTGGCAACTGTGTGCAACAGAGGGGAGGGAGGTCATTTTGGAAAAAAAGAGATGCAATGACTGATTTGGCAAACGGGGTTGTGACAGAATGGGAGGAGGCGTGTCCGGACAAAGGGGCAATAAATAAACTGTATTTCAGAAGGACAGGTGACTGTGCAGTGTGCACCTTAGACGAGGAAGTGACCAAGATGCCAGTGGAAGGTGTAGTGTCAAGCGAATACATGTCAGAGAATGTCAAATCACAACAGGACGCTTTCAGGGCATGTGCACCAGAGAAGGACAGTGACAGGCCCAGATATGAAGTTGGTGGTCAGTGAGAGCGTGACTTAGTGTTTGGGGGGATAGAGCACAGTATGGTGAATTGCAATCAGTGGTGTTGGCTCTAGGAAGAAAGAAGATAACTGCATCTGAGCGAGAGTGGCCCGTGGCACCTGACAATGACCTACAGCCACAGCGAATGGCATCCATAGAAGATAAGGAGAGTCATGTGATGGAGGGCCCACAGCTTGAAGTGGTGGAGATTATCCTACAGAAGAGCAAGAAGGAGGATCAAAGGAAATGTGAGCAGCCCCAGGCCATTTGGAAAGCAGAGGATGAACCGATGATGCAGCATATCAATGCAGAGAAAGGGCAAGACAATGCATTTCAGTGCCCGACAGAGATGGCCTGGTGGCCCATGGTAAAACAAGGCTGGCAGGAGCACATGGACATTTGTGTGGCTCATTGGAAAAGAAAACAGAAAGACGAGCCAAAGAAGGAGCAGTTCAAACAGATTGATATGAAAGGCACACAGAGAGGGAAAACTGGCTGTCATTCATTCTCCATGGACTGCTGAGAGAGTGGTCAGCGACCAGGTATTCAGGTGGAATGCCGTAGGCCTTGCAGATGGGCATCAGTAGCCCTCCCTCGAGAATGTACACAGTTCTGAAGATGCTGGCTGAAGTCCCAAGGTTGCTAAGAGCCTGCCCTGCAAAGACAATCTGAAGTTACGAAATGTACTTTATTCCCCCTCTTCGGAGAAATTACCTGTTGTTATGAATACGTACTGTTAGTGGGAGGAGAATAAAGATGTAGCTTTTGCATTGTGCATAAGTATGAGCCAGGCCTGGGAGGGGCAGAGTCGAATGCAGACCTTCAGAGCCTGGTGTGTGTGTTAGCATTACAGCACTTTTACACCCAACTTCTGGCTTTGTGTATTATTTGTGTCCGAGTGCATGGAATGCCTGAGACAGTGTGAGGGAGCTCGATGAGCACTAGTATCGTGGGGAGCAGGACGAACGTGTAATAACGCCAAATTATGAGTTTTTGTTTTGAGTGGAGGATTTACCTCCAGCAAAACCCTGGAGGGAAATCTTCCCACCTAATGCAAAAATACACTTTGCACAGTTCCATGAATCAGGGTTTGTGTCGGCAGTGTAAAGTCACTTTTCAGAAGTGTAAAGTCACTTTGAATTGTGCAAATAATTCTATGAATCAGGCCCATAGAATTCAACTTTCTCTTTTTCAAGTCTGCGAACAAGACGGAAGACAACGCAGCAACGATATATGTCCAAATCCAAACCTGATCACAGGGGGCTGGAAGGAGGGTCTTCGGGAGACCCTTGAGGGAAATAAATGTACCATCAGCCTGTTTCATTTATGGGCATTTTTGACTTCTGGGCTCCATTTTCTTTTTTTGTCTTTTGGCTTTTACTGGACTTCAGAACATTCAAAATGGGCTTCAATGAAGCGTTGGCTGTAAGACCTCTTCTTAGGATAAGTGGACTACCGCTGAGAGGACAGGGTGTTTGGCATTTGCAGCTGCATGCCTCTTTTTTAAGAGGCAAAGCAGAATGTGATTCAGTTTTTGTTTAACTAAAAATCAGTCCTAGTCCGCCTTCCACAGGAGGATTTGAATAGCAGAGGGGTTGGTGATAACACCTCGTCTGCCAACAGAAAAGCAAATGCAATCCATAATTCATAATTGGTCACTTCAGATACTCAAAAGCCTTAGAACATGGTCATATATTTAAACTTTCTTTTAAAATGTAACCATGCACATGCAATCTAATGGCCACGGGCTCTAACCGCGATCTCCTACACCCTATAAACACAACCTAACAGTGTTCTGACAAGGCAGCAAGTAGAGAAAACTTTACAGAATCCTTCATGTTTAAAAAAACAAACCTTGTCCTTTTATCACTTAAATGAGGTGCCGCTATAATTTACCCTTAGCGGGCACAAGAACACACAGTGCCCCCCTCTGAAGCCCAGGTTGGGTGCAGTGTCTGCCAGCGGTGTCCCTATGCCTGCAGGAGGTAGGGAACACACTGAGCAAACCCACACAGATTGAACAATCATGACGATTCTGCTGAGAGCAGAATCCTTGTGATTATGCAGACTTTGCAGGAGATTGTCTGTGCCCATTTACGTGGAGCGGCCCATTGGAAAACCTTTTGTAAGACCATGTTTGGCTTCAGAAAAGGTTTATATTGTGGGGAAGGAGTGAAATGGAACAGGGAGGGCACAGGTGCACTCAGGGAGTGGGAGAATTGCGAAGAAAAGCTTTTCTCCAGCATTGGATCTTTCATGGATTCACATGCTGTTTGAATATTCCCCATCGTCAGGCTGGGAATCCTCTGTAATATTAAAGCAGTTTATCTTTACATTTTTAAACTGCTTGTCACTTTAGTGCTCTATTAAATTAATTCTTGGGTCATATTTCCCTCAGCCAATGAGACAAGTTCCCTTAGCTCCTCCCCTGGAGTTGATCTTCAGATTTTCTACCACGGTAGTGGCCCTCAAGATATCTCTCTTCGGATATTTGATATTTTTTGTCATTTTCTTTTTATTTAATTTTTTTAAACTCAATGTATAGTGCCACAATTGTTCTCTCACCAGTTGGTGTGAAAACTCAGCGCATTCTGTTGCCTCCGGGGTTGCTGTCCTGCTTCCATCCGTGTAAAGCCTTCAAGTGTTCGTGAACATCATGGCAGACAGGAGGAAATAAAGCTTGTTCAATGCCTGCTTGACTTGTCACCTCAAGAAGGGGTACATCGAGGATCTTAATGAGGAATGCCTCCACTGACTGTACGTGGACCACGATTTGGACAACTGCACCATCTGCCAGTCGTTCTCTTCCAAGACCCGCAAGAAACACCACAGAGGGTTAGTGGCATGGTTGGACAACGGTGCTGGGGCCTCTGACTCAGCCTCTGTCTGCAGTTACACTTCTGCCGGGCTCAACAGACCCATTGTGCGCACTCCCTCATCAAAGAGGTCGATGTCCACGATGTATCGTCCCGGGGAAGAGGGCAAACAAGGGACATGGATCACATGCTCGGGCTTCTCCTTCGCTGATGGCTTAGTTGACACCTTCTTCTATGCCTGTAATCACCTCAGTGACTACTATGGCGATGAGAATTCCTTAATCGTCAGCTCGACTACAGCTCCTCCATCTACACCATCCTCGCTGACGGCCCAAAGATGGCCAAAGTCTTTGCCAACGATAATGACGACAATGACTATGACCATCTTGTTGACGTCTGCACCTGCTCCGTCGACCAGTCAATCCCGGCTCAATCGACCAACTCATCGATGACTAAGTAAATCCCAGCCACCTCATCGACATCTAAGTAGATTTCGTCTATGCCAACCGCTTCATTGTCATCTAGACCTATCCCGTCGTCAACAAGCACATCCTCGTTGACAACCAAGTCTGTTCACAGATCTTTGGTGTCGTCTTTCCCAAAGGGAGCTTCAGTGGACCATGAGGCTCTGTTGGCACTGACTTGCCTTCCCAGGCCAATGCGCACCCAGCCATTGTGTACACTGGCCCAAAATGCACTGCATGCTGCACCCCCCGAGTAGCTGCTACAACAGGCAGATACATCTGATATGGACATACAGAAAGAGATGTTTTCCGAACATGGCGTTGTGCTTCCACTGACTACTAAGCCACCACAATCAGTTCCTCCAAAGCAGGTGCCTGCTCAACTTGAACCTTCTCACCAGTACAAATTCTAGGCAGATGCCTGTCCAGGCTGACAAACTTCCCTGACCGGTCCAGGTCCCTGCTCCCTCGGGATCACAGAATACTTTGTGAAGGCCTCATGAAGTAGGACACAGACAACAGAGTACATTTTCTAAATAAAATGGTTTATTTTTCTAAAATGTAAGTATGGAGTAAGGCCTAACTTACCCTATGCTAAGGTGGATTTCCCTACCTAACGAAACTGAGGATAGTCCGTGCCAATAAGTTCAACTCAAGAGTCTGTCTGTTTCCAAAACCTATACCTACCCTCACAACTAAAGATATACAATGTTCAGGGATGTCAACAACAAAAGAAACAGTGTTCCAAATAAAGGCCCAAGATTTTGCCAGCTCCTGGATTACTTTCCAGCTTCCCTGTCCCCAAGTTCAAAACAGTTCCCACAGGCCTCAATGTTTCCTTCCCCAAGAGATCAACACGTTTCACAAAGTCTCTGGTTATTGTTAACACTTTGCCACTTCTTTGTTAATCAAAAACCCCCAATTTGATCTTCAAAACCAACTGTCATAGTTTTCAGTTAGTTCGGGTATCTACAGATACCTGCTTCGAGCCCCTGTAACACCCTGTTACGAGTGATCCCTTTCATACACTCATCGGTATGTGGGCACTCCTCCAGGCGTCTTCTCTCTCCTTTCCGTCTTTTGGTTACTCTGCTTGTGCTTCTCGGGAGCCCCAGCGAGCAGCGCTCGCCACCCTCCCCCGATCCCGAAATCTCTGTTTTCCACAGCTCTGGCAAGGGGAACTGCAGGTCTCTTGACTGTCTCGCTGCCCGCTCCGGCTCTGACGTCTCTTTCACCCTTCTGCTGCATGCAGCGTCCTTACCGCCGGCCATTCTCCAGCCTGGTCCACATCTGCCAGCCGTTTCTGTCTCTCCAGGTGGGTTCCTCTCCCCCTGTTTGCCTGGCAGTCTCTCATTTTATGCACATGGGGCCTGATAAGTGGTTGCAGGTGCACATACTTTACCTTAGTTGCCTGACCATAGTTGAGCTTATTAGCTGGACATGCCTAGCTATTGCAATTGTACTCCTCCACAGACCTCTTCCTCGTCTCAGTACCAAAGTGATGTGAATGAATGGAAGCGTGCATAACTCCCAGTTGCCTTCTCCTTGTTTTAGTGTTAAAGTTAAATGGTGTGGGACATTTGAGGTATGAGAAAGCGGAGAAGACTCACAATAACCTACAAAGGAAGGTGGAGGGTAGGGTTCATTCTGATATTTCTCTGTATTAACAAAAGATTGGTGATGTGTGTTTAATGTGCTCAGGAATGGGGAAGGGTTGACAGTATCCTCTGAAGGCAGTGAGGACTGAAGATTCATTGTGAAAAGGGAATTGGGGATACCATGTCTCACCTAAGAGAATCCTCTCCCCACGCCCCAAGTCTCCTCCACCCAGGTGGTCCTCCTCGCATATCTGCCCCCAGGTTCAGGATCCAAGAGCGATGGCCTTTCCCTGGCCCGCTGTGCAGAGGATGTCGGGGGGAAAAAGGAAGCGAGGATGCCCTCAGGTTACTCACATAGTCTATCAATATTTTGTCAAAACTGCAAACAATGGTTTCAGAGCTTAAGCAACGGTCTCAGGGCCATGTTGCTTTCTTCCTCGCAGCCCCAGGCTTTTCCTTTAAAAGAAGGTTTGGTTCCACAAGCACCTTCCGGGCCTTCTCCAAGGGTTCCACTTCCACCACCAGCCACCCTCACGGATACCTACACTGGTGCTAATGACTATCCTTAGGATGGCGCTCCATGTACTAACTCTGAAAAGTTTGAGGTTCTGGTGCCAGGTGATGGAAAGTCAGCGGATCTACCTCCAAGAGACTTCCCCCCAGACAGATTAGATCTTTTAATGCTCTCATGTCACGTGCAGTGAAATTATTTGATCAGAGGAACAGGAAAAGGAGGGGTTCCTTTACCAAAGGAGGGAGTCTACCAGAAAGTCAGTGGTAGCCATCCCCATGCTAGACGATATTTGGGAGGGCGTCCTTCTAGTTACGAGGAATGCGTTCTTAGCGCCACCCAAGAAAGATTGCTCCGAGAAGAAGTACAAGGTTCCAGATTCTGCATCTAAATGCCTCAGCACTCAGCCAAGCCCTGCCTCCATCATCTCCGCAGCCACCTGAAATCCCCTTGTATAGTGCTTCCAGACAAAGAAGGCAAGCAACTGGACACTTTTTGTAAGCGGATCATTTCTATGGCTGCTATAACCATCAAAGCGGCAAACTCTATGGCAATGGTAGGTCCATTACTTGACGTTCTACCTGACGATAAACGTGGCGTTTGCACTTCTTCAGGAGGGCAAAGCTGTTTCAGGCCATGCCATCTCCATTGCTGTGGACATCGCGGACATGGGGTCCCACTGGATGGGTAACAGGGCTGGGTTACGCTGTCAAAGTTGGCTCAAAGTCACCAACATCCGGCGGGAGGTTCAGTCTGAGGTGGTTGACATGTTATTCAACGGCGTTGATCTATTTGTCAAAAAGATGGATGAGGCCATACAAGCCATCAACGCTAATACGGACACCGCTTCTTCATTGGATACTCTGCAAAAGTTCAGGCAATGCAGGATTTCATAGGACTTTGAGGGATTATAGATCCTCCTATAATCCGTAGATGTCCTGCTCCGGCAACACCTAAGAGTATATCAAGGGGAGATGCCCCACTTCAACAACCCAATAGGGTGTTCGGTACACCAACTGCATTGTGCAGTGGAAGTCCATCACCACAGATGAATGGGTGTTATCTATCATTCAACACTGCCATATCCTGGAGTTAATTAGCCTCTCTCCTTTTGTTCCTCCAGTGCCAAAGGCAGAAAAACACCTGTCCTGCAAGAAGTGCTGTTCCTCCTAACAAAGGGAGTGATCAGAACCATACCAGTGCATCTGCGGGGCACCGAAGTGTACGGCAGATACTTTCTGGTAAGAAAGAAGGCTGGAGGCCTATTTTTTTTTTGTATTTTAGTTTTTATTTTGCATTTTATTAAATTTAAACAACAACACAATCAACAAAAACTACAAGAAAATAAAAATAAAAACATACGCGTTCAAGGAACGAATCAATAAGTAAGGACACGAGAAGAGTCAAGTGTTCTCCATTTGTTGCCCTTTCCATCTGCAGTTCAGTCTAGCGTCTTAGGGCCTCATGAGGTTACTGGGATTCTCTCTCCTCCCATTTGTCCCAAATCTTAGAAGCTTTGGTCGGGCAGCCTCTTGCTTTATAAACTCTGCGCTGTAACATTGCGAGCGTGTCCATATCATCTGTGCATTGTTCCAGTGTTGGGGACTCTAGGGCTCCCCATTTTTGTGCAATGTTCCGTTTCCTCAGTCCTGCGGCCGTAGATAGGAGCAATCCTTCCCATTTATCAGTAGTGTTCTCATCGGGAGAGCCCAACAGCAACACCTTTGGGTCCATTGTTATATTGCGGCCTAGCACCCTGGATAGTTCATTGCAGCATTTCCCCCAGAAAGTCTGGATCCGTGGACATTCCCAGAGGATGTGTATGAATGTACCAACCTCCTCCCCGCAACAGAGGCAGTTCGGGTTTGGGGCACGTTTCCAGCCATGCATCATGGTTCTCGGGTAATATATTCTGTGAAGGATTTTAAGTTGGACCAAGCGGAGTCTGGAGGAGATAGCAATCTCCCTGGGATGCATTAGGATCTGGTTCCAGTCCTCCGGGTCTATGGCTCCCACATTGTCCTCCCATTTGGATTTAAGACGAGGGAGTTCCGGAGTAGCAAAGGAGGACATAGCATTTTACAGTATAGAGGTGGCTCTAGTAGGGATATGTGCTGGGAGTATATTGCATTCTATGGGTGTGTACTCAGGAATAGCGGAGTCCAACTGGATATGTGTTCGTAGGGCGTGAGTCAGTTGGGTGTGGTGATAGCATTCGGTCGTTGGAAGGTGGAATTTCTGCTGCAATGCTACAAAGGAGGCGATTTCCCCATCAATCAAGACATCCCCAATCCGTGTGATTCCGGCCTCCACCCATTTGGGCCATGGTCTGCATTTCCCCAGTTCGGCCAGGTTACTGTTGTGCCACAGGGGTTGTGCCGTGGTGATCTTGTCTTTCCATCCCACATAGGAGTGGGCCCGTCTCCAGACCCTTGAGACATGTGTTGCCATTGTTTGGGGTAGGGGTCTGTGGAGGGGCTGGTAGAGCAGGAGTAATGGGTCAGTGTCGTGGATGGCTGCAATTTCTGTCTTTATGTTCGGGAGTTCCCTATCCCCATGCAATAGGTTGTTAACCACCACCAGTTGGGAGGCCCAGTAGTAAGCTCAGAGACAGGGGACGCCGCTACCCCCCTCCCAAACTGATCTCTGGAGTGTAGCCAGTGCAATACGTGGCTGCCCCCCTCCCCATATGAGGTCTCTAAGGAGGGAGTCAAGGCGGTCAAACTCGGCGTCCTGAATCTCCAGTGGTGCATTTTGTAAGACATAGAGGAATCTGGGCAGGGTGATCATCTTAAAAAGGGCGGCTCTGCCCATTAATGTCAGGGGGAGAAGCCTCCAGTGGCGGACGTCGTCTTTAAAACGGTCCATGATCGGCTGGAGGTTATGGGCTGCGTAGCGCGTCAGGTCCTCCGATATCCAAATCCCAAGATACCGGAAGCCACTTGGTTCCACCTTGTATGGGCATTCCTGGGGGACGGCCAGTGTACCGCCCTTTACCGGGAACAGGATAGATTTGTCCCAGTTGATTCTCAACCCACTAAATTCTCCGTATCGGATGAGCATTTGCGTTACTATGGGGCAGGTTCATATCGGCTCACCCAGATATATCAAGAGGTCGTCCGCGTACAGAGACGCGCTGTCTTCGTGTCACTCCGGCCACCTGAATCCCAACCAGTCCCTAGGCGAGTGTCTCTATTGCGAAGGCGAATAGAAGGGGGGACAGGTGGGCATCCCTGCCGTGTGCCCTTACCCAGGGGGAAAAGTTCAGAGAGCCACCCATTTACCTTCACCTCTGCTTGTCGGTCTGTGTAGAGAAGTTGTACCCATCCCAGGAAATTGTCCCCAAATCCCATTCTTCCCATAGTTTCCCAGAGGCTGTCCCAGCGAACCGAGTCGAACGCCTTTTCAAAATCACTGGCAAGTAGTGCAAGTGGTTTGTCTATGATAGGGGCCCTTTCCAACAATAGGTGGAGGTGCCGCAAGTTCATACGTGTCGATTTATGTGGCATAAACCCACATTGGTCCGGGTAGACCAGGGAGGTGATTACCGCTTGCAACCGGCTGGCCAGGATCTTGGCAAGGATTTTGGTTTCGCTATTGAGTAATGAGATAGGCCTATAGGAGGCACATTGCTCGGGTGGTTTACCTGGTTTGGGAATAACGACTATCGTGGCTTTACGCAGATCCGGCGGGAGAGCGCCCTGGTCGCAGGCCCCAAGAAACATTTTGTGAAGGTATGGTGCCAGTTTCTCGACCGGGAACCCGTTGGGGCCTGGTGTTTTCCCCGACTGCAATTGAGCTACAGCCTCAGCGATCTCCGCTTTGGTGAGAGCCGAGTCCAGTTGTGCCCTCTGTTGTTCCGATAGGAATGGCAGGGTGATGTTGTCTAGTAGGGAGGGGTCCAGAGGGGACACTGGGGCGGCGTACAAAGTAGTATAAAAGTCAGCAAAAGCTTGTGCTATATCCCTGTCTGAGTGGCATTTCCCCTTCTGCGGGGTTATGATTTCTCTAACGTGGCGTTGACCCTCATCTCTTCTCTCGAGCCAGGCCAACATTTTCCCAGCTTTGTCCCCGTGTTCATATACCCTTGCCCTGGAGTCTTGGTGGGCTTGCCTGGCGTTGTCTAATTCGATGTGTCGAAGGCGTTCTCTAGCACCCTTAAGGGATCTGAGAGACTCCGGGCTTGGGTCACGAACATATTTGGCTTCCCAGTCGCCCACATCAGTTTCCGCCTCCAGCAGCTTCCGAAGTCGCTCCCTTTTGTTACCCGCTACCCAGGAAATCGCCTCCCCCCTCAATACCGTTTTGTATGCTTCCCATATCGTGACTGGGTCATCGACCGTGGGGGAATTAATTTCAAAATATTCATTAGTTACTTCCGTGAGGTGGTCAACAAGATCAGGGGAGCCCAGATAGTAGCTCTTCAGCCTCCATGATCGGGGTGGGATTTCCCTTTGTATGCGCAGTACCACCATGAGGGGTGAGTGGTCTGAGATGCCCCGAGAGAGTAGGTCTGCAGTGGTTGCCCTGTGTATATCGGTGTTTGGGAGGACGTGGTAGTCCAGTCTGGACATGGAACCGTGTGCTACCGAGTGGAATGATTAGGCCTCGTCCACAGGGTGGAGATGCCGCCACACGTCCCGAAGGCCCAGAGCCGACGCAAATTTTGCTAGTTTGGTGGGAGTGTTCGGTTTACGGTCCCTGATGTGAGTGCGATCTTTTGTATTACACATGACGTCATTAAAATCGCCCCCCAAAATCCACGTATCGGGTTGGTGTTTTGCCATAAGGGTGACCAACTCCTCCAGGAATTCCATTCCCAGTCCTGGCGGGGAGTACACTGACGCAATGGGCAGTGTTTCTTGTCCCAGTGTTCCTATAACCACCACATAGCGACCCCGGGGGTCTTGTTCAACTATTAGCGATGTGAATGGGACGCGTTTATGTATCAGGAGAAGAGTCCCTCTGGATCCCATAGTGTATCCCGCATGTAGGGCTAGCCGGTAGTTGGTTCTACGAAAGAAGGTGCAGCTGGTCCCAGCTAAGTGTGTCTCATTTATCAGGGCGACGTCGGGAGAATGTCTGTTCAAGAACTGCAGAACAAGACGTCGCTTGATTCCAGACCCCAGCCTGTTCACGTTCCATGTGATTATTTTGAGAGACCTGGGACGCTCAGGGGTTGATGCGTGGGTCAGTGTGGTCGCCATTTATTGTGTACGGTATCAGGTTCGCAGACATTATGGGCTGTTTCATGGAGTTGCCATATTTTGGGTGTGTTGGGTGACGTGATCCATTAGTTTCGTGAATGCGTAATAAACGTGTATTAATACTATAACAAAAACAACATAAACTCACCCATCCCCCCTCCCTATACTCCACCTCAACATGAAGTACCTGTCGCCCGAACATCGTTGGCACTCAGAACTAGAGTGTCAGCTCAAACTTGGGGTCCTGGCTGGCAGGCGAACAGAGGGGGCCCCCTCTGGTCCGCAGCTCCTACCGCCTTTCAGCATTCCGTATTTCTTAGGGTCTACTTATGAGGTCGGCCTCTCTTCGGTTCGATATTCCATCACTTCCTAGTGTTCGTTGGTTTCCCTCACTTTAGTTGGCGGGGTTTGCCACTTGTTCCAGGATCGCTGGTTCCTGGGCCTCCGGGTGCCACCCAGGAGGGGAGTGATCCGCCCCAGGCCAGGGTATTCTTACCCGATCTGTTGGTCTTGTCGTCCAGTCCCCTTCAATGTGCGTTTCCGCCCATCTCCAGGATCTCTCGGATCCGTGAAATGGACTGTGGTTCCCCTGTGGTGGATCTTCAGTTGGGCCGGAAACATCAGTCCGTATTTTACTTTCATGTGGAATAGTTGCCTCTTCAGCGGTTCAAACGACTGTCTTGCCCTCTGCACCTCCCGGGTGTAGTCAGGGAAAAAGGCGATTCGGGAGCCGTTATGGGTAATTTTACCCTTAGAGCGGGCCATTTGAAGGAGTGCATCTCTGTCCCGAAAGTTAAGGAATCCGGCTATGATCGTTCTGGGTGGTGCGCCTGGTGTAGGCCTGCCCGATGGCATTCTGTGAGCTCTCTCCACTGAGAAGAACTTAGAGAAGGGGTGAGGCGCATAGATGTCCGCCAACCATTGTTCCAGGAAGAGCTCCATACTGGGCCCTTCCTCCCCCTCTGGGAGGCCGAGGATGCGTATATTGTTGCGGCGCGATCTTCCTTCCCCCTCATCCACACGGGCCTCTAACATTTTCAGACGATTTAGTGTCTGGGAGAGTTGTTGATTAATGCCTCTAATGTTATCTTCAGTCCCCGAGATGCGCCGTTCCGCCTCCCCGTACAAGCGGAGAGTTTCTGCAAGTCGTGGCGCAGAAAGGAGACATCCGGCGCTATACTGTCGATTTTCATATCCATCGAGGAGCGGGAGCTGGCGATGGCGGCCATCACGTCTCTCGGGGAGAGGGAAGTCTCGTCCTCGGGGGGGGGGGGGGTGTCTGTGGTGTGTGAGACTGCAAGGCCTGGGCCTGTGCTACCCTAAATTGGTCCATCTTACTTTGCATAGAGGCTTTTTTCAATTTGTCTTTGCCCATCCTTGGAGAGAGGCAGTTACGCGGGGTTATGTGCGCCCGGGAAGAACCGAGGCTTGCTGTGGGTCGGGTAGGACAGCGAGTGCGACGGCAGTCCTAGTAGGGTGAGTTTTCCGGCTGAGTTCTCTTGCAGGAGTGGCTCGGAGAGGGCCTTCCACCTCGGGTTTACCAATGCGTGGGTTTGGGCCGGTGACTGGGACCACTCTCCGGCCTCGCTGGATGTCGCAGTAAGAGAGCCTCCCCGGTTCGGCCGTCGAGCTCCTCGTGGGCCAGAGATGGTCCGGTGATCTCCGTCAGGTCTGCTTGCAGTACCGTTGCTTCCCGCCCGACAGGTCCCGAATTGCATCACGCGCCAGCGGCGGCCATCTTGGGAGCGTGGGATCTCTCTCCGTTTCACTCTTCACTCGCCTCGGGTTCGCTCTTGGGGCTCCGATTTTCCCTAAATTTTGCAACCGATGGTGCCCAGTGCGTCAGCTACCGATACAGGCGTCAGAAGTATATAGAACTCAGGAATCAGGCTATAAAAGACAGTATATTTGTGGCGGTCACGGAGCCGATTGAACTCACGTCCGCTCCATTGCGCTGCTGGCCACGCCCCCCCACTGGAGGCCTATATTGGACCTGAGACTACTCAACAACTTCCTCAAGTCTTACATTTTTCACATGGTAATGCTCAAGCACATCTTGGGCCAGCTGCAAAATGGGGGTTTTCTCTCCTCTCTATGCCTAGAGGATACATACTTCCATATCTCCATTCATGTCTTATCACCAGCAAGAGTAGGATCCTTCACCTTGGAACTCCTGCTCCTTACTTCCCACCAAACTCTGGCCGACCTCCTTCAGCCCCCTCCCCACACCCTCCTGTGAGGCAAGCAAACCGGGGAGTTATCTTCGACTCCTCTCTCTCCTTCTCACCTCATATCGCAGACCTTGCCAAGAAGCTCCACTTTCAGCTCTACCTCCTCAGAGGCATTCTCCTCTGCCAGGTGGCGGGGTGGCCCTTGGCTTCCCTGAATGGATCCCTGCCTCTTTTACATCCATTCAAATCTACTCCTCCTTTGAATGTCTTGTCTGCAAGCTTTGCATCTCTCCTACCCTCTCGATCACTCTTGATCACTCTCGCAACCATGGCTACCATCTATAGGCCTCCTGGACCGGTCTCTCTCTTCCTATCGGAGTGGGCCTACCTCACCTCCTCTCACCTTACTTCTTCCTCTAAGCCTGTCCTCCTTTGAGACTTCAATATTTATATTGTCTCTCCTGAGGTGGCCACCTTAAGCTTCTGCAACCTCTGTGACTCTTTCTTTCTCACCATTCTTCCCTCTGGTCTGACCCACTCAGCTAGGCATACCTTGGATGCACTTATTTCAGCTGACATCTCTCTATCTAGGCCTCTTAATACCCATCTCTCTTCGTCTGATCATTCTCTTCTCTCCTCTCATCTGGAGCACCAGGGCTCCCCGGCTAAGCCCATGCCTGCACCCCCAGTCTCCTTCTCCATCATTTGACCGATGAAGCAAGTGTTACTTGCTGCCTTTGCCACCTCTTTCATTCCCCGAACCCCTGCTATTGACTCTCACTCTGACTCAGCCCTTGCTAACCTTCACCTCTCCATCTCCAACACCCTTGCATGCTTGCCCCTGCCACGAGGATCTGCATGAAGCCTGCCTTCAAGTACAATAGTTGGTATGATTCCAACCTCGCCTTGCTGAAAAGCAAGTGTCGAGTTGCAGAACAGAAGTGCCTGTCTTCTCGCACATCCTCTGACAAACTAGCCTGCCACATGCTCCAATGGAATTACAGACTCTCCATCCGGTCCAAGAAGTGGAACCATATCCAAGCCCGCATCTCGGGTGCCACCAACAACACGACTGAACTTTTCTAAATCTGCAAGGAACTTGCCAATCCTACCGCAGTCTCTACTACTCCTCTTCCTTCCCAGGCCCTCTGCATGGCTTTGGCCTCCCACTTCCTAACCAAAACTCAGGACATCCTGTCCTCATTCCCCCCCCCCCTGCCTCCTTCCTCCACTTTCTCTCAGGAATCCCTTGGCGCCTCTCTCTCTCCCTTCCTCCTTCTCACCCATAGCACCGGATGAGGTCACCAAGACTGTTTGTTCTATGAAAGTCTCCGTGAAATGGGTGCTTCCCTGCTCCTCCAGAACTATCAAGAACAATATTGCCGCCCTCGCTTCTCCTGTTTGGTTCATTTCTGCAACCACTCTTTTGCCACTGGCGCTTTCCCACATCCCCTCAAGCGCTCCCCTGTGCACCCCCTCTTAAAAAAGCCATCTGCGGATCCTTCCTGCCCGGCTGACTACCACCCTATTTCCACTAGCCCTTTCTTGGGAAAACTATTGGAGAAGTTGCCCATCTCCTAACCAACACACCACACTGAAGCTGCTGGCTTCCCTCCTGGTCACCAATCTGCCTTCACAGCTGCCAGAGGCATGGAAACTGCTCTCCAGAACACCTGTGATGACTTGCTCGCTAATCTCGACACCTGCTCTTCTTACGTTTTCATCCTCCTTGATCTGTCCTCTGCCTTTCAACACCGTCAATCATGCCACCCTCCTAAATCGTCTCTGGGATACTCTGGGAATCCGGACTGGGCACTGGCTTGGTTGACCTCTTTCCTTTTGAATCAGGCCTGCGAGGTTCAAATGGGCCCTTTTCTCTCCTCTACCTCACTCTCTACCTGCGGCATCCCTGGGGGGTTCTCTCCGCTTGCCGTGGCTTTTCAACATTTTCATTGCCCTCTGGTCCACTTGATCTCCACGTCTCCACACATTTTCAGTGCTATGCGGATGACACACAGCTTTACTTTAGGCTTCCCTCCTCTACCTCCTCTCCTTCCTCTCTCATTCCTGATTGTCTGACTGCTATTCAGGCATGGTGTGCTGCTAATGATCTCTGTCTTGACCTCTGACTGAGGTCTTTATAATTGGAACTCCTGCCCCTTCCTTCCCCCCTAAACTCTTTCCACCCACCTTGGACCCCCTCCCCACACCCTCCTGTGAGGCTAAAAACCTGGGCATCATATTTGACTCCTCTCTCTCCTTCTCACCTCATATTGTGGACCTTACCAAGAAGGCCCACTTTCAGCTCTAACTCCTGCATTAGCCCTTTCCTCACCGTCCCCCAGAAACTCTGTCTCCAGAGCTCTGGTTCTTTCCAGGTTGGACTACTGTACTATAACAGCTTCTTCCTTAAACTGCCTCTTTCCTCCCCCCGCCCTCTTCAGCTAATCCAGAATAGGACTGCAAGACTTCTCCTTGGCCTCAAGCCCAGGGACCACACCTCTCCAGCCCTAGAATCTCTCTACTGGCTCCCAGTGGCTGCAAGGATCTGCATCATCCATAAGGCTTTCTGGGGTCTGGGACCACGATATATCCAACCTTCCCTCCCTAAATACCTCCCTACTAGAATTGTTTGGTCCCCTAGCTCTAACATTCTGCAGGTCAAACGTTTTTCTAAGCAGAGAGTGAGGGGTAGATTTATTTCCTCGGCAGGAGCCTCCCTCTGGAATGGCCTCCCTGCTCCTCTCAGATTTCAGCCGGATCTCCTTAAGTTCTGGAAACTCCTCAAGACTTTCCTCTTCTCCTCCTCCTTCCCTCTCCCCCTCCCCTGCTGATGCCCCCCTATTGCTACGACTGGCTGCCTGGCCCTTTCTGAGTCTTAAAGGGGCCAGGCCCTCCTCCTACCAGTCTTCTGCAGTACCCCATTACCAGGACTTCCTTCGGGTACCTTTCCTAGACTAGTCTGGTGAGTCTGGTGAGCCCCTGCCCTTTC
This sequence comes from Ambystoma mexicanum, assembly GCF_040938575.1. NCBI lineage: Eukaryota > Metazoa > Chordata > Amphibia > Caudata > Ambystomatidae > Ambystoma > Ambystoma mexicanum. The sequence goes on along the minus strand of NC_090933.1, from coordinate 1,248,753,126 downwards.
CCTTGCACTTTTTACCCTTACCCTGTCTCCCTGCACACTTGCCCTCTTTTGCCCCCCCTATGCATTACCCTGCCTCAGCCCTGGGTCCCCCTCCTGCACTTTGTTTACTGCACTTGCATGATCTGAATGTCACAAAGCCTAGTAGGAAAATGTTTTGTTGTTTATCCTCCACTGTTCCACCTCCCGCTTTTGTCTTCTGGCGCCTGGAAACACTGTCTGCTGTATAGGCCCCATACAAATGTCCAATAAATAAATGGTACAGGCATTTTATTTGCTTCAAGGCAGCAGGAAAACATTACCAGTTCAAGGCATTGCCCTACAGCCTAAAATCAGCTGCACGAGTGTTCACCAAATGCTTTGCTCCAGTCGCATCCCACTTCCAGCGTTCAGGAATTCACATTTACCTGTATCTGGGCGACTTGTTGGTGTGGGACCCATCACTTCCATTAGGAGCTCAGCACACCAAAGACACAATCCTATGCTTGATGTCACTTGGATTCTCAGTGAACTTTGCAAAGTCTTGCTTAAAACCATATCAGAACTGGTTGCTCTTGGGCTCAAGCCTCAACACCCTACTATGTGTTGCTATGCCTTCAGAGGAGAGGAGGGTTTCCATCTGAACCAAGGTTCTCCAGCTGTCATGCCTATAAATTGCTTAAGTCCACTCACTGAAGTCCCTCCTGGGAATTATGTTGTCCTGCATCCCATTAATTCCACATAGCAGGCTCCGAATTAGACCACTTTCGAAGTTCCGGGATGCCTGTTGGCAGCAGATATCAGGGTCCTGGGAGGACAGACTGCATGGCTCATGTCCTTTCCTTATTCTCTCCAATGGTGGAGTCGTCGTCTCAAGCTCATTCAGGGTGTGTCTTTTCCTCTCCCAGGCCATCATATCACAGTCGACACTGATGCTTCGATGGAGGGCTGTGGAGCTCACATGGGCACGTTCCACGCCAGAAGTTTGTGGTTGCCAGAGGAAAAGTCTCTACACATCAATGTCTTAGAGCTACGACCTGTGTTCTGCTTCCTGAAGTCCTTTAAGCCTCAGCTGCAGAACCAGGTGGTTCACTTCTTTACAGACAATGCAACCAACATGTTCTATATTTACAAGCATGGGGCGACCTGCTTGCCAATTCTGTCAGAGGAAGCCCAAGCATTTTGGTTGTGGGCACTGGCACACAACATGCTCCTGATTCCCTTCCATCTACCGGGATCTGCAATACTATAGCAGACTCCCTTAACAGGGAACTCCGATCCTGCCATGAATTGGAGCTTGACAAAGACCAGATTCTCTGTCTCTTCTCCATGTGGGACATCTAGAGATCGATCTATTGCAACAGCGACCAACAAGAAATGACTGAAGTGTGCAAGCAGATTTCCCCAGTCGAGGACCCTAGGATACGCGCAGTCGATCCTGTGGAAGGAATGTTCCTCTACGCGTTTCCCCTGATTCTGCTTCTGCTTCTAGTCCTCAGTGCACACAAGCAGCAACGCTGCACGATGATCCTAGTTGCCATGGCATGGCCACAGCAAATTTGGTACTCAGACATGTTTGATCTGTCAGTGCATCAGGTTGCCCCTGCTCTCCAACCACCTCTACAGAGACAGTGGTTCCGATTTACACCACGACCCAGAATCCCTCGACTTGACGGCCTGGTATCTGCAGACTTAGAGTTCGGAAACGTACCGCTACTTTCGGGCTGCCGAGAAATCTTGGCCATGGCACGAGCTACACTGTCCTGCTACAAAAGCAAATGGAAGCACTTCACAATCTGGTGTACACATCATTGTCTGGACCGAATACGGTGCGATACGATAGGCAGCAAATGTCTTCCCATACCTCCTGTCATTGGCCAATGCTGGTTTAGTACACTCGTCTTATCAAGGTGCCTTTAGCACCCATCTCACGCTATACATGTTCCCCAGGCACTCCTTCTCTTTGGTCTCATACGTTGCTGAAGGAGTTTCTCAAGGGACTGTTCATGCTTGTCCACCTGTCGGAGCCCCTGCTTCAGCTTGGGAACTCAACGTGTTCCTCTTCAAGCTAATGGGCCCTCCTTTCGAGCCTCTGCACAGATCATCTTTGAAATGTATCTCATGGAAAACAGCATTCCTTGTTGCCATTACTTCTGCAATGCAGTTAGGAAAACTATCGGCCCTCTCCTACAAGCCTCCCTACTTGACTTTTCATCAGTCTATGGTGGACCTTTGAACAAACCCTTCCTTCATGCCGAAGGTTCCCGCTTCATTTCGCATTAATGAACCCTTGATTCTGCCGGTGTTCTTTGGCTCTGCATCATCTCCTGCAGAACGATCCTTGCATTCCCTAGATGTAGCCCAAGCACTCAAGTCCTATGTGGCTCACACCAAAGAATTCTGAAAGTCATCACAATTGTTTGTAGCTTTCGGACCTTCCGGTAAGGGCCACGCCCTTCCAAAGTCTTCCATTGCTAGATGGCTGTCGGCGTATATTTCACACTGTCATTGTGTGGCCAACAGGCCCCTACCAAAAAGACCAATAGCACACTCGACAAGGGCCATGGCTTCTACTACGGCGTTCCTGTCCGGTGTTCCCCTGCTTGACATCTGCAGGGCAGCCGCATGGAGGTCTAGCCATACCTTCACAAGGTTCTACTGCACGATAGGAATTCCAGGGAGAAATCCTAGTTCGGCCAAGCAGTGCTACGTAACCTGTTCGCGTGAGGTGAGAGTTCCAGAGGTGTGTTGGTTACTTCTGTTGAGCTGCGCCTCTGCCTGTTTTGGTTGTACGTAGGTACTGCTGTGTAATTGTATTGAAACAGCATGTGAATCCATGAAAGATCCAGTGCTGGAGAAGGAATAAGTTACTTCCCTTTAACTCATGTTCTCCAGCATTAGTATTTTTCATGAATTCACATGCGACCCTCACTCCTACCCCTCTCTTGTTCATCTTAGCTCATACTGCCACATTACATGCACTTTCAAATCTGAAGCTGACCAAGAGGGGCGGAGTTAAGGGGACACGTCTGATTGGCTTTGTGCAAAATGACCCAAGAATGACTCTAATAGAGCACTAAAGTGACAAGTAGTTCAAAAATGTAAACTGCTTTCATGTTACGGAGAATGATGACTGGGAATATTCAAACAGCACGTGAATCCTTGAAAGATAGCATGATGGAGAAAAGGAGTTACGGGTAAGTAAGGTATTCCCTCTCTTTCTTTCCTCTCATCTACGCCATGCTGCCTGTCTGCACAGCGGAGAGAAACGGAGCATTAAAGCGTGTTCACATGCATGCAGAGACTCCGTCAGCCACATCGGCATGGTGTAGTGTGCCTCAGTGACACATTAGTAATTGGGGGGACAATAATATTGCAATGAATTAACCTATAGAAACTAATTGATCTCTCTCTCTCTCTCTCTCCTCTCTCTCTCTCTCTCTCTCTCTCTCTCTCTCTCTCTCTCTCTCTCTATCTTTGTCTCTTTCTCTCTCTTCCCTCCTCCGCCACCAAAAAAGAAAAAACTGTGCTGGTCTCCGTCGTCATGTATACAGGACACTTTCCCAACAGCCACGTTTCCCATTTGAAGCCATGAGTCCACGTGTGCACGAGAGAATGTGCCGTGAATGCAGGCTACTTGCCTCTCAGAGCCAGGCTTCCAGTCTGGGAGGCTTGTGGCCTTGCTTCATATGTTCAGAGCACAGTAATTACCCCCTCTAATGGCCGCTCTCCCTAACAGCTGTCGGAGCCGCAAACAGACCATTTAGAGCAAAACACTCCCAGGAGAAGGCGCGGGATGTGATTGTGGGAAAGCAGGAAGGGTTTAAGGAAAAGGCACTGGGGAAGGAGTGAGGAGGGGAGGGTGAGATGAAAGAGGTAAACAACACCTTACAAAGGAAAGAGAGTTCAGAGGAAGGAGGGTTTATATGTCTTCCATTCAAATTGCTCTTTTATAAGAAGAGGCTACATGTCTCTTTCATTTCGCTTTTTGAGAATTTTTATTTCCACTTTTTGGGGTGTCACTTACCCATGTCATCCTCCCCATCCCATCATCTCGGGAAGATAGCTCAGGAGCAACGTGCTCGCCTTGGAAGAAAGACGACACAGAGCAACACAGGTTCAATCCCCGGGAATGCGCTTGCGCGTTATAAATAACCTATCGTTTCAACATCCTTCCCCTTTGATCTCTTTCCCTTTTTTTAATCTTTGTATGCTCCATCCCGACTTGCACCTATATCGCTTTCCTAATAGTCATTTCCTTAATGGTGGGCTCGAAATGTCGGTTTCTCAATGCAATGTTTGAAATGGCGACTGTACAAGGGAGGAGAAGCGTCTGGGCTACCTTTTATCACAAATAATCTTTTAGTCGATTTTCTTTCCCCAAATTCCCCATGGTTCTACCATACGTCTGCCCTTCTCTTACTCTCACACCGGCCTTAACCCACACTTATCCCGGGACCCTTTTCACCCTGGAACCTTAAAAAAACAACCACATTGTTAACCCTATATCCAGCGCTTTCCACGACCTTAATATTCCGGCCGGTATGGAGGGGTTCCTGATGGGAATTTCGGAATAGAAGTATTCTTTGTAAGTTAGGCAAGATGGCTGCATATAGAACGATGATTGTCTAGAGGAGCGAGTACAAGCAGGGGCAACAGGGCGTCAGTAACAAGTGTGGGATGCCGGGTAGAAAAGGGGGGACGTGGCAGGTGTGGGGTAAGTGACGGGAAAAGAGGATCTGCTTGGGCCAGAGGAAGACGGCCAGACACTGCGGTGCCTTAAGCCTCATCACGAGTTGGGCGATATCCCGGCAGTATTACTTCTGGGTTACCACCCGCGCTAATAGCGTTACTGCCAACCGGTCTGGCGCTATTAGCGCCGGATCAAGGGTTGGGCAGTAACTGTAACTCCCCATTCCCCATTGGGTCCATTGGAACCAATGGGAAAGTTTTGGCGCAATTAGCGTGGCGCTAATTGCGCTGGACAAATTGCGCCCGAAAATGGGAATTTGTCCGGCACGTTTACCCCCAGCTGTTAGCTGGAGGTAAACCCACCCTTATATGCGGCTGTAATAGCTTTACTGCCGCATTTAAGGGCTACCGCCCAACCCGTGATGAGGCTAGAAGGAGCCAGAAAGCCCGCCCTCGGTGACCTCACTGGCTAATGAGATGTTTCACAGTGAGGTAGAAGGCTAGGGGGATCAGTGGGGGTGATCCTTGGTATCCTTGCATGCTAGAGCAAAGCACAGTATTTTAGCCGGATCCATGTAATAAAGTCACTGTGAAAAAGTCGTCAGATTCTGGTGACTTTTTCCTGACTACCAAAATCCTTTCCCCAAATATTCTAGGAGGGGCCTAATTATATAAAAAGCGAGGGCTGCGGACTCTCACAGTGGGTAAAAACCACAGACCAGGTTATCATGCCATGTTCTTTCGAGAGAGGGGCGCTTGCCACCGTTTAGACATTTTTGTGAGGAACTTAGGGTTGGTCACGCTAAGTTACCTGGGGCAACCCAGACGTGGACTCCTTGCTCACTGTGCTCAGAGAGGCACAGCTTCACCTCACTGATGAGGGCAAACAACAAGGCTGAAACACGTGTCTGGGGTTGCTGTTGGTACTCTTGTTCAGAAGGGAATTGCCAGTGCATGTCGGTGTTGGACTGCCCTTGTGGGCGGGACAAAGGCTGATATGCAAATGAATATTTCCCACCTGTGAAAGGTACAGTGAGCAAAAAGCAGATGGCTGCGAACTCTCAAAGTGGGTAAAAACCACAGAACAGGTTATCATGCCATGTTCTTTGGAGAGAGGGGCGCCTGCTACCGTTTAGACATGTTTGTAAGGAACTTGGGGTTGGTCACGCTAAGTTACCTGGGGCAACCCAGACGTGGACTCCTTGCTCACTGTGCTCAGAGAGGCACAGCTTCACCTCACTGATGAGGCCAAACAAGGCTGAAACACGTGTCTGGGGTTGCTGTTGGTACTCTTGTTCAGAAGGGAATTGCCAGTGCATGTCGGTGTTGGACTGCCCTTGTGGGCGGGACAAAGGCTGATATGCAAATGAATATTTCCCACCTGTGAAAGGTACAGTGAGCAAAAAGCAGATGGCTGCGAACTCTCAAAGTGGGTAAAAACCACAGAACAGGTTATCATGCCATGTTCTTTGGAGAGAGGGGCGCCTGCTACCGTTTAGACATGTTTGTAAGGAACTTGGGGTTGGTCACGCTAAGTTACCTGGGGCAACCCAGACGTGGACTCCTTGCTCACTGTGCTCAGAGAGGCACAGCTTCACCTCACTGATGAGGCCAAACAAGGCTGAAACACGTGTCTGGGGTTGCTGTTGGTACTCTTGTTCAGAAGGGAATTGCCATAGCATGTCGGTGTTGGACTGCCCTTGTGGGCGGGACAAAGGCTGATATGCAAATGAATATTTCCCACCTGTGAAAGGTACAGTGAGCAAAAAGCAGATGGCTGCGAACTCTCAAAGTGGGTAAAAACCACAGAACAGGTTATCATGCCATGTTCTTTGGAGAGAGGGGCGCCTGCTACTGTTTAGACATGTTTGTAAGGAACTTGGGGTTGGTCACGCTAAGTTACCTGGGGCAACCCAGACGTGGACTCCTTGCTCACTGTGCTCAGAGAGGCACAGCTTCACCTCACTGATGAGGCCAAACAAGGCTGAAACACGTGTCTGGGGTTGCTGTTGGTACTCTTGTTCAGAAGGGAATTGCCAGTGCATGTCGGTGCTGGACTGCCCTTGTGGGCGGGACAAAGGCTGATATGCAAATGAATATTTCCCACCTGTGAAAGGTACAGTGAGCAAAAAGCAGATGGCTGCGAACTCTCAAAGTGGGTAAAAACCACAGAACAGGTTATCATGCCATGTTCTTTGGAGAGAGGGGCGCCTGCTACCGTTTAGACATGTTTGTAAGGAACTTGGGGTTGGTCACGCTAAGTTACCTGGGGCAACCCAGACGTGGACTCCTTGCTCACTGTGCTCAGAGAGGCACAGCTTCACCTCACTGATGAGGCCAAACAAGGCTGAAACACGTGTCTGGGGTTGCTGTTGGTACTCTTGTTCAGAAGGGAATTGCCATAGCATGTCGGTGTTGGACTGCCCTTGTGGGCGGGACAAAGGCTGATATGCAAATGAATATTTCCCACCTGTGAAAGGTACAGTGAGCAAAAAGCAGATGGCTGCGAACTCTCAAAGTGGGTAAAAACCACAGAACAGGTTATCATGCCATGTTCTTTGGAGAGAGGGGCGCCTGCTACTGTTTAGACATGTTTGTAAGGAACTTGGGGTTGGTCACGCTAAGTTACCTGGGGCAACCCAGACGTGGACTCCTTGCTCACTGTGCTCAGAGAGGCACAGCTTCACCTCACTGATGAGGCCAAACAAGGCTGAAACACGTGTCTGGGGTTGCTGTTGGTACTCTTGTTCAGAAGGGAATTGCCAGTGCATGTCGGTGCTGGACTGCCCTTGTGGGCGGGACAAAGGCTGATATGCAAATGAATATTTCCCACCTGTGAAAGGTACAGTGAGCAAAAAGCAGATGGCTGCGAACTCTCAAAGTGGGTAAAAACCACAGAACATGTCATCATGCCATGTTCTTTCGGGAGAGGGGTGTCTGCTACCATTTTTGCATAATTATATACTATTACCTCCAATATTTGGGGAAAGCGTTTGATAGCCTGGAGGGTGCATCATTAATGCACTGACGACTTTTTCATGGTGATATTATTACCTGCTACCCTTTCGCCCACTGTCAGGTTACAGAGGCTTTATGGCCCATTGACCAGCGCCCTCTGGTATAATGGAGTTGTGTGCACTCTCCAATAGGGAGCTTTGCGGAACGCCTTGATATTATTATTATTACTGTTATTTTTAGGTGTCTGTATAAATGATCGAATACAAAAAAACCGAGGAAGAAATTACCGATTTCTTTTACCGATTTTTTTCAAATATTTGGGTCGTTTTTTATTAAAATATAGGTGTGGGGTGGGCCAAGGATATTAGTAAAGAAAGGGGGTGGGGGGCGAGGAGGCTACCCCCCCCTGCATTATTAGAAAAGGAAATGTCTACTTTCAATTTTTCAAATTCTGTCATGTCATGGTAAACCGTGTTTTATAATCAGCCACGATAGGGGTCTCACAGCACGTCAACCTTGTCCGAGTTAATTGGGAGCATTCAGTCCCTCCCAGGGAAAGCGGGCCTCTAGTCTACTGGAAGGCTTTGACCAGAAAATAATGGTATAATAGAGAGAGATGGAGTGTGTTGTGGCTGGAATGGTGTGCATTTAAAACAGAGAAAAAGTGTGTATGCGAGTGCTCAAACTATGGATTTGTGGTGTTGTGAGTTGACATGTAAAGGGTGGCTGTGTGAGGGGCTCGAGATGTGCTCGGGCAATCCTAAGTATATTGTGCGCAAGGTCTGAGAAGGTTATGATGGTGGGCTGTCCAAAGGCCTGAGATACCCATCCTGAGTGAGTGAAGAAAATTGAAATAGGTAGATAAGAGTTATATTTTTCAATCTAACCCCAAAGCTGGGGTAAAGGAGTGGGAGGATGTCAGCATATATGGAGATGGTTCAAGAGTGATATACATATTGTACTATTGAGCCCATCACTGAGAGGTAGGTTAATAGTATTTACTAAATAAACTTGATGCAAGCTGTTAGAGTACTTTTGTATTCACCTGAGTGGACCTTTATTACTTACGAGTCTGCTATGGCAAATGCCTGGATACACAGAAGTCGGCTACAACTGAACAACCGGGAAACTAAGATCATCCTGCTGAGCTCCACTGATATCACATGGACACTTAAGATCTTGCATCTCTTTATGGTACTAAAGGAGGGGGCATTACCGCCAGCCAAGGTCCTTAAAACCAGCTTGGCCCCATTCCCTCACAGTAATGTGGCTGACCCAAGCATGCTGTCCTGGGAGCCAGTATCTTTTTTGTACTTTGTGAAACGGCATCGTGGCCATTTCAGAAGTTTAGAAATACCCCAATAGAAAATGGCCTGGGAGGTTGGGGGGTGGGGGAAGGATAAGGGAACTACTTCTAGTCCCTTCTCCCTTTTCATGCCATTCCACGAGCGACCAGGAGGAGTGCCTGGAGTGGTACGTAGGAGCAGTGAGGGTCTACACAGGCTGTAGGGAGCAGCGGGGGCAGCAGCAGGTAAGTTTGGGGGGTGCGTAGGAGAGGGGTAGGATCAAGGGGATGTGCAGCAGGGGGCTGTTGGTGCCCCAAGACTGTAACTTATAACAATGCTACTCAAATATTGCACTGCCTCTTACTCTTACATTTACACCAAAAGAATGCATCTGCTCAGAGCAGGTGCATATCACAAGAGTAAAACAGCCCATGCACACAGCAGGCAACAATCATCCAAACAAGGCATACAACCCTCACAATAGGCCAGACATGCAACAAGCGACCAACCAGGCTCTGAGGAGTGCATACAAATCACAGAAAACAGCAGGCTCACCTTTGAAAACACCATGGCTCGGGAAGTACCATTGTACAAATCATTCAGCTAAAACGTATAATCACCCTCGCACACGTGGGCCTGCAGGGCAGGCCCCAGCCCAGGTAGCCATTCAGCCTGCAGGGCAGGCCGGCCCCAGGTCACGCAGCCCATCAGCCTCCAGCCCAGGCAACCAAGCCTGCAATGCAAGCCCCAGCCCAGGCAGCCCACCCGCCCCGGCCCAGGCAGCCCAACAACCCCCAGCCCAGGCAACCAAGCCTGCAATGCAAGCCCTAGCCCAGGCAGCCCATCCGCCCCAGCCCAGGCAGCCCATCAACCAAGCCTGCAATGCAAACCCCAGCCCAGGCAGCCCGGCAGCCCATCAGCCCCCAGCCCAGGCAACCCATCAGCCTTCATGGGCAGGCCACGGCACAGCAGCAGCCTGGATTCCACGCATGTGGCCCCTGTACCACCCAGAGCACAAGCGCATGTCTACGTCAACAGAAGCATGCAGCATTCAATCAATGTGCAAATGGTCGGTGATGCCGACATACACTTCCATGACCCTGTCCCAGAGCAACCTGCCACGCATAATGAAGGACCTGCATCAACGCTGGGCATGGCCACAGGGTATGTACAAGAGAGCACCCCACCATACCAGTGAATGGGAACACAATTGCCACTGAATGTGACATGAGCACAACACACCCTGAATGTCACCCGGACGGGAAGGGCCCATAGGCTGTTCACAAGGGGCGGGGAATGACTGTGAATGCCAAAACACAGGCACCTGGGCTGCACTGTCAAACATGCAGGTATCAGCACATACGGACACGGTATATCAATCCCCTTGTAACACCTTCCACCCTGTGATGACCAATACCCCCTTCAGTGTTTGACCAACATCAGCTGGCAAACCACTGACTCAACCTAGTTTCACCGGCCCACTCCCAGCTCGGGGGTAAGTTAAGGCCCAATGTGCACTGACTGGCGCTCATTTTAGTGAGGGGCATCACATAAGAAACATGCGTAAAAGCCTTGCGTCAGGTTTTCATGCATATTTCCCACATATGCTCACTGGACATAATATAAACATGCTCACAGAATCTCATGCAAAACGCTTGTGAAAACAGCATGCCACTCCTGTCCACAACCTTGCCACTCAAAGGTCTGCCACTCAAAGGTCTGTCTGCCACTGATTCATGAGTGGAATGGCCACCACCGGCATGGCAACCACGTAACACTCACCATGCCCTTGAATGCACTAGACTGTCATCTGTCCACTGACCTCCCCAGGTGATGCCAGATGGTTTATAGTCATAATGTCGAAAAAAAATGTCGACAAACAAAAATGTCGACATCCTATACTTATAATGTAAAAAGTCATTTTGTAGAAAAAAAAATGTCGACAAAAAAAATGTCACTTAGAACTATCAACACCTCACCCAACACCCCCCTTCCACCCCCCCCCCCCCCCACACCCCCCACCACCACCCTCCCACCCCTCATACTCAACACATTCTAATTATATATTTATTTATTTATTTTTTCAATAGATAAATAACCAAAAAGAGTATCATTTACTATTGGGGGGGGTCCCCCCAACCCCCCCTCACCCAACACCCCCCTGCCACCCCCCCACACCCCCCAACCACCCTCTCACCCCTCATACTCAACACATTCTAATTATATATTTATTTATTTATTTTTTCAATAAATAACCAAAAAGAGTTTAATTTACTATGGGGGGGTCCCCCCAACCCCCCTCACCCAACACCCCCCTGCCACCCCCCACACCCCCCCCAACCACCCTCTCACCCTCATTCTCAACACATATTAATTATATATTTATTTATTTATTTATTTATTTATTCAATAATTAAATAAATAAAATGAGTATCATTTACTATGGGGATGTCCCCCCAACCCCTCTCACCCAAGACCCCCTGCCACCCCCCCACACCCCCACCCCTCATACTCAACATATCTTAGTTATATATATTTATTTATTTATTCATACAATAAATATACAATTTCGAAAAAATATCGAAAAAATGTCGACATTATTGTTTGTCGACATTATTTTTTTCGACATTTATTTTTCGAAATTTTGACTGTCGACATTTTGACTGTCGACATTATGACTGCCCACCATGCCAGATACCCCATCCGTCCCTGGCTGATGATGCCATTGCGCAAGCCAGGCAATCGGCAGGAGCACTGTTGCAACAATGCCCGCACGATCATTGAAAGAGCCTTTGGTGTATTAAAGAAATGCCTCCGCTGCCTGCACCGATCTGGCGGTGCATTCATGTACCGCCCAGTAAAGGTGTGCCAGACCATCACCATGTGCTGCATATTGCACAATGCGTCCATCAGACGCAACATCCCCTTGACCGAAGATGCCATTACAGATGTCGAGTCTGATGATGCGGGCCATGGTATCTGTTGTGGCTTATAGAATGTGGAATGTAGTGAGACTAGAACTGGAATGGGAATGGAATGGAAAGGAGAGAAAGGCAGGCAGTTAATATGGATCAATAAAGAAGGACAGATGTGTAAACTGTCTTGGGTATTATTCAAGATTTGAAAGAGGTACATAACATTTGGCGATGAGGGGAAGTAACCTGCAAAAATTAACTCAAAGGATAAAGGAACATTGGTGGCCTGGGAAGAAGACTGATGAAACACAGCCTGTGGAGGTTGCTGATACAAAAAAAAAAGAGAGACAATATACAGAGGATACCAAAGGAACCAGCTAAGACAGTATGAAGAGTGTAGCAAGTCTCATATCAAGAGTGGCACATTAGAAAAGCAACAAGGGAATTTTTTTGAAAAGCGAACAAAGCTGCTGCTGTAGCATAACTGAAGAAAGATGTTAAAAGCACAAAACTGGAAAACAAATACATAAATTACCTGAGGAGGAGGTGCAAGTGGCACCTATGACAAAAGCGGTAAGGTGCGCAGAACATTTTACAACAGTTTTATCGTAATTGTGAGTAAGGATTGACAGTGATAAGTGGAAAGCATTTTTTATATAGCCGCCATATACAAAGATTTTTTTTTTAAAACAATGCATGCACGCGCGCACCACTTACCAGGGTGCTGAGCCCTGAAATTCTAGGAATGACGTTGCGGGAGTGGGAGTGTGTGATGTAGCACGCGAGAAAGAAAACATTAAAGAAAGGGACCCTCGTGCGTGTAAAACGTGTGGCCATTTTGGCTTAAGTGACAACGTTACATACAATCAATCATTGCCTTAGCAACAATGTGACAGTGAGAAAACGAAATGTTGAGGATACGGCTGCGAGTGCGTCCAGCATTGAGTGCAAGAGAAATTAGAGCCGGCAGAAGGGCAAATCTGACAAAGGTATAAATAAACAAAGTTTAGACAAGAAATACAAATGAATAGTCATGCCTGCATGATATGAGTAGTACAACTTTAAGAGTAAAATAACTGCTTTTGAAACAACAAATGAACGCACACAATGAGAAGTGACTTTCAGTATTGCGGCGTAACGTTATAAAAGTGCACATTATACTAATGGTGAAAGGTGGCAGTGATTTGACAGCTCGACATCTGTATGACTCACGAAACCCATGAAGGGTAAAGAAAGTTAATCATCAAAGAGAGACTTCACAAGTTACAAGCAAGCTTCACAGAATGAAAAGTACATAAAGAGGAAAGATAAGGGCTTTGCATCAGACAATGTGACAGCAGTAGAAAATTGACTGTTTTTTTCCTCCGTAGTATAATGGAAAAGAAAAATGCAAGTGCAGCAAAAAAGAGTGACGCAGAAAAGCTGCTGCACCTGTATTTGCACAACACAGCTATTTCAGTACAGGGCAGGGCAAGAGTTAACTGTGTAAACACAAAACCGCAAAACACCAAGGTGGAGACAAGTTGACAATTCAAAATGTTGTCTGACAACATAAGTGGAGATCTTAACCCAGCTCAAGACATGCAAGGAATCCCCATATCCACAAATGTAGTGAATTATCTGCACCGTCCAGCTTCATTTGATCTTGAGCCGCATGATACTCAAGGAAGGCGCTGGCAAGAGTAGGTAGATGAATTTGAAACATTTCTAAGAGCAGTAGGAAATGAGAACCTTCCAAATAAGTTGGACATATTTATGAATCTGGTAGGACGAGAAATGAAGAGTGTCGTAAGGGCATTAACAACGGCTGAAGAGAAAACATCATATCAAGCCCTTATTGGCGCTATAAGTGAAGGGTTAATAGTTGCTCTGACCAGAGACTATGAAAGGTATGCATTTAACCAGTGCATACAGGGGCCACAGGAGACAATTGCACAATTTGTGTTGCGGCTACAGGAGAAGGCAATGTATTGTGAGTTTGCAAAATTTGATGATGAAGAAGCAATAAGGTTGAGAATAATTGAGAGCTGCACATCGGTGGAGTTTCGGAGACATCTTCTAAGAGTGCCCCTCCCATTGAAAGATATTCTGGAACTAGCAAGAATTTATGAGAGAATTGAGAAACAAGTGGATAATATGGAAAACCGAGGGGAGCAAGAGACACTAGATGGCATCAGAAGTAAGGTACAGAAACAGTTCCAACATTCAAACATGCTACTCTGTCAAGGCACATGGAATGGTATCGACAAAAGTAGATTGAGGAGATCGTGTTATAGATGTGGATCTAGATTTCCGCACAAAGGTTGGTGTCCAGCTATTGGTCGAATATGTGTGGCATGTGGTCAGAGAGGTCACTTTTGGGTCATGTGCAAAGAGAGAGCAGCTTTATTGTCAACCTGTGGATCTAATGCCCAGTCAATAATGAATGGGAGACAATGCATAGTGGTGAGACATTCTGAGCAAGGGGAGGTGAGCCAAAGAGATGTGAAGAGTCTGGTGAGAAGTCAAAATGAACAGAATAATGTGGCCACACTGGACCAAGGACTAATGATTAGGAGAAGGAGGCTGTCTTGGGAAGAGCTGCAGGACAACTCACAAATCCTAAGAAGTCATCGAGAGATTCCCCATAAGGTGATGGGATGTGCTCCCTTTGAAAGAATCATCAAATATCAGCTGAAGGACCACAGTCCAGGGCATAAAGGTTATAACTGCATAAATGGAGAAGGGAATGGTGAAAATGAAAGGGAAGTAAGAAAGAGGGACACAGTTTGGACAACTCGCAAGGGGAGAGTTGAACATGAAGAACATCAGATGCCAGAGAGTTTGCTAATGGGGCAGAGGCAGCGAAGGAAGATGGACCCTAGTGATAAGTCAAAGCCCCTAATTGGGATGGATAATAAAAAGCTTGTGGTCGCTGCCATGAGGGATGGTAGTGAAGTGACTGGGGATGCCTCGTTCTTTCATGCAATGTTTCAAGATGATTCAATTGGGAGAGAAGCATATGAGGAGAGATGGAATGAAGAATTGCATGAGGAGCAGGGAAATGAAGAACCTGTTGATCTCATGTCACTCAAAGACTGTGGACATTCTCCACCTTGTTTGATTGGTGAGGGAGTTCGAGGGGTAGCCAATGTTCGACCTCAAAGAACTATTCGTAATCCTTTACGTCTAATTGAGCAGATGTAGAGGTGATCCTGCTGGACATATGGAGGGTGAACTTACATGATAAGCAAGGGGGGGATGTTGTGGCTTATAGAATGTGGAATGCAGTGAGAATAGAACTGGAATGGGAATGGAATGGAAAGGAGAGAAAGGCAGTAAAAAAGAGCATAGCATTAAGCCCAAGGCACTTCTAAAAAGAGTCCAATGTCCACAAAAACAAAGTCCAAGTCCAGGGATGGGGTGTGCAGGTCGGTATAACCCAAATGGACCTTTTACAATTGACCTTTTGTCCTAGTTGACATAATTATAGTGGTCCTAATTGACCTTCTGCACAATTGACTTGTATATTATTTTAGTTATTTTATATATGTATTGGATTGGTTTTGGATTATAAATAATATAAGGGGATTGGGTGGAAGGTTGTAGGGGCTTTTGGATTGGGTGGGTTGTTGGGGGGGGGTTTCCCCCCGCATATATGTCCTAATTGACCTTTTAAATTAGGTCAATTCTCCCAAGGTCAATTCTCCTGAGGTCAATTGAGAAAAGGTCAATTAGTATACATCCGTGCAGGTCAGGTCCAGTAATGAAAACTAAAGATGGGCATCATATACAACACAAATACAGTTGCAAGTTGGAAGGGGGTATTAGGGGAAGGCAGCAAATGTAGGTGTGGGTTACTTACCCCGGGTTGGCTGCTTCGCTTGTGGGTCCTGAAGGTGGATGGGTAGCCTGCCGATAGCAAATGTGCATGGCAGTGGTAGGCATTGCAGGCGACTGTTGTGCCAAGGGTGGGCCTGAGGTTTAAAGTTATGGTGAGGTGGTTGAATCCCTGCCCCCATACAGGGCAAGGGAGAGCTCCTGGTGGGCCAGCGGCTCTGTGATAACAGTGTGGCACTGTGTATTCTACAGGCTGGCCTCACCATTCAGTGGCAGAGGGCACCCATACAGTGGACCAAATGGTGCAATGCCTCTGAAGAGGCACTGAGAGCATTGTAAGTGGCCCGGCTGTGTCTGGAGGTCTGTTGTTGGGATAATCAGGGGCTTCCTTGGCCCCAGTGTAGCCTTCAATTGCTAGCACAGCTGCCTGCACCCTGGCAGGCCCAGCATCCTCACTGGCCCCAGTGTAGGCTTCTAATGCCAGTGCAGCCACCTGCTCCCTGGCAAGCAGAGCTTCCTCCATGACCTTAGCGCAGACCTCTGATGCCAGCGCAGCCACCTTCTCCCTGGCAAGCCAAGCATCTTCCTGGCCACTCTCCTTGCTGTCATGGCCTCCACCAGCTGGTCTTCCCTTGGCCTGTCGGTATCCACCAGTTCATGGTGCACAGCCTTCAGGGACATACCCCAGCATTGGCCCATGTGACAGACAGGCCTTCAGCATTTCCTTCCCACCCGTGCTTGGGCTGCCTCCAAGGCTGAATGTCTCTCAATGATGTCTCCCAAGTGTCATGGTAACAGGATCTGGGGCAGACATGCTGGATGCATGGACTGCAGTTGGAAGATTTCCTGGAGTTCCTGGAAGATGTGCAGCACTCTCCCTACCTGCCCTTGGGAGTGATGGCTCCATAGGAGGGGTGGTGATGTCCTCTACCACCACCAGGGTGTGCCCAGGCCTCAGAGGCTCCACCAATCCAGGCTCACCCCGGCACTCACCTCTCTCTGTTCTGGTCTCCGAAAGGCATAACTACAATGGAAAAAGTCTCACTCTTCCTCTGACCTTTCTGCACTAGACTCTGCATT
Source organism: Ambystoma mexicanum (assembly GCF_040938575.1). Taxonomy (NCBI): domain Eukaryota; kingdom Metazoa; phylum Chordata; class Amphibia; order Caudata; family Ambystomatidae; genus Ambystoma; species Ambystoma mexicanum. The sequence continues at coordinate 1,248,736,400 of NC_090933.1, read as the reverse complement.
CACCCTAGGATTAGTCTCTGCTTATTGCTGAAAACTACTATTTTCCAAACTCGCGCTTTCTCTCTCCCACCACCCCGTTGCCTCTTTCAGCTTCCCCACACACTTCTTTCCCCTTGCCCTCCTGATTTCTCTCTCATTTCCCCCCTTTCTTCCTCAGTCTTTGCAAACTTCTTTACCACTGAAGTTCTCTCTCCGCTCTTCTTCCCACCTGTTCTTGCTCACTCTACCTCGCGATCTATTCCACATCCCTATTCCCTATCATCATTCTCCACTCTCTGATCTTGACACCGCTGCCCTTCTTACCCACGCCAATCCCACCGTGTCCCCACTGGATCCTCTTCCCTCTGCACTTATTCCTCAAGTCTTACCTCATCTCATTCCCTAGCTGACTGCCCTGATTAACTCTTTCATCTTGCACTCTCTCTTTCTCTCTGCATTTAAACTTTCTCCCATTCTTCCCACCCTGAAAAATCCCTTCCTTGACCCTTCTATCCCAGCAGATTTCTGCCCTATCTCTTTTCCCTTCCCTCTCTAAGCTCCTCTCTAAGCTCCTTGAGCATGCTGCTTATTCTCAGGTGTCCTCCTTCCTCAATCTTCATTCACTTCTTGCCCCACTTCAGTCGGGTTTCCGTCCATCTCACTCAACCAAGACTGCTCTTCTGCATGTCTCCAGCTCCCTACTTTCTACTCGCCACTCCAAGCTCTCCTCTATTTTTATCCTTTTCGATCTTTCTGCTACTTTCAACACTGTTGACCACACAGTTCTTCTCTCTGCGCTCACCACTTTGCGTATCTCTGGTTCGTTCCTCAAATGGTTCCACTCATATCTATCTAACCGTTCTTAATATGTCACCTGGGCTGGTAAGAACTCTGACCCCCTACACCTATGTTACGAAGTCCCACAAGGGTCTGTCCTGGGGCCTCCTAATTTGCACTCTTCCCCTTTCTGCTCTCATTGCTCCTCATAACCTGTTATTCCATCTCTATGCGGATGACACCCAAATCTTCTCTCCTTCTCCTTCTTTGCAGATTCCTTACACTCTACAGCAGTCTCTAGCTGTCTCTCCACTGTCCAAGCTTGGATATCTTCCCACTTTCTCCAGCTTAACCCATATAAGACTGAGGTCGTCTTTTTCCCTGCTACCCCAATTCCACCCCTCTTTCTCCTCCCTCTCTTTCTTTTCCTCCCCTTCTCCTCACAGCTCGCAACCTGGGTGTCGCCTTCGACCCCTCTATTTCCTTCTCACTTCATATTTCTAACATAGCTCCTTCCTCCCGCTATTCCCTTATCATCCGTCGTGCACGCCCTTACCGTTCCTTTCATGCCACCAAACTTCTTTACACTTCTCTGATTTTCTTCTCATATTGACTATTGCTCTGCCCTCCTAATTGGTCTTCCTGCCTCTCACTTGGCCCCCCTCCGTTCTGTCTTTAACTCTTCTGTCCGTCTCCTCTTTTCTCTTTCTCCTCCTTCTTCTATTTCCTCCTCTCTTCTCTGCATGTCTCTCCTTCCTTTTGAATCTCGTCTTCTCTTTCACTTCCTTTCTATAATTTTCAAGTGTATCCATGGTCTCGCCCCTCTGTACATTTCCTAACTTAGATCGCTTTATTCTCCCAATCGTACACTGCGCGCTCAGAACCACTTCCTGCTTTCTGTTCCCAAACCCCCACGCGCCTCCTCTCGTTTCCGTTCCTTTGCTTACTCGCCACCAAGCACTGGAACTCTCTTCCTCTCTCTATCCGTTCCTCTTCCTCCCTCCATATTTTTCAATCTAACCTCAAATCTGATCTCTTATCGACTCTTTCCAATAACTGAGCTTCATATTTTCACTATTCCTGTTCATCACTTAGAATGCACTGCTTCACTTGATTGTACTATTTTATTTTAAACGGTTTCGCCCTTTGGCGAAAGCGCTTTTAAATGAAATAAAATATAAATCACGTGGGGTCATTGTGACAGTGTCCATGGTGGTGACAAGGATGACAGTGTCCTGGTCACTGTGAACATGCATGAGCACTGTTCTGCTGGTTGAGGGCACAGGCTCGATTGGGTCAGGTAGCAGTGGCACGGTGTCCAGTGGAGCCCCACTCTCCTCGCTCTCATGTTGGCCAGGTTGGCTTGTCCACCCCATTGTGCTGTCACCATCATCCTCTCCAACATCCTCCTCCTCTGTGTCATCTTATCTTGTGAATGAGAAGGCAGTGTCAGCGTTACAGGCACATCTGGCAATATGGCCACCATTCACAGATGCAGCAAATGCGCTGCCTACACAGTGGCTCATTTCGCAGTTCCTCCATAATGGGGGTGCAGAAACCCGTTCCTGTAGATATACCCGCAGGCGGGTCTATGTGGGGTACGGTTGCTTTTTGTTTGTGCATAAAGCCAGCTTACCCCATAGGGATCCACAGCATTTGCTCATTTCCTTGAAAAGCTATGCCGGCACAAATACTGGGAGTATTTGTACGTGGAGAGGAAGGGAGCGGGGAAATGCAAGTTGCATTCCACCTCGCTTCTCTGCCAAACAAATGCTGAAATAGGGCTTGACACAAGAAACATGCATGCAGCCTTAGGCTTGTTTTTACGTTCTGCCTCATTGATCCACAGGTTCGATCCCCGGGTCCGCGCGTGTTGAAGGCGTTATAAATAACGCAACTAATACAAAAGAAACAATGACTCCATTAAAAAAAAAAAAAAACTCCTATAACAGCGCCTCGATGCCGGTGAGTGCTTTAAAATGCTAAAAATAAAAAATTGAGAATGAGCAAATAGGATAGTGGTCTTCAAACTGTGGGGTTGGGCCCCCTCGGGCCAAAGGATGTCCAGATGGGTTGTGCACTGTTTCAAAAATGGAGTACAGTGACTGCTTTTTGAAGGATGGCAGGGGTGCGGTGGGTGGTTTTTACTGCTGCTCCAATCACATAGTGGTAATCCCCAATTTCAGATTTATATACTCTGGAGTACATTTGAGGTATGTGGTCTCTCATGCCTATTGCTTTTGTCTTGTCTGCCATGCGTGTAAGCAGGTATAGATGCTGGAAAATGATGGGAGACTCTCACCCCACCTTCCCCTTCCCCTCGGCTCTGTGCCATCAAGCTGCCTCTTCATGTGCTCGTGGACATGGTGTTGAATGGGTGGTGCAGGCATTTATTGCAGGCCATGAGTGGGGGAGTGCAATGTACGGCTGTGTGTAGCTGTCACATTTGCATGCTGGAGTGTAAGGTAAGTGCTGGTAGGTGTTGGCATGGCATGGCTGCATGGTAGTGCTCTCTTTACCCATTTTTATTCACATCCTGCAGTGCATGCTGGGTTCATTGGACTAGGTGTGGCACATGGGGCAAGCAAGGTGTCTGTGTTTCATGACTGGGTACAGCACATCGTCCCTCGTGCTCTATTAGCTACACTGTGTATTTGGCAATATTTCCTTGGTGTACTCGCATGCAAGTTCCATGCACCACGGTGTGTGGATGTGTTATGCCTGGTGGTCATCCATCTTTCCCATGGTGTCAGTGCCTACGTGTCATGTCACAGGATGCACATTTGTCCTACGCTATCTGATCTAGGGTCAACTATGTGTGCATGTTGTTACATTTGGTCTGTTGGCGATTGGGGGGCTACTTTGCCGCTAGTCCACAGCTGGATATGCTTGTATTGCGGATTGTGCTGAGGTGTGCAAATGCATATGTTCTGCTCATGCGGTCGCCATCGCCCCAAACTCCTGTCATAGGTCAGAGGAAGGGGATAGACCAGTGTTTGGCATTCTTGACTTTCTTTTATTAAAATAATAAGTAAAAGACCTCTCTATCTCTAATGTATGGATTTCCCTGCCTAACCAAACTAAGGTGCTTGTGGTCTCTTGTGAAGTACAAAGTAATTAGCTTGTCCTCGGTACAAAGATAAGCTGCTCTCTCCCTACCACTAAGACAAAATGACAAAAGACCAAGAGAATGGGCCTCATTACAAGTTTGCCGGTAAAACCAGCAGGCTGCCGCCAAACTTGCAATTATTTATGGCGCCTGCATATGGGCAATTACCGGGTCATTATGGCCCTGCCGGACCCGGGAATTGCCCATTCGCGGGAGGTGGAACGGAATGCTCCCCATTGCCATTTGAGCCCCATAGGGCTCAATGGGAATGGGGAGGTCGGATGCACCGGCACCGTTATAAACAGTGCCGGTGCATCCGACATGCTGTGCTCGTGGGTGCCGCTCTGGCCGCCAGGTCTTACCTAGCGGGCAGAAAGGCAACCACGAGCACAACTCGTAGTTTGCCGGTCCGGGAACTACGGTACTTGCATGCTTACCGATACCGTAGTTCCCGGACCGGAAAACTTATAATGAGGCCCAATGACCCCTTTTCCTTTCTCCTATATTTTGACATCAGGCCCTTTAGAGCTTCATTTAAATGGACCTGATATCCATCACAATCAGGTTTCGTAATCAACCATGTTTCCTGGAAGAACAAAATTTCAAACAAATCTAGGTGGGCAATTGGTCATTAAACAGGGGCCTAAACCCTTTAGTATTCCAGCACCCCATCCTCACCACGTCATAATTTCTTTCTAGTTAAGTCTAAATTGAGGACGTTGCTGCATTTAGAGCCCCCACCAACCATGCTCAGTCCATCACATACTGCACTTTATCTGGATGCCTGGTCAGCTGCTTGCCGCTCACTTTTTTCTGGTTTGCTATTGTAAAGTTTATCTCCCGTAATGCAGCTTCGTCATAAGTGGGCATCTTTCCCTTCTGTTTTGGACCTTGTTTTTTTTCTTCTTTATACACTTCCGGGGTTGGGGCTTTTGTTGGGTTTGTTTTTATTTTCCTGGGAACAGTCGCCTCCCTCCAACTCTCGAGAATTTTCCTTTCATAATCACTCACTTCATATCCCAGCCTCAGAGGTCTCGATTATCCTGGACAGTAGTGCATCTTCTCTTTTCATGATTGGTTGCTGGGTCCTCCCCAGCGCAGGATTATAGTCCGTTCTCTCTTTTTGTTTATCACTCTTCGTGGTTTGTTCATTCTTCTTTGTTACAGTACTGTTGGTTTCCAACCGCTGAGTAATCAATATTACTCCCTTTCATTCTTCCTATTCACAGTAGTTTTACTACATTGATCCTTAGTTTGGATCTTGGGTCTTATGTCACAGTAACAAATAGTGGTTTGACTTGATGGATGCCTCTGGAGTTCTGATGTTACTGTTGTTCTAGAAGAAAGGGTTCTAGGGAGTTCCACTGCAGAAATGAAGTCCTTGTCCCTTAGATAGGAGTCTCTCCTTGTGAGGTCCTGTATGCCGCCACTCCTACGGGGATTATTGCATAGCATGCTCACCACCCTAGCTTCACAAGGAAAGGCTCTGCTCTTGGGAGAAGTGACTGAATCCCACAATTCCTCACAGTCCTGTAAGGAAGGGATGGTGTCAAACAGTGAAAGACAGATACAAGTGATCGCAGTTCAAAGGTGTTTATTGAACTTCAATGGGTTAGATGAACACCTATCTTACCCTAAATCTAAGGATGGGAGCAAGCTACAACCATCAAAGTAAAAATAACACAGTCCTAGTGGAGTCTTGTTGAAATAAAAAGGGCCTATACTAATAAACTTATTGCCAATCCTTACCTCTAAATACAAATGTTTGGGGAAAATGATGTGTGCAAAAGAAAGAGTGTTCAAGAAACCAGCTCCCCTTCCCCACTTTTCAGCACAATAAAGTCTCTCATTCTCCACAAGTCTCTTGCTCGCAGAATTTCATGGGTTACCAAAACAACACTTAAAGTTCTCTCTCCTCAAAAGTTCACTGTCCTTTGTTTTCAGATATAACATTCACTTTGGGTCTCCCTCAGTCAGGCTCGGACCCTGTTCTTAAACAATGTCTCAACTGTTCTCCCTTGATCAGTCTCGGACCCACTTGTAACTTGTAACCCCAATAAGCCTCCCTCAGCCGGGCTTGGGCCTTGGTAGGGTTCACTTTTATGAGTAGTTGAAATGCTTGTGTATAGGCGCGTTATAAATGTCATATCATATCAGTTCACTTATATCGAAGAGTTTCGATTGTGAAAAGGATTTTTCTCAGACCCTCGCATGACCACTTACATTTCTTGTATCTGATTTTCATCTGCAATGTCGCTATTCAAATATCAAAGTTTCACTACTTTGTTTCTTTGTAAGACACCTTTCACCAGAGATCTTCGATTGAGCACCCACACGGTGCCGGACCGCTCTTAAAACTTGTATCTTTTGTTTCTCTAATAAAATGTTTAACACATTCATCAGCTTTCTGTATTTTACTTGCGTCTTTCATAAACCGCTTCAACATTCGTTCTCTGAAGATACATTGTCGCTGCTCGTAACCTTCATTTATACATAGACGGCCTCGTATAGTTCCTCCTGACTCACCGGCTGTGTTGAAGGTTCTGCTTTTGGCTTTGATCCGGGAGCCAAGGACAATACCACAGCAGCTGCTGTTCCTCCCTGAATCGTCCAGTCATGGTGGAGGCCCCTCGGTATCTCATACACACAGAATTGGATTCTCTTGCTTCAATTCCTACCTCTACACGTGCTGCTTTCAAATCCTCAAGAGTATAGCGATCCCTCGTCGAAAAGCTCAAGGGCATCTCCCTCCTTTCTCTCTCTTCTCGGCCCGGAAGAAACTGCTCCTTCGTGTGCTCTGCCTCACTCAAAATGTGCTCTTGTTATTCGCCTTTTATTTGTGTGGGGAAGTTCAATGGAGATAAGGTGCAAGTCATTTACGGTGATTGCCTAACTCTGCCTGACCATGGTAATGGGACATGTCCGGTATATTGTTCGGGTACGAGTCTGTTTTCTCCCAGAGCGGACCGTCTATGTACCAGTGTTCGTGAAGGGAAGGGGGTTGGGGGTCACATATCCTACCTGGTAGGATGGGTCAAAGGGATTATAGATGGGAGGGTACCACGTCTCGCCACAAGGTGTCACACTCCCCGAGGACCCCTCACCCAGGTGATCCTCCCACTCTGGTCTACCCCCAGGAACTTGATCCAAAATCGATGGCTGTGTCCTGGCCACCTGGATGACAGATCCCCAGGGACTAGTCAGGGTAATACCTTCTGGTTTCTCACACTCCCCATGTGTAGTTGTAGAGGTGGGATGTGGACACGTGCACCATGAGTGCAATGTCTTGGGTGTGCATTTGTCCTTCTATCAGGTCTAGCTATTGATGTAGACAGCAGGGAGATACTTGGGGACTTGTGTGGTTGTTCTGGGTCATTGATTTTTATTGAGCTCACACCGACTTCACCCAGGAGCAGAAGGAGGGGTGTAATTAGGTATTTTACCTCAAAGCCTTTCAGGTGGTACTGGGGGTATGGGGTGTGAATGGCTTTCTCTGAGTTTTGGGGCCAGGGGTTGTGAAGGGCTCTCTTTGGGTCCTGGGAGAAAGGAGTGTAACAGGATCTTTAGAGGTCCTGGGGCAATGGGTGTTAGTGGCTCTCTGTGTGCCTGGGGGCAGGTGCTGTGAAGGGCTCTCTAGGGTTCCTGTGAGCAAGGGCTCTTGAGGGGTGTTGTGGGGGCAGGGCGTGTGAAAGTCTCTCTGGGGGTCCTGCAGGCAGGAGGTGTGAAGGGCTCTCTGGGTATTTGTTTAAGCCCAGCCCACAGTTCCCTTGCCCCTGCTTCCCTCTGTGGGACCGGAAGGTTTAGGGTGCTGGTAGATGATCTTGCCATGGAGGTGCTGCCGCTCTTTCTCGCTGCATGTTTCGATCCCGGAGTCGCATCTGTTTGCGTATATTGGCCTGTCTAGGGCAGAGAAGCCAATCCAAACCATCACAGAGAGAGCAGGGATGTGAAATAATTTCAGCTTAGATACATTGATAAGGGGATTCATAAAGTCCCAATGCTTCTGAAAGGCTAATTGGGCTTGGCCTGTGGCAAGGTTCGACACATAGCGGATTACTGCCATGTAACGGGAACTGCCCCAGATCTACCAGCCTCTCCTCAGTTACAAACTGTCTGACATAATGCTGATTCTCCAGCATTGGATATTTCATAGATTCACATGCTGTGTGATAGGATTTGATATGATTGGTTATTTATAACGCGCATAATACCCAGAGGTTTCTAAGCGCTGACCCGGGGATCGAACCTGTGTTGCTCCGTGTAGTCTTGCTTCCAAGGCGGGCACGTTGCCGCTGAGCTATCCTCCCGGGACATCCCGGTATGAATATTTCCCGTCGTCAGGCTGGGAATCCTCGGCAATATAGAACAGTTGATCTTATTCAATTAAAACAACAGTCACTTTAGTCCTCTAGCAGAATAATTTTGCCCCACAGTCAATAAAAAGGGCACTCTTAGCTCCACCCGTGGAGGCCATCTTCAGATGTTTAACTGCACGTTATGTGTTGGGAGTCCTCAGAAATCGCTCTTATAATTCGTTGAGATTTTGTCTACTTTTTATACAAGTTCTTTTGTCTTCACAATGATTTCCTGAATCCCTGATTCCAGCGTCATCTGGGGTTGCTCCAGTTCCCATGGCCTTCGCCCTGTCAGAGTGGATTCTTGTCTTCATGTGTGAGGCCGTCACCCATCCATAGGGGACACCAAACAGTATTTTCAAGACCTGTGCCAGATGCGCCCACAAGAATGTCTACGTGGAAGACCTCCAGGAGGACTGCCTCTATTTTCTGTATCCGGCACACGACATAAAGGACTGCTCAATCTGGCCATTCTTTTCTAAAAAGACTCTCCAGTACTGGCACTGCAGGTTATTGGCCTGCCCTAATGACACAGGGGCCACTGACTCAGCTTCAGTCCGGAGACATGCCTCCATCAGACAGAGCAGATCAGTACAGTGTGCTTCGTCTTCCAAGAGGTCAATATCACATGAGGATAGCTCTCAGAATAAAAAGGCTAAAAAGGTCCAGTCGACCCCTGCCAAAGTGGTCATGACATCGACTTCAGCAACAGCGCCTACACCTCTGTCAAAAGCCCAGGGTAGATCCTCAGCAAGTCAAGTCGGCAGGTTTTCGTCCACAACTCAGTCAATGAGTCGGGGCCCATCCACCCTCCAACAGGGCCCATGTGGCTCATGCAATGCACCTCACCGTCCTCCGATGGACCAGCTGGTGCCTCCCCCAGTGCATAATCTTACAGAAACTGAAACTGAAGATGAGGTGTTCTGCAGAGATGCCTCCACACACACGACCGGCATGGATGAGTTTGATGACCTGGTGCCAGGTGATGGTGATCCAGAGATGTTCCTCTCTGTGATTCTCCCCTGGGTGAAATCCGGCCCTTTCATGCCATAATGTCAAGGGCTACAAAGATGTTTGGCTTTGTTCCTGAGGAGCAGAAGGAAGGGGGTTACCTCTACCAGCGGCATGAGAAGCCCAGGAAGTCAGTTGTCGCAATCCCAGTGCTGGAAGGCATATGTCAGGGTGGTCTGTTGTCCATGACCAACCCATCCCCAGCACCTCCAAAGTAGGAAGGTTTAGATAAAAATAATACAGGGCTCTGGATTCCGCAGCCAAGTGCCTCAGCTCACAACCCAGTCCTGAAACTATGGTGTCCTCAGCTGCCCACAAACGATTGTCCACCCCCTCCTCACCATGCTGTGTTCCTCCTGACAAAGAGGTCAACAATCTAGATGCATTTGGCAAGCATAAAATGACGGCAGCCGATACCAGCATCAAGGCGGTCAATGTTATGGCCATCCTATCGAGACCTGACAGAGAACATTGGTTCAAGTTGGGTCCCATTCCTGAATTCTTCCGGAGGAGCAGTCTTTCTTCCTGCTTTGCATGGGCGAGAATGCTTCAGTCCCAGTAGACATTGCAGACACTGGCTTCAGACAGCTGGGCAATGGGCTGTCTTACGCAGGCAAGGATGGCTTATGGCCACCAACTTCCGGTCGGAAGTTGAAACCAAGGTAGTGGATATGTCCTTTAATGGCATAGATTTATTTGGCAAGAAGGTGGATAACACCCTGCAAACTATTAAGGCCGACATGGGAATGGCACGCTCCCTAGGCATGCTGCAACAATGCCACCAGTCCTTTAGATCTGGAAAGTCACATTTCTCTTGAACATCAAGGGAATATGGCAAGGCCCTCGTACCCTTCCCCGTCATACTGGTCCCAGGCACACTAGATGTGGGATACTTATAAGTCTAAGTCCCAGTCCTAATGGGGAAACCAACACTGCTTCAGGTCCTCGCACACCAGGAGCCAGCCAACAACCAAACAAACTTGACCAGTCTGGGGACCAACCCCCCCACCCCCACTTAAACACTGTAGTGGGCAGGGGGCTTTCTCAATTCGTCGGCCAGTGGAAGACCATCACCACAGATGGATGGGTGTTGTACCTCATCCAGCAGGCCACACGCTAGAGGTTGTTAAGAAACCACCCACTAATCCTCCCATGCAAAAAGTAGAGAAGTATGTTGTATCTTGCCTTTCCCTTCTACTCTGCTCAGTGTGCATGTGATGTCTTGAATGCGGAATGTTGGCTGAATGTTTTAGGTGAGTGCTCTCTGAATGGCAGTTGATGAGAGGATGGTTAAGAGAGAGGGTGGCCGGTGGTTGTGTCCCAGTTTACCTGTCTTGTGACCTGTAACCTTTATCTTATGTAACCAGCAACCAAGTAAAGAGGATTTCCTTTTGCACATGAGGCCACTATATCATCTGTACTGAGAGGGTAGCATTTTAACATTGGCGATGAGCTGGGCGTACCTGCGTGTGATGTGAGCCTGAGCTGTGCTGGCGTGGGACAGCATAAAGAAGAAGACCTACACCACCCCCCAAAGACCCTGTTGAAGACCCTCTGTCTGGAGTCTAAGTGGAGTGGGCTGCCAACCCCGAGTGGTCTGCCGTTGCTGTGAGGGGAAGCCAATCTAAACATCAATGCCCAGCATCCAGCAGTGGCTGGCAGGTGGAGCAGTACCATCACTGTCAGATAGGTGTGGCCTTCAAGAGTGTACAGGGTGCCAATGAAGGAGGCAAGCATAGTGTGATCTGGGAACCTGGAGGCTGATGTGTGCCTTGGAGGTACTGTTTGGGGGTCCACTGACTTTGGTCTGGGGCCAAGTGACTTTTCAAGGCTGCAGAGTAATCTTAGGGTGGTGATGTGAGACCTGTGATTGGGACTTTGTCTCGGTGCTGTTTTGGAAGTGATGGAGATGGCAAGTTGGCAAGCGCGCTGGGGAGGTGCACTCAGCATCCTTCAGGACGACAATGGGCGTTGGCTTGTATGACATTTTGTTACACTTAAGCTGTGTTTCAGGCTGGTTATATTGTGTTAAGATGCGTGATTTGAGGCCAGTTTAGAAAATGGTGTGCAAGTGTGGCACATGAATCAAAAGGATGAGGTAAGATGTGTTGTGAAGTTTATGGGATCCTCTTGTGCTATCATATGCATGTTGTGGCCTCTGTTTAGAGTAGTTACACAACTGAATTATTTTGAATTCTTTTTATTAAAGTGTCATTCTCACCATGTTTCCTCTACAGGATCGGTCAACAAGATGAACGTTAGAGATGGGATATGGACTGGTCAAGTGCCAGGTTGCTGCCTTCAATTGCCATGTGTTTACATTTCTACTTATTGTGATGTTGGTGTTGTACATGGGTGTGTGCTGGGATATCATACCATGGATCAAGGTTGTGGTGTCATAACCGGGACATATGTTGTGGGTAGCATTTGAGGTAGACAAAGAAGATTGGTTGAAGTTATGTTTACTTAACCCAAGAAGAGAAGGGGGCGCGTCCTCTGCATTGTTAAGATTTGCACCTCCCGTAAAATTGGTGCAGGATGAGAGGTGTGCAGTGTGGATTTTGAGGATCTTGATGTCTGGATTTTGAGGCTATTGATGTCTGGCTATACATGTTGTAGCTCTCTAGGGAGGAGTGTTGGTTGATGGAAGGTTCTTTCTTACTTTGTATGGGGATAAAGACATATGCCTCCCACTTGCCTTTGTTGTCTTGCATATATGTTGTTGCTGCCCCACCTCCCTTCCCAAGTCCTTTTTGCACTCCACGGCTAATATCGGTAGTGGTGAAGGTGTGATGTGCGTGAGTGATGGAGGTTTGCTTGATGTGAAGAAGGGAGATGTGTTGTGATGTGCTTCGTTGAATTGTGGTGAGATCTGGAAGGAAGGGAGATGTGTTGTATAGTGCTTCAAATGGATGTAGAAGTCTGGTGCTGTAAGAGAGAATGTTGGGTTTGACTGGGAGAATGTTTATGTGTGAGTGAGATAATGTGTGCTGATAAGGTTCTAGAGACAGGCCGTTGGAGAGCCTCTGCCTGGGTGATGGGAGCCATTGGTTATCTCTGTATTATCTGAATGTAACTGACTGATGCTGTAATAAATGAACTGTACTGGAACCTACCTATGAGCCCGAGGATCCTACGTTATTTCACTTATGTAACCTGCAACCAGGTAAAGAGGATTTCCTTTTGTACATGAGGGTACTGTATCATCTGTACTAAGAAGGTGCCATTTTAATACATATGCGTTAACACATATGCACCTGCTACTAAAGGAAGTACAATCGCTCCTGGCAAAGGGAGCCATCAAATTCATCCCATCATCTCAGCGGGGACAGGTACTTTCTATTAAAAAATAAGTCAAGAAGCTGGAGGCCCGTCCTCTACCTCTGGGTCCTCAAAAAATTCCTCAAGGCCCAAACCTTCAGGATGGTGACTCTACAGCATGCCTCGTCTCAGCTTCAAGAAAGGGTGTTTCTGGCATCCTGGGATCTAGAGGATGCGTATTTCCACATCCCTATTCATCAGAAACAATGCAGCTACCTGTGTTCAACAGTGGTAGGTTGCCATTTCCAGTTCTGGGTCCTGCCCTTTGGTCTTCGGTCAGTCCAGAGGGTGTTCACCAAATGCCTAGCCCCAGTGGTTGCGCACCTTCGTCACTCAGGTGTGCATGTCTACCCATACCTTGACGACTGGCTGGTGCAGACAGATTCCTTTCCCCCAGCGACCAACCATACCGCAATGACAATACAATGTCTACAGTCTCTAGGATTCTCTGTAGACCTTCCGAAATCCTGTCTGAGGCTGTCTCAGTGAGTGCTTTATTTGGGGGCTCAACTGGACATACGCTATTGCGTGGCCACTCCCTCGAAGGATAAGATTTGGTCCCTTCTTGCCAAAGTCATCTTACTCTCCCAGATGAAGACGGCCTCAGTCCGTGTCCTGATATCCCTGTTAGGGATGATGTCCTTGTGAATTACTCTCCTTCAGCATTTCAGGTTCTGCATGTGGGCTCTTCAGGAGTTCCTTGATGCACGCTCGCAGCAGGCCTCAGGTTTCTGGGAGGACAAGATCCCTCTAATGCACCATTTCAAGGATCAGTCCAAGCTCATCTCATCCAAGGCACTCCCTTTCGACTACCTGCACATCAAGTCACCTTTGCGACAGATACCTCTCTGGAGGATTGAGGAGCTCATCCAGGGTATCTGCATGCCCAGGGTTTCTGGATACATGAGGAGAAGACTCTTTATATCAATCTTCTGGAGCTATGTACAGTGTTTTGGGCCCCCAAGTCCTTACTTACTCGATTCAGCGATCAGGCGCTCTGGATATTCACAAACAACAACACCACAGTGTTTTATATCTGAAAGCAAGGGGCACCAGATCTCTCTCTCTGCCAGCAGTAGCCCAGGCTCCGTGCAACTGGACACAGGATCAGAACATGTTCCTCATTCCTTTCCACCTACCGGTTGTTCAGAACATGATGGCAGATTGCCTCAACAGGGAACTCAGCTCCTATCATGAATGGGAACTGCAGGAATCTCAACAGATTTTCTGTCCCTGGGGCACCCCAGAAGTCGACCTTTCCACCACCTATGCCAACGAGGGGTGTGTGACTTTTGCCAGCAGGTTCCCTCATCCAGAGAGGGTAGGAGATGCCTTTACATTCCCCTATGAGGGGAAGTTCCTGTGTGCTTTCCCCCAATCCTTCTGGTGGCTCGGGTGTTAAATGTCTTCAGACAATACCAGTGCAAACTGATCTTAGTAGCCCCTGTCTGGCCGAGACAGTTCGGGTACTCCAACCTCCTTGCCCTGTCTTCTGCCCCACCTATTACACTGCCTCCTCTGTGCGATCTTCTCTCTAGGAGTGACAGTGCAGTATTACACCATGACCCAGCCTCTCTGAACCTGACGGCCTGGCTCCTACACTCCTAGAGCTCAGCAATATACCCATTCCTCACGGCATCAAGGAAATTCTAGCTAGTTCCTGCGCTTCTTCCACACTGGCCTGTTACAATAGTAAATGGAAGTACTCTCCTGCTGGTGCAAGGCACATGGCCTTGACTCTTTCTGCATGCTACCTAAGGACGTACTACCATATTTGCTCTCCTTGGCTAAATCGGGCCTGGCACATTCCCCCCAGCAAGGTGCATCTGACAGCTATTTTACGCTATAGTCGCTCCTCTTCCGAGCCTTCTCTGTGGTCTCATCATTTGGTCAAGGAGTTCCTCAAGGGACTGTTGCATTCTTTCCCGCAGGCCGATGACCAGCCCCGGTCTGGGAGTTCAATGTCATCCTCGCGTGGCTCATGAGACCTCCTTTTGAACCTCTGCATAAAGTCTCTTTCAAGTTCCTGTCCTGGAAGAGTTCTCTGCTGGCCGCCATCACACTGGCTAGGCAAGATTCAGGCTTTCTCCTGTAATGCCCCCTGCTTGGTTTTCCACACGTCCAAGTAAGTGCTGCACACTAACCCTGCCTTTGTGCCGAAGTTCCTTCAGGCTTTCACCTCATACCTGTTTTCTTCAGTTCACCTTCTTCACCTGCAGAACACTCTCTGCATTCTCTGGATGTGGTGCGAGCTCTGACATATTACGTGTCCCAGCACTACGTTGTTCTGGAAGACCTCTCAGATCTTTGTTAGCTTGGTCCCTCTGGAATCGGCAACACACTTGCTAAAGTGTCAATCGCCAAATGGATTTCCTCCTGCCTTTCCTTCTTTCATCACCAATATGGCAGGCCTCTCCCTGGCAAGTCCAGGGCTCATTCGGGAATAGGTGTTGCCGCCACAACAGCTTTCTTCTCAGGAGTCTCCTTGCTGGACATCTGTAGGGCTGCAACCTGGAGATCTGTACACACCTTTATAAGGTTTTACTGTGTCGACAGGGATTCCACAGAGGAGTCCAGGGTCGGCCAGGCGGTTCTGCTTAACCTGTTTGAATGCAGTGAGTGTCTCTTGGGTAAATGTTTCTTCAAGGAGCTTGCATCCACCCGGTCCGGTTATTTTGTACTGTTTTGTAATCTATTCATACAGCATGTGAATCTATGAACGATACAATGCTGGAGAAGAAATAGGTTTCTTACCTGTAATTCTTATTCTCCAGCATTGGTATCCTTCACAGATTGACATGCGACCCTCCCGCCTGCAACGCTTGGCTCCAACTTGGCTCATATTGCCCCTTTACGTGCGCTCTGGCAAATCTGAAGATGGCCTGTAGGGGTGGAGCTAAGGGATCAAGAGTAAGGCCCTCATTAGGACTCCGGCGGAAAACCATGGTGCTATTAGCACCATGGTCGATGCCGGAGTCCGCCATGGCGGAATGGGAAATTACCACCCCATTTCAAGGTTGGCGGGCGGTAATTCCCCATGCCACCATGGCACTTCCCCATTCCCATTTTTGCCCCATAGGGCATAATGGGAGTGGGGAAGGCGGTAAGAACGGTACCGCAAATTGCGGTACCGTACTTACCTCGAGAGTCCCTTTGCGGGCCCCTACTTTAACGGCTGGTCTAGACCAGCCGTTAAGGTCGGGTCCCGCAAAGGGACCTTGTAGTAAGGCGTTAAGGGTTTAACGCGCTGACACCTTTTACAGCGCCGTTAACCCCTTAACGTCTGGGTCCTAATGAGGCCCTAAGACTCAGACACAGTGGCATGTCCCTGCCTCAACAGAGCTAATGAACGTCTGTGTCAGGATGTTCAACAAATAAAACATCCTCCGTCATATGTCCAAAAGACTAAACTGACTGTGATGAATCTGATGATACCATGACTCCTTTCCCAGCTGTTACCTCTTCCCTTGGGTTCAGGGGATGGCAGCCACCACCTGATCCTGACCCTGGGGTCGGCTACATGAGGGAGGATCACATGGGGGGAGGTAACCTTCAAGGGGTGATGCATCATCGGATGGAATATGGTATCCCCCTTCCCCTTTCAGGAATATCATTCCCTTCTGTTCCCCACGCCTTAATGGTGTATTGCCATAACTCCTTTGCATGCAAACAATACTGTTTCACTTCTGATTTTTCATATACATCAAAAATGTTTATATTTTATGAGCAAAGAAACCGTTTTTTATTTGGAAAAATCATGTTTTAAGAGCTGAATAAAATATTTTGTGAAATACAGGTGCTTTTTGCAATACGGTGTAAAAATTTATAATTATACACAGTATTAAGTTGTTGGCCCATACCAATAGTGTGGACTTTAGGGAGCGGTAACCAGCTCACTCTCATGGTTTACATACTTTCACAATCTTCCCGCAATTGAACTGGCCCCCGAGAAACAAAAATAGGGAAGTACCCAATCAGAGACCGCTCCCCAGATGTGAAGCCAGCTGTGGAAGTGGCTATCCCCGAGAAGCCAGAAGTCAATGAAGAGCCAAGCAGGTAGCGAGAGGCGAACAAAGCCGCCACTGAAAAGTGAAATCCTGGTGGAGAGGCAACCGGGAAGCAAGTGTCAAGGAAGCCGCCAACCAAGGAGGATACCCAAACACCACGAACCGGATAAAGAGAAGCACGCATCCCGAACATACGCTGAAGGAGAGCTGGTTGCTAGGTGTCAAGGAGGCTACGGGGAAGAGTGAAAAAATCAGAATAATGGGGCAAAGCACCCCAAAGGAGAAAGTGAGCCAAAATACATGTACAGGATATTGGCAAAGAGGGAAACCAAGATGTTGGAATGAAAATGGGCACACATTAAGAATGAAGCCCACAAGCAAATATTATTGTGAATCAAGTTAGCAAGCGCGTCAAGAGAGATAGAAAGAAAGAAAGTAATGGCAAGAAAGTACACCAGGCACAGTGATGTTTGCAAGTGTGTTAAATAAAGCTCAGAAGGAAAAGCCTTGGCAAGAAGGTATACCAGGCACAGTGACAATTAAGTATGTGTTGAAAGAAAAGCACTGGCAAGAAAGTATACCGGGCACATTGAAGTTTGCAAGTCTGTTGGATAAAGCTCATGAAAGGAAATCCCTGGCAAGAGAGTATACCAGGCACAGTGAAGTTTACAAGTTTATTGAATAAAGTTCATGAAAGAAAGGCCCTGACAGTAGAGAATACCAGGCAAAACTAAGTTTAGAAGACTTTCAAGTGAAGTATAAAAGAGGAACACCCTGGCAGGGGAGCATACCAGGCAAAGATAGGTTTACAGGCATTGGTAACTGAAGTATAAGAGAAAAGACCTGGCAGGAGAGTAAACCAGATGAAGCCAAGTTGCTTAAAATGCAAGTCACTTTTGTTGTTGTAGAGAGACATTTAGGGATGAATCATACCCTTAAGAACTGTTGTGTTGGTTAAGAGAAAACCTGGGGAAGGGAACATTCCCCTAGAACTGTGAATTGTATCCATTGGAACTTTTGTGTTAAAGCTACACGTTTACCTTGGAACCTGAACAGTGTGTCCACTACCAAGGCTAACGACATGACCCTTTTTTACCTTAGAGTTATTATTGAAGTGTGAGAGCCAGAATAGGATTTCAGATACAGGACAGTATGATTTGGACATCTTGACAATGGACAGACCAATAGATTTTGTTGAGATAGGGAAACCACCTCCTATCATAGGGATAGCGAGGCCTTTCCAAACCCCTTATTTGTTAAATAATGGTTTATAGCCAATTCTACAAGGTCTCTGTGTCTGTGTCTCATTCCTGGCTCTTCACATGATCCATACAGACTAAACTAAATGCAAGGTATAAATGGAGATTTCTATGAGCTATAGACTTATAGCTTTCTCTTGTAGTTCCAAACATAACTTCTTAAGGTGCAGAAAAGTATAAGAATAATGTTCGACCAGGAAAAGGGGGTTTCCCTTCCCCTATGTTTCTTCTGGTTTCTCACAGCTTGTCCGGCACTTCAGGTAAATTCAATAATGTTCCAATGTTTCCCAAAGAGAGCACTCTCTTCCTGAGTACTACTTTTTATTCACTCTGTTTTCTGACAGTTTCAAGAGGGGGGTTGGGTGATTCCACCCTTGAATCTCTTTAGTCTTTGCTTATTCGATGGTTCTCTTGTCATGGCTGGGGAACCAAAGCTCAGGCAGCCAGTTTGAAGTCCAGTGTAGTTTGAGGGGATTTCCCCCCAGCCCCACACCTCTGGCACAGCCGTGTGTTCACTGTCCCAATCAGCATCAAAGAACACCTGAGGAGTGGTTGACCATCGGACACAGTTGCAAGGCATGCACTCCAGGGCTGTCGCATGCAGGCACCACAGACAGTGATACGTGGCATGGCCAGCTGCCCTGGTGTAGGGGAAGGTGTGTTCGGCTTTTATGCTGCCGCCGTCGCCACCACCACTAGGGCACACTCAGTGCCTGGCCCTCCCAACCTCACGGGGTGGGGAAACAGGGAGGCCAGGATGCTCCAGCACCAAGTCTCCACGCCGGGTCCATGGATCCTGCAAGGGTGTTGATCAGGGTCTGACCTCAGGGGGACAAAGAAAATGGGGGCCCAAAGAAAAACCCAGCTACGCATCTGGGGAGTGCCCCTGAGCTATTGACATTCAAACAATGCTCAGACAGGTAGACCCCCAGGGGGTATAGAGGGCCATAAGGTGAGTTTAGAGTGTTGATCAATGTGTCCTGCAGTTAACACTGATTCTCACAGCTAGCTACGTTCTTCATCCTCTTGCACGCCAAGTGATGCACCACTAGGAGTCACAGGCACATGTTTTGCCCAGACATCAGCCCAAACCTCCAAGTGCATGAGGGCTGAGAGGACACAGAAAACTAGCTGTGACGTTTGCTTACGCTGTATAACCAAGTTTGATCCTCTTCTCAGCGCTCCGCCAGGGCCGTTGCCAACCCCAGCAGGACCAATCCAGGGAACTCACGGAACCATCCAATCAATCAGTTATAGTGAGGGGCAGTGAGTACAAAGGGCAGGGACTTAATCAAAACCAGTTATGACCTGCACTTACTGGCAATTCCTAGTGCATGTGATATCATTTCAATCCCCAATCCAGATCACAAACATGGTTCAGTGGGTTTCCTGCACCTGTCGGCAAAGGGTAGACACACGCTGATCCATTCAGTGTGGCGCACATGCAGCCCAGACATCTGACAGCATCACAGATGTGTTATTGTTCAGTCTCGTGTGGCCGAATGAAACTTGTCCCACTAAGAAGTTGAACGGAAAACTGAGGGTCACAAAAAGAGTTACCATGGAGGTGTGCCATTCGTTATCAGAATTACCCAAACAAATGACTCTGCCATCTTGGAACAGACATGCACCACCACGCACAAAATCAAGAAAGAGCTACCAATGTGTGAATCCTTCCTGTATATGGGCCGGGCAGGGTTTCACATGTATGGTCAAATTAAGCTGTAGGCTCCAATCCTGGTGGTACCCTTCCGTCTATTCCTTTTGGTTTCAGCTTTGAAACCATACTCCCCCTCGGTATCCAAAGACTTTGGTTTCCTGTAGGCTGCTCAGCCAGTCATTGTCCTTGCAGGGTAGAGCCACGCGCATTGAGAGGCCCTCCCTGAGGGGGCATGACGTTAACAAAGTTCCATGGGAGGTGGAAGGTAATTTCTTGGAACAACAGATGAGTCCAGCCAAGCAGTCCAACCCTAGATGAACAAAGTGCGCCAAACCAGTCCCATGGTGTGTGGGGAGGCATGTGGGCAGGTCACCCTGACATACACATGCAAGTCAGATGATGTTCTTTTGACGGCCAGGCATCCTGCTTGCCGGAAACATTGTTTGCCTCTTGGAATGCCACCATAGACTTGTTTTTCACCCACTGTGGTGCAGCAGAACACCCCAAGCAGGCCATGCTCTGATGTGACATCATGTGGGGCTCTGCCCTTGACCAGCTTGGAGGGGTGCAGTGGTGTCAACATGAAGCCCACCAGCACAGTTGTTTCAACACAAAGCCCAGGTGGGTCACCAAAATTAAGTGGGGCACAGGTAGGTCACTTAAACACTGTCTACAGTAATACAGTGACTGATTGTTCTTTCATTATGTTTACCCTGGGTGACAGAGGGGGAGGTCTGGCCATAAGCGACTGCCTCCTTATGGACCCATCAGGAAATAGAATTTTTCAATTAGCCATCTGGACTTCCAGAGGAGGCCAGCCATCTGGTAGTGCAATGCATTCCAATGGTCCTGGCCAGGAAGGTCTATGTGGCCCCCTGGCCAAGGGCCAGCAGGATCCGCTGGGCAGGGGCCGCAGTGGTCTTGTATGCAAGCCAGATGCACAAGGGTCTGGGGTGAGTAGGGCTGCAGTGTGCTCTGGCCTGGGCATATTTGTGCTTTTCCCTCCAAGGAGGGGCAGGGATCCCGGCAGGAGGACCTGGGTCCACTGCTGGCCAGGTAAACGGTGAACCCACGTTCCAGACAGGTGCTCAGGGGAGGGGCAGCACCCCTAGTTATCATGGAGCTCAGGCCAGGGCACGCGATAGCTCTTCCAATGCGCCGGATAAGCAGGCACAGCCCCATGTCTCCGGTCACACATCCACCACCTGTGCGTGGCCCCAGGAGTGAAAGCCCAGGTGGTTTTATGGTGTGGGGGTGGCTGTGGGTACCTTAGCAGGGCAGGCAGCTGCAAACTGTATTGGAGCTTTGCAGGGCCGGGGGCCCACCCCAGACATGCAGAGGGCACTGCTCAGTAAAACATGGTTGTCATATTTCACAGTTCCATGCAGGATTCATTGACCAAGTTCTTATTTTATTCTGCAACACATGCCTATGTGAGCAGGTGAGGTGGTTTGGCAAGCCCTGCCCTGGCCTCTCCAGAGGGCATGGCTCAGAGGAATTCCAGTCAGTACCCTGGTTATCCAGGGGTGCAAACCCAGCTATTGTGCAACTGCCTCTGGTGCAGAGTGCCAGCCAGATGACTTAGCAGAGTAGCAGAGTGCCTCACAGGGGATCCAGCCCACTCTGGAGGGCAACGCTCAAAGGCATTGAGGGCAGGGCCCTGGAAGGGCAGAGGTGATACCCCACCCTTTGGTGCCACTGACTAGACCATTGCTGTCAAGTTACCTATTTCCATATGGGACACCTCAAGGTTGTCCACTTGTTTTTATTTCATGCACTGCAGGTCTATACAAGCTGAGAAGGTGATTTAGGGTGTGAAATGGTGTGAATGGAAGCCAGGTGTGTACTATGTGTAGGTTTGTTAAGGGTTGCACAGGGTATGGTGTTATTGGTGGCAGGGTGTATTCATGTGCGTTGGCCTGAGGTCAGCAGGTCCAGCAGCATGGGTGCGGAGGGAGACATGGAGATGGGTGGCTGGCGAGGCAATGATTGCAGTTGTTGCATGGCACTCAGGGGGGCCCGGGGTACAGTGTCATTGGTTGCAGGGATGTGATACCTGCTCTGACCTTGTGTTTTCCTTTCTCCTGAGGCATTCTGCTAGGGGAGACGGTTGCTGCTATGTAAGGAATGCCTGCATGCCACACTTCGGCATTCTAGGCTGGTTTCAGCACCTACAGCGAAGTACATTGCTACATGACTGAGGACGGCTGGAACAGGCTCTCAAGGGAAAATCTGACATGAGGTTGACATCTTTCTTGAACTGAAGTGCCACCTTTCTCATTCGGTATGACTATTTATATGTAGATGTGTTTTTTTAGCTGTGTTGTTGGTAGGGAATGGAGTAGCCACTCCACCTGTATATTAGGGGTAGACACACCTAGGGTGGCCAGAGTAGTCCTCACAAGTGTTTGTTCCTGCTTACAATATAAGATGTGCCTTTCTACTTGTGGTCTCCTGTGTGTCGGTGGGTGTCTGATTGCACAATTATTGGTGGTGAGCATGTGAAAATTGTAACAGAGGAAATTGTGTTGTGTGTTTTTGTGTGAGTGACAAGGATACTGTTGTTTCCACTTGCTGTGACTGTGACAGTGGTTTGTGCCCTTGATTTGATGGCTATGGACACACACAGTTTGCCTCTACCAGACACACATGCTGAGGGTGTTGTTATTGGAAAGGTGGATTAGCCCAGATTCATCATTGAGGGGCACCAGGGATGTGGCTTCACTGTGTGTCCTCCACAGGGGCTGCTATTCAGCTGAAATAGGTTTGCATACCCTGATTGCGTGCATCCTCTTCCTGTGCTCTTTGGCCTGCCAAGGGTATGGGTAGGGCCGTGGCTGAGGGCGATGTCCCTCTTGCAGCCCTATTGGGATGCCATGCCGTGTAGCAACATTGTGTAGGACACAAGATGCCATGATGATCTTGCATACTACTGGTGGGGCATATAGCAATATGTTTCCAGAGTGGGCAAGGGAGCAGAAGCGTGACTTGAGCACCCTGAATGTGTGCTCCACTATGCCCCTAGTGGCTATGTGTGCTGCATTATACCTTATCTCACCTGGGGTGGCAGGAATCCCAAATGGCATGGGCAGGATTGATGAGAGTGTGTAGGCACTGTCCCCTGCAAATGTGGAAATGGTTGTTGTTAGCATTGATTGTCATGGGCTGTTATTCTGTGTGTTATGTGACTGCTGGCATCTGCGTGATAGTAGATACACACTGATGAGCCAGGGTTTGCCAAAGAGTCCCGATGCCAGGGCCTATTATAGTGGAGAACGGCAGTAAATGAAGCTATCGGGTGTGCTTCCGGAGAAATTTGCATTCACATGCATGATAGCTCCCTTCACATCGCAGATGACCTGTGCATTGATTGAATGCCAGTGCTCTTCCGGTTGTGGTACATTTGTTTTCTCGCTCGGGGCGTTCTCTAGCGTAACGCGCACAATCAATGACTCCCAGTACCCGTGGGAAGTGTGCTATGACATAAAACTCCTGAGACACTCTCTGCCTTGCCTGCAGTGTGAATGGGATATATATATGCCTACGCACATGTGATGTTATGCGGCGCAATGCCTGGTGTAGGCACCGGAATTGCGTGGCCTGAGATAAGCCCCCAACATTGGTAGAGGTGTGCTGGAGTGAGCCCGTAGTCAAAAAATGGAGGGCTGTCAGCACCTTCTCAAAGGGTGTGAGTGCATGGGAACACATGGTGGGTGATGGAAGGTCTTCCTCCCAATTCCTGATCAGGTCTATGATGACATGGGGAGGGGATCTGTACCTTGCACATACCTCATCATTTGACATCCCAAAAAGTGTTGTGGAAAATCTTGTCCCTCACCAACATCCTCCTTATCCTTCTTCAATGAACATGTACGATCACTGCAACTACAGCAGGATTCATCCTGGAAGTGCAATTGTGTAATGGTGTGCAGTGCATGCTTTTATACGTGGCCTTTATGCTTTGTACATTTCGTGGCGTATCATGTGGTGGTGAGGGCAGGAGGTTTGCGTGTGCCTTTTCATCCCGCAAGGGTGTGGTTAGGAATCCATGAATTGGGTTATGTTTGCACTTGACTAGGTGTGTTCGTTTTTTACGTAACGCACCCCTCCACATGCCCACGTTTTTCCTCGTTCTTCCTGATTTTGCGCAAACAATGGGGCATATGCATGTTCTGCACCCTCCTTGTTTCTTTGCGCGGGCCCTTCCCACACTTTGGCTGTGTGTTGCACAAAGCACTCAGCACCACGCAAAGTAGGTAAGGACTTGCGCAAAGTGAGTGCAGACGCACACAAAGTCTTATCCATGAATTGGCAACATGAGTTTTGCGTGGCTCAAAGTGCACTTTTTCTGAACAAAATGGCTTTGTGCCGTGCAAAACTTTCTACAAATTGGGCCCTTTGAGTCAAGCGCAGTGTAAATGGGATTGAGATGCAGCTTGCAGTAAGCACCACACAGGAGACAATGGACAGCATTTAGAGGGCACTGTGCTTCGAGGACTTTGCCGTTTCAAACAAATTGAACAATGTTAGATAAGCTGCCATCTACATCAAGAAGGCATTACTATTGCTCAACCCCTGGCTAGTCTACGGTCAGATTAGCGAGCAGTACAGTAAATGCTGACAAAAACCTCAAGATTGTACGAGATAAATCGGTGTGATCGAACCCTTCTATTAATCCCACACAAGCAGGAGGACAGGACCATAGGCTCAGGTGCATCCGTTGCATGAGCGGTAGGCTTGAGGATTAGTACAACTGCGGGGTTCTTTGGTGCCACCGAACCCTTCTATTGATCCCACACAAGCAGGAGGACAGGACCAGAGGCTCAGGTGCATCCGTTGCATGAGCGGTAGGCTTGAGGATTAGTACAACTGCAGGGTTCTTTGGTGCCACCGAACCCTTCTATTAATCCCACACAAGCAGGAGGACAGGACCAGAGGCTCAGGTGCATCCGTTGCATGAGCGGTAGGCTTGAGGATTAGTACAACTGCAGGGTTCTTTGGTGCCACCGAACCCTTCTATTAATCCCACACAAGCAGGAGGACAGGAACAGAGGCTCAGGTGCCTTTGTTGCATGAGCGGTAGGCTTGATGATTAGTACAACTGCAGGGTTCTTTGGTGTCACCGAACCCTTCTATTAATCCCACACAAGCAGGAGAACAGGACCAGAGGCTCAGGTGCATCCGTTGCATGAGCGGTAGGCTTGAGGATTAGTACAACTGCAGGGTTCTTTGGTGCCACCGAACCCTTCTATTAATCCCACACAAGCAGGAGGACAGGACCAGAGGCTCAGGTGCATCCGTTGCATGAGCGGTAGGCTTGAGGATTAGTACAACTGGAGGGTTCCTTGGTGCCACCGAACCCTTCTATTAATCCCACACAAGCAGGAGGACAGGACCAGAGGCTCAGGTGCATCCGTTGCATGAGCGGTAGGCTTGAGGATTAGTACAACTGCAGGGTTCTTTGGTGCCACCGAACCCTTCTATTAATCCCACACAAGCAGGAGGACAGGACCAGAGGCTCAGGTGCATCCGTTGTATGAGCGGTAGGCTTGAGGATTAGTACAACTGCAGGGTTCTTTGGTGCCACCGAACCCTTCTATTAATCCCACACAAGCAGGAGGACAGGACCAGAGGCTCAGGTGCATCCGTTGTATGAGCGGTAGGCTTGAGGATTAGTACAACTGCAGGGTTCTTTGGTGCCACCGAACCCTTCTATTAATCCCACACAAGCAGGAGGACAGGACCAGAGGCTCAGGTGCATCCGTTGTATGAGCGGTAGGCTTGAGGATTAGTACAACTGCAGGGTTCTTTGGTGCCACCGAACCCTTCTATTAATCCCACACAAGCAGGAGGACAGGACCAGAGGCTCAGGTGCATCCGTTGCATGAGCGGTAGGCTTGAGGATTAGTACAACTGCAGGGTTCTTTGGTGCCACCGAACCCTTCTATTAATCCCACACAAGCAGGAGGACAGGACCAGAGGCTCAGGTGCATCCGTTGCATGAGCGGTAGGCTTGAGGATTAGTACAACTGCAGGGTTCTTTGGTGCCACCGAACCCTTCTATTAATCCCACACAAGCAGGAGGACAGGACCAGAGGCTCAGGTGCATCCGTTGCATGAGCGGTAGGCTTGAGGATTAGTACAACTTCAGGGTTCTTTGGTGCCACTGAACCCTTCTATTAATCCAACACAAGCAGGAGGACAGGACCAGAGGCTCAGGTGCATCCGTTGCATGAGCGGTAGGCTTGAGGATTAGTACAACTGCAGGGTTCTTTGGTGCCACTGAACCCTTCTATTAATCCCACACAAGCAGGAGGACAGGACCAGAGGCTCAGGTGCATCCGTTGCATGAGCGGTAGGCTTGAGGATTAGTACAACTGCAGGGTTCTTTGGTGCCACTGAACCCTTCTATTAATCCCACACAAGCAGGAGGACAGGACCAGAGGCTCAGGTGCATCCGTTGCATGTGAGGTAGGCTTGAGGATTAGTACAACTGCAGGGTTCTTTGGTGCCACCGAACCCTTCTATTAATCCCACACAAGCAGGAGGACAGGACCAGAGGCTCAGGTGCATCCGTTGTATGAGCGGTAGGCTTGAGGATTAGTACAACTGCAGGGTTCTTTGGTGCCACCGAACCCTTCTATTAATCCCACACAAGCAGGAGGACAGGACCAGAGGCTCAGGTGCATCCGTTGCATGAGCGGTAGGCTTGAGGATTAGTACAACTGCAGGGTTCTTTGGTGCCACTGAACCCTTCTATTAATCCCACACAAGCAGGAGGACAGGACCAGAGGCTCAGGTGCATCCGTTGCATGTGCGGTAGGCTTGAGGATTAGTACAACTGCAGGGTTCTTTGGTGCCACCGAACCCTTCTATTAATCCCACACAAGCAGGAGGACAGGACCAGAGGCTCAGGTGCATCCGTTGTATGAGCGGTAGGCTTGAGGATTAGTACAACTGCAGGGTTCTTTGGTGCCACCGAACCCTTCTATTAATCCCACACAAGCAGGAGGACAGGACCAGAGGCTCAGGTGCATCCGTTGCATGAGCGGTAGGCTTGAGGATTAGTACAACTGCAGGGTTCTTTGGCGCCACCGAACCCTTCTATTAATCCCACACAAGCAGGAGGACAGGACCAGAGGCTCAGGTGCATCCGTTGCATGAGCGGTAGGCTTGAGGATTAGTACAACTGCAGGGTTCTTTGGTGCCACTGAACCCTTCTATTAATCCCACACAAGCAGGAGGACAGGACCAGAGGCTCAGGTGCATCCGTTGCATGAGCGGTAGGCTTGAAGGATTAGTACAACTGCAGGGTTCTGAGGACATGTGCTAGCAGTGGCTTCTTGGTCTTTCCCCGGGTCCCAGTTCAGGGCTGAGTTTGTTTTCTTCCATCCAATGGCTTTTTTGTTTAACTTCTGAAAGTGTGCGGTAGCTGCTCCACAAGATTTTAAAAACTGCAAAAAATGCCTGCAGAGAATGAAAAAGAAGGGAACTACCTGTTGTCACCTCTCCATTTCCTTGCAGTCAATTTCTAGGTGAGGGAGAGATGAGAAGCAGAGAAGGGAGGCAGGTAAGTGATTTGGAGGAATGTGGGGAGTTGTGCGGTGCCGGAAAACTGGGCGGAGTGTGGGCAGGATTGAGGGGAAGAGTGGGTGGATATTTCATGAGTGTGGAGCTAAGAAATGGCAGGCGGTTGCGAGAAGAACTCACCTTGCACCAAACGTGTGCTTGGATCAATAGTTTCAGCCCACGTTTGAAGCAATCTGACCGGTCAACGCAACCGCCTCAGGTGGTAAAATGGAATCTGCCTGTTTTTGCCAGGTGTAAAAGTCCATAGGCATCCATTGGTTTTCTGCCAACAGGAAAATGCCCTCTAAGATTGGAAAAGCTTGCGGAAGAGCCTGTTCCATGCTTGCAATCCACCTGGCAAATGGTTGAAAATCAGGCGAATCTTAAAAAGTGGCACTAAAAGTGTATACCTTCCCTATTACTGCCACTTTTTCTAATCTGCAGGACTTGGAATATAAGCTTCTCAGAAGATCCCGGATTCATATGCGTTAAGCACAAATATGCAAATATTATACGCTCCTGTTTGAGCTACTGTGATATGTTTAAGATCTCCTTACTTAAGTCATGGCTTATAGAAGTGCTTCAAATTGTAATGAGAAATTCCCTTTCACCCTCTGTCTCCCGTCATCACCACCCTTTGTCCTTTCTGCTCTCCATATATCTATCATCATCCCCTTGTCTCTTTCAGTTACTCCACCCTAAACCAGTGACGCTCTCATGCCATGCCTCGTCCCTATTATACACTCCAGCTCTCTGTCTCCACACCTTGGCACTCTTCCACCTCAGGCTCCTCTCAGATTTACCTGTCCTGAGTCTATAGGGCCTCATTACGAGTGTGCCTGTCCAAAACAACCGTGCCGGAAAGCCTACCGGCACTGCTGTTTCCGGAAAGGCACACTACGTCTCTGCGGGTGGGTGCCGTCCCGCCCGCAGAGTTTCGCGGAAGCACCGGCACCATTATTAACGGTGCCAGTGCTTCCGTGTTCCCCATTCCCATTGAGTACTATGGGACAAAACTACTGGCGCCTAACTTCCTGGCCGCTGGACTCGGAATATCCCGGTGGCACCAGGAAGTCAGGCGCCGGTAATTCATTACAGGTCTGGCGGCAACCTGCTGGTTTTACCAGCACGGTTACCGCCAGACCCGTAATGAGGCCCTATGACATTCTACTGAATCCACCACATTTCCAGTCCCTCTGCCTCGCTATCTGGCACCAAGAGATCATGCACATGGCCACAGTGTGTGGCAGAAAACCCAACAACATAAGATGGAGTTTCAGAAAAGAACTTTTCTGAATAACTTCCTAATTCTTGCATGAAAAAACGTGAACGTGTCAGTAAAATTAAATAGTTTAATTGTACATTAACGGCTTTAAAATGTATTTACTTTTATTGTGTTTTGAACAGCTTTTAGCATAGGGATGGCCCTCAGGAAAAAAAAAATCAATATTTTCAGACCAAATATCTCAAAATTGGGCAGTTCGATTTTCACAAATGTTGGCATGCTTCTAGATTTCACCAGGAGTTACTGAACTAAAAGACATTTTGAAAATCAACTTGGCCAATTTTTTGTTATTAACATTTTAAATGTATCTATAAATCACGCATGCCCAGAATTAACTTACATTTTTCATGAGGAGAAAATAACTTTTCTGAATACCTTTCAAACCCTTGCATGGAAAAATCAGAACATATTTGTCAGTAATATTTCGAGGAAGCCGTCTGTGCGTGCAAAATTTCAGAATTGCACATTAACTGCTTCATAGTTTTAAAAATGTTGACTTTCATCGCGTGTTAAACAGCTTTTAACATGGTGTTTTTCCATAAGAAAAAACAAATGTGCCCCAAATTCTCAAAATTGGCAACTTCCATTTTCACAATGTTTGGCACGTGTTTTTTCATTGAGTTGCGCCACAAAGGGGGTCTTATGCCATACGCTCCTTCGTTACACACTCCCAGAACTCACCCTCCTGCGACACACTCTCTAATGAGACATGCCAATACAACATACGCTCCTAAAACATGCGCTCCTATGATATGCACTCCTATGACAAGCGCTCCTATGACAAGCGCTCCTATGACACAAGCTACTATGACTGGAGCTCCTAAAACAGGAGCTCATATGACACATGGTCCTGCGACATGTGCTCCTACGACATGTGCTCCTACGAAAGGCCCTCCTAAAATGCTCTCCTACAGCACATGCTCCTATGAAGCCCTCTTACCACACACTCCTCTGACATGCACTCTGAGATACCTGACACCACATGGGAAATCCGTTAACCAAATACTGGCTTTATTTGGTTAGGTAAGTGGTATCATATGGCTGCAGCCACCTTGATCAAGCCATGTCTCTCAACTGACAAATTGCATAATCCTAGCCTAGCAACTAATAACAAATCTAGAACATCATGAGGTTCTGAAGCTTTGACATCATAGAGGGATAGGACAGGGAAGAGAAAAGAAGGAGGAATTAGTTGGAAAACAGCAGGAGGATTAAGAGGAATGGATCATAACACACCTCCTTCCCTCACAGGAACGTCATAGGAATAATAAAACATGCTTCTAGGTAAATTAAAAAATAAAGCAACTTAAGCCCTCAACAAGAACTAGAATTAATAATAACATAGTATTCTTCACCCTGATCACTTTAGCAAGGCTAATCTCTCTTTGTTCCAAATCTCCCCACCAGACACTCTGACAGAGATACCAAAATCTTTCTCCACCATTCTCTCAAATGAAAACCTCAATGCACACTTCCTTCCTTTCCTAGAAAGCAAATTCTTCACTCTGGCACCACACTCAAACTTTTTGCGGTCACACCCCTTCCTTACATCATAATGCTCCTTGGATAATTCCCCTGTCTGGCTGTGCGGTCTCTGATCTTCTCAGAGCCTAACTGGACCAAACTTGACCTATTTAGCCACCCAGGAGTCAACAAAGTGTTAGGTGTATGCCCCCTGAACAGTTCAAATGGGGAGACCCCATTCGTGGAATGTGGTTTTATTGCGATACTGAAAAACTCTCTGCAATAAAGCATCTCTCCAGTTTTCATTGTTAGCGACAACTATTTTGACACCATCCATGATGGTTTGGTTGAAACGCTCGATGCAACCATTGCTCTGAGGATGGTATAAAGCTATCTTTTTATGTCCAACCCTTAACAACTTCAACCACTCCTCAAACTCTCTTGACGTGAATTGAGGTCCATTGTTGCTAATAAGCGAGTGAGGAAAGCCTTCTCTCAAAAATATCCCTTCCAAAAACTTCACAATACTACCTGTAGTGACATCACGTAACACACCAACCTCTGGCTGCTTGGAAAGCAGGTCAGCCACCACAATGACATAACTGTCTCTTGTCCCTGGCAAACTTAATGGACCCAGCAAGTCAACTGCTATTACTTCCCAAGGGATGCGCTGCACCTCAGGCACCATCATCAGTGGAACATGGGTCTTCAAAATCTTGTCACTCCTGCTGCAATTCACACATTCTTCTATTGTACGTTTAATTCCCACATCCATTAGCAACCACCAGAAGTCGGTCCTTATAAGCAACTTCGTCCTAGACACACCTTTATGTCCTTTGTTTCCTAACCCAATTACACAGGATCGTATGCCCTCTGGAACCAAAAGGCGATCTCCTCTGTACACCATACCTTTATGTATGTAAAGCTCATCTCCTTGATGCATTTGAACTTCCTCTCAACAGAGGGATCACATCCAACCAAACTGTCTTCATTTTTCCACCGCTCTACAACATTGCTTTTCACTCCCTGGTACACTTCATCAACCTCACAAGCTTTCACCTTCACATCCTCAATATGCTCACCATGTACTACCCTGCCATCTCTCCCGACAGGATTGCGCAATAATGCATCGGCTATGGTGTTACTCTTCCCCTCCACATGCTCTACAACAAAATGTAAACCTTGAACTCTTGTGACCTATTTCATGATGCACCGACACACACCATCAAGACCTCTGTTACAAAGGTAAGTGAGGTGGTGGAGGGTTTCAATGTAGTTTATTGAGCAACAGAAACCCCGGACCCAGCCAGCTGCTTCAGCATCCCAACGGCTCCTGAACCTGGAATCCTGGGCGAGGTAAACAAGTGACACCACCCCAGAATTCCAGATGACACCAATACAACACTTCTCCCCCCCTTAATTAATAACAAGAACACAACAAGAAGTAACAATGCAAGGATACTCCAACACACGAAAATGCACCAACACACCAGACGCATACACTACGCTCCCACCCCATACACACACACTGCACACACCACAAGGGATGAGCCATAAAAGAATTACGGCCCATTCAAAACGTAATCCCTAAACTTAACAGGCACACTTCTCTCGCAAACAGGGTATCCACCACCTGGCACCGACTCCCTTTCATCCACCCACTGCGCTTGTGACTCTTCCTCCACTATCACCTCACCTTTACTCCTCTCATTATTGGTGGACGTCTCTTGTACAATGCTGGCCCCGCTGTTACACAAACCTTGCGCAACACTGGCCCTACAATTACACCTCTCCTCCACAACACAATCTAAATCTTCCACCACACTACCCGCACCACTGACAGCACACGGGTCTCCCGCAACAGACGGCTTGCTCTCCACCTCACTGCCCCCAACAACCACACGCCTCTTGTTCCATCTGGAACCATCCTCCAGCACTTCATACCCCCGGCCCACTTTGACCACTCGTCGGGGATCCATTTATACACTGACCCCTTGGGCACATGTCTGGATTGTTTGACTTGCACTAGATCTCCCACCAACACAGGAATAACCTTTCTACCCGCACTGGCTAAACCCATCTTCTCCTGTCTCAGGCGTATCCTTGCTAACACTTCCTGCATGTCCACATCCGAACGCGCTCCTCCACCTAGGGCAGACACCCTCAACTTAGAACTTGGCTTTCTGCCCCTCATCAACTCGAAAGGAGAACATCCGGTGACAGAAGTAGGAGTGTACCTATAAGCACAAAACGGTTCATCCTTTCTACCAAACCGTTGGCAGAAGGATTGTACAATGCGGTCTTGTGATGACGTATGCTCAGTCTCCTCATGAACTCCTGCATGTGCCCGGACACAAACTGTACCCCATTGTCTGTTACGACACAAGCAGGAATACCCTCCCTATCGAACACCTTATTAAGGAATGCCACAACCTTCTCCAGGGTCACGCTTTCCAGTGCGGTCACCTCCACCTACCGTGAAGTATAATTGACCTGGACCACCAAAAACCTTAAGCCTCCTCCCAAAACGTCCAAGGGACCCATTATATCAACGGTCACCTTCGACCATACTTCATCGGGGACCTCCACTGGACACATGGGTTGTGCCCAGGCACCTTACTCTTGTCGCTAATAGCACCCTGACCACACTCCTTTATCACCCTTTCAACTTCACTGTCCATGCCGGGCCACCAATACCACTCTCTTAATCTCCTTTTTGTTAACGACCTACCCAGGTGTTATTTGTGAGCCAAATGCACTAACTTGCCTCGCAAACTCACGGGAGGCATCAACCTCAGGCCCCTAGTGATGCCCCACAGATCCTCAGACAATTCACGCCACATATGACCATAATCCTTCCTCAACTCTTTGCTTAAACTACCACCACCCCTCAAGGCATCTTTTAGTTTGGATAGAAAAACATCCTGAGTGCATTCCATGTCCCATTCCTCCTTACCAATAGCCGGAAACACACCCGCAACCACAACACACTCCTCCTCATCACTCTCATGTGCACCTTCCACCTCACTCACTGAGCTAGGTAAACGCGACAAACAATCAGCGACAGCATTTTTGTTCCCCAGAATGTACTCGACCTTAAAATCGTATTCTTCCATATCAACCAACCACCTCGATATCCTGGGAAAGGCATTCGACAAACCCTTGATGGTCAGAACGTGCACAAGGGGTTTGTGATCAGTTCGCGAAACATACGGGACACCCCACAGAAAAGTCTGAAAACGCTTAGATGCCCATACCGCAGCTAATGCCTCTCTCTCAATCACAGCATATCTTTGCTCAGCTTTCCTAAAAGCCCTCGAGGCAAAAGCGATAGGGTGATACTTTCCATCGACCCATTGCTCAAGGACAGCAGCAACACCTACCTCACTGGCATCAACTGTCAAAACGGTCCTATTTTTAGGTGCAAAAGATCCTAAGGAAGGTGCATGGTCTACTTCCCCCTTCAACTCGTCAAATTCCCTTTGACACTCCTCTGACCACACAAAACGTGTGCCCTTCTTGAGTAAGGCTCTCATATTCACCGTCTATTCAGCATACGGGGCAATGAACCTGTTATAGTACTCTGTCAGACCCATGAAAGACCTAAGCTGCTCCTTGTTAACGGGCGCTGGAGCCTCCATCATCACCTTTACAAGGCCTTCCCTGGGACACACTCCATTCTCATGTAACATGTGACCCAGATAAGTAACCCTCACAACACCGACCAGACACTTAGCCAATTTCACTGTTAGACCACTCTGTTTCAGAACCTCCATCAATTTCAATACTCTGAGATCATGTTCTCCTCGATCCTTCCCCCACACTAAGATATCATCCTGAAAGTATTCCACTCCAGCTATCCCTTCAAACAGCCTTTACATTAGTCTCTGAAACACGGTGGAAGCCGAAGCAAGACCAAACGGCATCTGGTAAAAACGGAAAGTGCCAAATGGTGTCACAAATGACATCAACGGTCGTGTCTCCTCATGTAAGTCCATTTGAGGGTAGGTTGAGGATAAATCAAACGTAGTAAAATATGTGGCCTTCCCTATATACGCTAAGAACTTGTTAATGTTGGGCAATGGGTGTCTATACACCCATATGTTTGCATTTAGGTCTCTTAAATCCACACACATTCTGAGGCCACCATCAGCCTTGCGCGCCAACACCACCGGGGCTAACCATTCTGAACTCTCCACTTCCTCTGTTATGTCAGCAACGAGAAGCTTGTCCAGTTCCTCCTTGAGTGACTCTCGGGCCAACATAGGCACTCTTCTCACTTTGTGCACACATGTGTAACGCTCACCTGATTCCCGCAGAGGCACCGGTCTTGACTGGGCGAATACCGTATCTTCAAAGGTGATGTGTAACACACGGTTGGCTCTTTGGGCTGGACCTCTGTGCACTGTATGTCTGACTCGAAGAGTAAGAGGTCTGCAGATAGAAAATATGGGATTAATGAACTGGGGTTATTGGGTGTCTCTCTCTTCTTCCCCTTCTCTTCTCCTGTAGAACCCCAAAGGTTAATGCTCTCACCTTAGGTAAGTGAACGCCGAGCTCTCCATCTGCCTCGGGGCAGGGTGCCGTAACCAGTTTCTTCACTGGATAAGGGTGCAGGCCTCTTGACCTCAGAGGACTGCTGTCCGTCGTTTACTGCACGAACGGTAAGTTCCGAGTATTTCAAATGTCTTTAAAAGTCTTTTGTAATGATGTCTCTTGTTTTGCAGGGTTCCGGCGATGGCGGATGAAGGGCTGAAGTGAGTTGAGGATGGAACCCGTGTGAGAAATAGAAGCACCTGGAAGCACGTAAGTAAGCGCTTGTTGCCTGCTTCACGATGCGCACTAACTGTCCTTTTATCTTGCAGGTACAAGTTCGGAGCTGCTGAAGGGTGCCGGAATACCCACTGGGTTCGGCGTGGGAAGGAGTAATGGCACGTGAGTAATAAAGTTACCCAATGGGCCTCATTCCGAGGCTGGCGGTAAGGGTTAACGGTCACCGTTAATGGCAACGGTGACCGTTAACACTTACCACCATATTCCGAGTTCCCTTTTGCGGGTTGGCATTTAACGCCTGCTTTTAGCAGGCGTTAAAAATCCAACCCGCAAAGGGACCATGGAGTAAATTACGGCACCGTAATTTACGGTGCCGTAATTTACTCCTTCCCCATTCCCATTGAGCCCTATGGGGGCAGGAATGGGGATGGGGAACCGGTATGGTGAATGGGGAATTACCGGTCCCTCCAACCTTGGAATGGACCGGTAATTACTCCATTCACCATGCCGGATTTCCATGGAGTAAATAGCTCCATGGTTGCTTACCATGGTGCTATTTACTCCATGGATAGCGCCAGCCTCGGAATGAGGCCCAATGTCTTTAAACGCACCTTCTTTTGTCTTTCAGATGCGGGATGCAGCGCCGAAGGCCTCCGGAGCGTGCAAAGCGTTGGTAAGCTTTTGTCTTTCAGATGCCGGAATGCAGCGCGAGGCGTTGGTGACAGCCGATGGACCAGGTGAGAAGCGCTGTCACTGAAGACCGTAATGCTAACCTGTTCTTTCTTGTCTTTATAGGTGTTGCTGAAGACTGGATTCAGGATGGTAAGCCTTTTTCCCTTAGGCCCAGGATCAGATGCAGAAGACACGATGAGCGTTCTGCTGCAGAGGATGCAGAATAACGCAAAGCAAGATTCATCCATCGGGTGTGGTTTAAATAGCCTCCTGTAGTGCTTAGATGTCTCCTTCCACAGCCTCGCCTAGGTAAAAGAGTTCCTGCTTTCCAGAAGAGTTCCAGTGTTCTGAACCTAGGGAGTGGCTCCTGCCCACCCAACAGGAAAAGTAGTCCCAAACAGAAGAGGATTAGAGGCTCAACTGGCAGGTAAGTAAGCAGCATGGTCTGCTGCTGGTAAGTCCACCGCAGCATTATGAGCCGGGCACTTCCAGCGCTGGGACGGGGCATATTTATGAGCCTGGTGCCACTGGCGCCAGGACAGGGTCCAAAAGGTCCCAATTGGGACTGGTTGGCACTCAGAACCTGGGTTATGGGTCTGCTTCCAAGGGAGTTGGGTAAGTCCTGACCTTTTGGAAGCAGAGATCATGACAACATGGCACAACACCCCTCTTAAGCACTATCTTATGAGAAAACCCCTTCAACGTCCCCAACACAGACGGGAAAACAGCTGGAAATGTTTCCTTGAGGTTCTCAGCTGTTACCCTGCCTTCCTTGTATGTCTCCTCCGCCGCACTTACAATCAGAATGGGAACAGCATTTCCTGGACGTAGCTCCATTTCGAGAGCGGCTTGTTCGTCCCACCCCAACACAGAATCTCCTTGGTGGGCAACATACAACTTTCCTCGGGTAACACGCCCTTCAAACTCAATCGTAGCCCATTCATAGCCCAGGACTTTGATGGGACTGCGTCCATAAGCGCAGGGATTAATGTCTGGGGGTAATAAGGAGGACATCCTTGTTGGTAACTTTCGCAATGCAATTCTGGGGAAATCATGGTATACGGGGACCCAGTGTCCACCATCATTTGTAACTTCTCTCCATTCATGGATAACATGGTCACGGCCCCCTTTTGCCATTCTGGGGCGCACCCACACAGAACATCCCTTCTTGCACTCGCACACCACTCAAACCATGGGTTTCTTGCTCCACAAAACCCATGAATGTCACTTCCTCCCCTCCGTCGGGCTCCACCATCATAATGGTCTGCTTGTTCTCTGCAGCATTGCGGCACACTCGGGCAAAATGTTCTCTCCATTTGCATTTCCTGCAGTCTGCATTGTTCGCAGGACACTCTCTTGCTCCCGTGAAATGACCTCGTCAACCACATCTCTTGGAAACTTCCCTCCGGTTGAACATTCCTTTGCTATCTGTTACGCTCACCTGGTATCCACAGGGACGCCACCCAGCCCTGGCTGGATGATTTGCACTCTCAAACCCTCTCCCGGTCCCTTGGTAAGGCCTCTGGTTAAAGATGGGTCTGCAATATAGGAGAGCTGGATTCAATACCAGATTGTCTTTATGTTTTCCCACCTCCCTTGGCCTCAACTCCTTCCTCCCCCTTGGGCCCTCTCCTCACCTTAATATGGTAAAAGGTGGATTCTCTGTCCTGTTCCTCGTGGCAGGGGCGCGTAGATGTGGGGGGCGAGCAGCGACCAAGTTACTTCACTGGTGCAAGCCCCCCTGTGGGAATCCAGGCCTGCTGCGACTCCATAGGTTTGCTGCTTTACAGTCTTTATATGCAGTTCTTATGTTCCTCTAAGTTCGAATAATAATGTCTTGCTTCTTTCCTTTTAGGTATGGAAAGGTATTTTGGTGGTGCCATGCAGTTTGAAATTGAGCATGGGCCGGTAGGTGAAAGCGCGGTATGTGCGATGCTGTCCGGTGAGTAATGCGCGATGCGCGGCACTGTTTCGCCTTTTATATTGCTAACCTGTGTCTTTTCTCTCCTTGCAAAGTTGCGATGTTCCTCGCCGAGTGCCGCAATGTTCCAGCAATTATACTGACCAGGAGATGACTACCCAGGTAAGAATTGTGTGGCTCCCTTCATTCGGGAGGAAACGTGAGTAAACGCTTACTAATGCTTTCTTTCTCCTCTTTCCAGGTTATGGTTTTCCAGGATGCATGCGGTGCCGGATGATGGAGTTCGTACCTTCAGGTGAGTGGAACTGAAGTCGGCGATGGATTGAAGACAGGATACTGTTCCAGGTAAGTTTCGTAGTGTTCTTTCTCTCTCTGCAATTCCTTGGTTTCAGGTAAGCTGGTATCAAAGAACTGGACAGGGTGAGCATTACGCTGCCCACAGCAGAATAACGCAAAGCAGTTCTGCTGTTTGGATGCGGTTTAAATAGTCTCAGGTAAAGTAGTCCAGGTAAAATAGTCCCAGGCCTGCCACACCCAAAGTAGTCCAGGTAAAGTAGTCCCAGGCCTGCCACACCCAAAATACTAGACCGCATAGCTCAGTTCCTTGTAACCGAGCTATGTGTGTGCCTCCATGTTGGCTGAACCCCCCCCCCCCAAGTTAAATTATCCCAAGTAAATAGTCCCATTCTAATGTTGGTCTTCATGATGGTTATGAGCCTGGTGCCAAAGGCGCCAGGACTGACTCCAAGAGAGTCTTGGATGAGGTTTTAAGGCCTTTGACCTGGCCCTAACTGGAAGGCTGACTTGCCAGTGAGGGCCCGGGGCAACGGTCATAACACTATCCTTTACCCTTCCCTTGTACTTAACTGGCCCTTTCCTGTCCGTAATGACATGCACAGCTTCACACTTGTCAGTCACTTCCTGGACACTCTTCTTGGATTCCTCAATAGCCCTCGCTATTTCGATCACTTTGTCCAAGGGTGGATCCTTCTCAATCCAGAGTCTCTCCGTTACCCTGGAGTCGCTAGTCTTCATCATTATTTGGTTGCAATATATTCCTCTAGCACACCGGTGAACTTGTACTATGATATGAGCGTGCGTAAAGCGGTGTTGTAGGTGTCCATTCCCTCACCTACTGCTTGAGCTTGTGAAAAACATTGTATCTTTCCAACACCAGATTTGTCCTCATCCCAAAACGTGTCTCTAGCTTTTTCAAAGCAGTCTCGTAAAGCCTTATGGTGCCCGCTCCTTCTCCCCCTTCACCATCACCATCGCCATTGCTTGGTATGAGAACTTCCTCTTCAGGCAAATGTCTGAACACTCTCAAACCTTCAGTACCCAAACAATTTAATAGTGATGCCTCCTTGTCGTCATCATTGTATTTGGAACCCCCTGCGGCCCGTAGGTACACTTTGAAAGTGTCGACCCACAAGTCCCATGGCACTGAGGGCTCACCGGGATTAGGCAGAAAGGCTGGTGGAGGACGTGTATTGTTTTTCTGCATGCTTCAGGTTTCTTATGGGATGCATGGACACCTGGTGAGCACACACTGGTGAGGTACAATGGTGAAAGAAGTCAAGCGCTGTTAAAACATGGCAGGCACATAACAATCCTGGATCTTAATTGTAGGAATGAGCGTAGCAGGCAACAATCCTGAAACTTTGATTGCACAAATTACTGTTCCTATGTGCATTCACTGCAATTTATGATGAACGCGCTGGTAGCCGTGAAAACTGCGGGAGACCTTAATTCTTCAGTTACACAGTCATTGCTTTGTACAATCACTGCACTCCTAGTAGGGTGCAGTAATCAAAAACGCCTGTCCTTTGCATGGGGGCAGCAGAGGACGTGTTCCACCGAGACCAGGATGTGGGCGAGAAGGTAAGGCCAGGAGCTCGTAGCCTCTTACCTGAGGTTCCGTCCGACCCTTACAACTGGCGGACGACTGCTATCTTCTTTGGCGGGGGCAGGCGGGCAGCGAGATGTCCGGCAGCCCGCGGGACACTGGAGCGCCCCTCCTTCACCTGTAATGGGGCAGCACCCAGCCGCTGGGTCTGCAGTCTTCAGTGGCCCTCCGCTAAAGCTGATGCCTAGCCGCTGCACCTGCAGCCGGTACCGGCCTACAATGGCTGCCGCCTCTCCAGACTGTGATGGCCCTCCGATGCAGCCTCCGAGCCAGTAGCCTGCACCAGAAGCTGCCGGGTCACTGCGGCGATTCCTCCTTCGGGGATAAACGCGCGTGGTCGTTGCGGGGTCTGCTCTGCTGCCAGAACTATTCTCGTCGCCACTGTTATAAAGGTAAGTGAGGCGGTTGAGGGTTTCAAAGAAGTTTATTGGGCAACAGAAACCCCAGACCCAGCCAGCTGCTTCAGCATCCCAATGGCTCCTGAACCTGGAATCCTGGGTTTAGGTAAACAAGTGACGCCACCCCAGGATTCCAGATGACATGTATCTTTGCCTATAAGGTTATAGTCGGCACCACTGTCGATCAACATGAGAACTTCTCGCCCATCAACCTTAATCAAAGACCTAGGCTTCTCCAATTTCACACCAGTGACAGCATTATGACATGAATGACACACACAACTCCAACGACCTCGCAGTTAGAGTTGTCTTCGTCACCCTCATTCTTATGCACACTCCCTCCAGTGGGTGCCATCCTGCAACACTTTGCCAGGTGACCTCTTGCTCCGCACAAGCGACACTCAGCATACACTGCAGTGCACTCATGAGAGTTAGGAAGATGATGTAAACTCCCACAACGCAAGCATCTTTTTTGTTGAGAATCTCGAGTCTCAAGTCTGTGTGAATCATCTCCTCGTCCTTCACTTCTCTGAAATCCTCCGTACTCTCTACTTCCCCCCAGGTTCTTGGGTCTTCTGGAGTCTGTTAGTTTGGCCTTGATGAATTCCCTATTCCTCTGTTTGCTGCTCCTGTTAGCAGAGACTGCTCTTACAACTGCATGGCCCTTTTCAACGCTGAGCCTCTCAGTGTGTGCACTGAGTTGCTTGATACGCTGTGAAATGTGTTCCACTTGCTTGGCGATCTCTATAGTCCTGTCCAAGTTTGGATTCATTTCTTTCCAACGTTCCTCGCTAACTCTGTGATCAGTGCACTTAATCATCACTTCATCCTGAATGTGCTCATTGTGACAGTGACTGAACCAGCACTTTATTGCAAGACCACACAATGCCGTAACAAAGTCTTCAATAGACTCCTCACTCTATTATTCTCTGGTCCCGAAATGGTACCTGGCCAAAATGTTGTTTTCCTTGACTTCATAGTATTTGTCAAGCTTAGCTATACTTATATCAAAGCTGTTCTAGGAGAAGGCATCACTCGGCTGCACGGGTTCAGGAAGCCTCTTAAATACGTCTTGTCCTGCACTCCGTAGACAATGGTACAAGAGAGCATCCTTTCTTTCGATTGAATAATTTGGGCCATAAACTGCCAACATGAACTTTAGAAAATCTTCCTTCCACTCCTTCCACTTGATGAGTGGTTCTCCAGGGTACTTCAGGAAGAAGGCCAGTGCTGGTATGCGCGGCCATTGCGAATTCTTGGACTCTCCTCTTGTGCAGACAGGTAGAAAAAGGATAAGCACACCAAGGGAAACCCTTGACTTCTGTTCTAGAGCAGGCAGAAGAAGTGGGGAATTGCAAAGATTGAGGAAAGAAAACGTTTTCTTTGAAGATCACAAACAGCAATCAGCTCACCTTGCTGAGTAAATTCATATGACACTGTCCATGTCTGCCTAAACCAATCAGAACTCCAAACTGAATACATTCATATTACGCTGTCCAGCTCTGCCTGCTC
Organism: Ambystoma mexicanum; assembly: GCF_040938575.1. Classification (NCBI taxonomy): domain Eukaryota; kingdom Metazoa; phylum Chordata; class Amphibia; order Caudata; family Ambystomatidae; genus Ambystoma; species Ambystoma mexicanum. Next base: position 1,248,695,422 of record NC_090933.1, on the reverse strand, counting down.
TCAACAAACAGCATACAGCACTCTCTTCTGTATGGATTCGTAACGCTCTTACTGCCTCTGCCTGCTCGCTGTATTCAGTTTGTTGTGATCAGTGCTGCTTTGCAGGGCGCTCCAGAGTTACTATGGCACACCTCACCCTTGGGTTGGGAAATCACAAAACAAGGCCTTCCGGACTGCAAGGGCCATTCCGCTCGTTTCGTGTGATCCTAAGGGAGTCTCTCCATGCACTCACCTCCAGGACAAATATTAAGGGATCTGCTGGGCTCTGCTGGGCACTCATGTGCAGGTCCAGCTGTCCGCCATGCCCCGCTGCAGCCAGGGCGGAGGGTCCTAATCACCAGTGAAATAACTGACACCCCACAGGAAATCTGTTAACCAAATGCTGTCTTTTTTTGGTTAGGTACGTGGTATCATATGGCTGCAGCCACCCTCATCAAGCCATGTCTCTCAACTGACGAATTGCATAATCGTAGCCTAGCAACTCATAACAAATCTAGAACATAATGAGGTTCTGAAGCTTTGACATCATAGAGGGATTGGACATGGAAGAGAAAAGAAGGAGAAAGGAGTTGTTGGAAAAACAGCAGGAGTATTAAGAGAAATGAATCATAACACACTACTCCTACGACACACTGCTACAACAGACACTCCTACAAAAAGTGCTCTTACGGCATGCACTTTTGCCACATGCGCTTCTATGAAATGCTCTCCTGCAACACGCACTCTTAGGAAGCACGCTCTCTACAGCATGTGCTCTTAGGAAACATGCTGTATCGATATTTGGTGTGGGCCCAGAATAAATATTATTCTTTAAAACCAACTGTACTAACAACGTATGAGATTCACAGTTCATCCATTACGCCATTGCATCTTCTAAAAATTCACATGAAAGTTAGGGCTGACTTTAAGGTCAGTTTTTAGATGTAATTAATGTGCAACAACTGTACATAGAGGCGTAGGAGTTTTACAATTTGTACTTCACGAATTGTAATCTCCTGAAATTGATGGCTGACTTCAATGTCAGTTTTCAGATTTAAATTGCATATGTACAAACTGCAAAACTCATATGCCTGTTTCTACAGATCATGCCCATTAATTCAAGTACGAACTGTAAAAGTTATATACACTTCTTGTATGTATCGAAAATGTACATCAAAGTTAGAATCAATGAATGTACACATTCTTTCTAAAATTTACAGACATGTAGAATATGTACATTACGCACGCTCAGAATAAATCTACTGCTTATATACAAAATGTACACCGACATATAGAGTATGTACATTACACCTGCTCACACTGAATGTACACATTATATCCACAATATACACCGAATGACGAGTATGTACATTATACACACTCAGAATTAATGTACATTTTGTATACAAAAATGTACAAAGACATGTGGAGAATGTACATTAGGCACCCTCAGAATGAATGTACAAATTCAATTTAAAATGTACACAGACATGCAGAGTATGTACATTATGAAGTCTCAAAATTAAAATACTGCTTATATACAAATAGTGCACGAACATGTACAGTACTTACATAACACAAACTCAGAATTAATGTACAGCTTCTATACAAAATGTACATGAACATGTAGAGTATGAACTTTACAAAGGTGATCGCCACCCTATAATATAAGAAAGGGTAATTCTAGTTTGCCTCGCATGTGCAAGCTGGATTTGCAATTCTCCATGTATTAGCATCTCTTTACCTAGAAATAGCTGCTCTTTTCATGTGGGCCTCATGGCAGCTTGACCCTTAGAGTGCAAAACTTGCAAGGACTGAAAGTAGCAGGATTTTTTAAAAAAAGTATGTGCATGCCATGTGTTTTCTTAGTGTGTTCTGAGATATTTGAAACTAAGAAAACACACGGCATACAGGATTGCAGACTATCTCCCACCCATGCAGTAACCAGGACAGATCCTGCTTAGCTTCAAAGCAAGGAAGGGGCCTGTGCCCCTCAGGTCATGTTGCTATCAGGGGTCTTGAAGCTTGTACTCATTTATTAGACAACATGGCCTGAGGGTGCCAGTTGCTTCCTTGCTTTGAAACGAAGTGTCACTGTAGCCTGAAAAATATATTTTTAGTAAAAAAACATTTTGTCTATAGCCGCAGGTACAGAACTACAGATAACCTTGGCTATCTGTAGTCATATTATAGCCACGATTATTGGACAAATGCAGTGGTCGAAGTGGGCAGGAGGGGTCGGGAGCGGTGCTCCTCTACTTCTTTTAATTAAGTGTTACCATTCCTATACTTTTATTTTAAAAATAAAAAGTTCCGGAACGGTTTCATTTTAAAATAAAAGTCTAGGAAGAAGTTGAAACGTGCACTTTCTCTGCACTGCACAGGACGTTTCCTTAAAGAGCAGGCACATGTGTTTTGGGGGTTGTATTGTGCATGGGAGGGGGTGCGGCGACGGTGTCTGTGGGGAGCGTTGCAGGCCAGTAGGGAACATCGTTCCACTACTTCTGTTCGTACACTTCGACCACTGGACAAATGTCTGGAAAAAAATACTTTCCTGCTTCCCCAGGCCCTCGCCAAGTGACCCCCTCCTCTGTGCCTGCTCCCCACACCACTACAATGGACTCCTCACTTCCCCTGCCCTCTCCCATTCCACCCACAACACACTCTGTTTCCGTGACACAGTTTGCTTTGAAATGTCAGCTATTCGTGGCTGTTCTGTCCATAGCCGAGGTTATAGAAAAGCCTTGTGTTGCAATCTCAGTCTCTAGACTCCCACTCCAACTCCCATATTTCACTTGCTGTCCTCTTAACGGCCCCCACCTCTAGACAGGTGGCATGTGCATGTTTTTTGAACTGCAAAAGCCTTTTTTCTGCGTTTCATTTTCCGATACCTCCGGCTATAGCCATGGCTATCTCTCACATTGAGAAAAAGATGCTGGCTTTTTCATTTCTGAAAACCATGCTGCAATGACCCATGGGAAATATATAATAATTTTTGGGAGTGAGAATGGGACACCCCCTTCTCCATCAAATATTTAAAAAACTACTGTAAGGAATAACCCCAAACCACAGAAAGGCCTCAAGTCAACACTTCATGCCCATTTCATTTTGTTTCAGACCTGGTCCAATTCCGTCCAGCGGTTTGGAGTGTGCGGTCCGCTAACAATTGATCTTTTTTGTCTATGGGAAAATGAATGGGAACTAGGCTGCAACTTAGTTTTTTCAATTCTTTTCTTAATAATGTTTTTATTTTTAATGAACCTTTACCAAACTTTGCAGTCTGGGTGGAGGAGGAATGGGAGGAGGGCAATTGATGGACACACATCCATAATTGACTTCAAAATGTCAGCCAAATCCATCACACGAGTCAAATGTTATTAGCAATTCATTTTTCAGGGTTCCACACTTCACTCTAACTTGCCCAGGTGCTGTGCTCCGGGGCCTGCTGGGACGTTTGCTCATCAGTTAAACACCCATTGGGGGATCAGATGGCCTTTGACAGGCATTAATCAGACGATTGGATCAGAGACCATAATGCCTCGTTGTTTCTCCCAAGGCTCTGCCCCAGTGTCTCCCACAAGCCTCAAACTCCTCTCACACAGTGCACACAGCCACAGCCCCAAATGAAATTAGCACCCGCCACCGCCAATCCTCATCTGGCTTTGTGCTTGTTCCATAAATTCAATTTCAGAGTGATGCTGAAAAGCTGCTGGGGTTTCTTCACAGTGAAATGAGGAGAAGGAAAGAGAGACGGTGGGGGTTGAGATTCTGCAAACCGCCCCCCTGAAGCTGGGTGCACCATCTCTTAGGCCTAAAGGAGTGCTGTGGCTGCATGGAGGAAAAGAGAAGCATGCTGGCAGTGAAAGAGAGGGGCTTAGGGTAATGGGGATAGGATGGAAAGTCCAGTAACACTACAATGTCCAGCCCCTTACTAGGTACTGGTTTTAGGAAAGTTTTGTGCCAGAAATTACAAATGATAATGTGTCATGGAAGGCTTGCAGGTGGGATAGCAAGTACTACTTTTCGTTGCCTGCAGGTTGCACACAATTCTCTGCAGCCTGTGGCTTTAACTTCCGGGCTATCCAGAGTTGCCCATCCCACAATCTACTGTCCATTCTCTCAATTACTTCCTGTCTGACTTGTGTACTTATTGCCATGTTCGCTGCCCTCATCAGGGCCTCAGGGCGTACTTCTGTGCTCTCTGGCAGGCGCAACCCCGCTTCACCAAGCCTGTCCTCTTTAAATCCACACAGACACTCGTCCACGTCCTCATGTTTTATTATGGGAGGATGTCTGTTTCAATAAGCCGCTTCTGCAAACTTCTGCATTATTAATCGCATTGATTTCCTATGCTGTAAACCTGCTCCGCGCCCTCAGATAATTACCTTCCTGAACACAAACACCAGAGAGATGGGGGTTTCCAAGTATTAGGCTGGTGGCGCTGCAGACAAATCACCCTCACTCCACGAAAGAACCTATCAATTAAAAGTGGATTGCAAGGCCACAAGGAGGGGGGGTTGCAGATTCACAGATCTGCTCCTGCAGTCCTCTTACCTGGAAGCCAGGATACCTGGGAACAGAGGCATTGCTAGGGGGCGGCTGTGGGGGCTATAGCCCCGGGTCTTTTGGTTGTAGGCCCGGATAGAAGCTCAGGGATTACAACCAAAAAGGCTAGCCAGTCCCCCAGTCCCGACAGGCCCAAAATTAGCATAGCCCCGGGGGTTTTCCAGACCTAGCAACACTGCTGCCTGGGAACCGGCAAAGGTGACCAGCGTTCCTTCTGGTGGCGATCGCTGCCAGCTATGACTAACAGTGAGCTACAGGCAGGCTGTTGCTAGCTCTAGGGTGGTATGCCACCCAAATCCTTGGTGTGGCAGAAGGGCTTGGGAGGCACAGGGCTTTCAGAGGCTTAATATACTAGCTGAGCCCTCACAGTACCTCAGCCAGACCGAGGCATCCAAATGGTCCTTTTGCTCCTCTTGAGTAGCCATATACCTTAACGACCTCAGTGGTGCTCGGGGCTGCTGTTGGACGCAGGCATCACAAATTGAAAAAGAAATACACTTAGTGCCCAGACTTTGCACTACTGAAAAGTGACTTTGCACTGCCCACACAAACCCTGATTCATGGAACTGTGCAATGTGCATTTTTTGCAGTGCTGAGTCAATGCAAAGTCATTTTGTACTTCAAAAATGACCGTACTGACTTTCACTGCAAAAATACACTTTGCACAATTCCATGAATCAGGGTTTGTGTCGGCAGTGCAAAGTCACTTTGAACCGTGTAAAAAAATTCTACGAATCAGGCCCACAGTGTAGAGTTACATTACTAAAGAAGGAGGAAGGATAGCTCAGGGGCAACGTGTTCTTCTTGGAAGCAAAACAACAGCAGAGCAACACAGGTTCGATTCCTGCTCCCTAGAAACCACTCGTTGGTATTAAGCGCGTTATAAATGAGGGGTCAAAACAGGGTTGTAATAAAAGTAAGAACTTTATACTTACAGTTACTAAAGTCACATGGGCAGAAAAGGAACACTAATAAACATACGTTTAAAAAAATACAGGTTATGGGCTTCTCGATTAATCCATTTGGCATGAAGGGTGACTATCATAGTTTTGCATAAACCATTCAAAAAAATAAAACGAGCTGCACTCATCAAACACAGCCTGTAGTGTCTAAATGCCCCCTGCTGCGCCTTCATGTGGCGTTCATGGGCTGGGGAAAGGAAAGCGCATGCGCCAGCAGGTCAGCAGCTCACAAAGGCTACTCTCAGGCTGCCATTAAGGTGCGCGGTAGCGACGCTGTCGAATGCAAACACCGTAGATGAATCCCGAGCCAGAGTTCTGGCGCATGCAGGTCTGGTTTCTGCAGTGTCTTGTTCAGGGGGTGTCTATGCACTATATTGTGAACCCGCACCTCCTGCAGCCAGCGACGCACAGGCCTTGGAAGCACAGCAGCCCTGAGCCCTGGGCTGTAAAGATACTCTTCTGGTCACACGGGCATGTTCACTGGTACAGAGTTCTCTGGTCCCACGGCTACAAGTGCTTCCAAGCAGCTTCCCTCCAACAGCAGAGGGCAGAAACTACATTCAGACACCAGATCCAGGTGTATCTGATATTCAATGGCCACAGATGGCAATCAGGAATTAGGCTGAACCCTCCATAGCACACCCTCTCCTTTTCACTAGGTGGCGCAGAAGTGCCAAAACTATTCGCAAGGGGAGTGAGGATAGGAGTAAGCACTGCCTATAAGCCAACACGCTGGTTATGGTGAGCGTAGATAGTCGAGAGATGGGATGTGAGGGACTGGTTTGGGTTTGTGCACACCAATGAACCACCCATGCCCATGCTAACTCCTATGGCCGTTCCCCTCCCACCCAAAATTCCTATCAGCGTGTTCTGTGCTTTCTGAGCAGCCTTCTGAAGGATGTAGGGGAGGATTGGTCCAAAAGACCCCCCTTGCCTACATCCCCTTCCCAGGTGAGGGCCATGACTCATCGGGCGTCCCTCCTTACCACCCAGGGCCCAGGTGGTGGAGGGCTCACCTGCTGAAGACATTGCCCAAACGTATTGAATTTAGCTAGGCCCCAGAAACCATTTTGTCTAATAAAGATGGTGTGAGCTCGGCGCACTGTAGCGCGGCCCCCACCTTTGGAGAGTTTCAATTATCCCTGTGGCCGCAGCTCCCTGGCAGATCCGCTGTGAGCCCGTTCCCACGAACGAGACGGACATGAGCTAGTGTAAGATACCAACACTGTAACATTTCACCTTCCGCAGTGTATCGCTGCTCCCAGCATGACAGCATGACCCGGCCAGCAAAGCCTGGGTGGAAAGAGAACTGAAAAATGGTCCTTTAATAAAAGCAAAACTTCCCAAATACTAATGCCAAAACTACGTTCAATACGTGCATTTTCTCCACAAACCCCTTTGATTAGAAAATTTGTAAAACGTACAGATATGGCAGAATACATGTTCACATGGCATAAGCAATGAATCACCCACACCACTGCAGTTGTGTGCAAATGATGGAAGCGCCCCGGGGGGTTATTTGTTATGTGCATCATTGAAAAGCTTACACCCCACGGTCCCGCGCCACAACCGAACTAATGCTGCTAGAGTGCAAAGAAAGACAAATGCAACCATACCGAGGGCTCATGTGAAGGACACGCGAGAATGCACCCTCCATGTATGTAAGTTCAAGCCCCTTATGTGCCACTACCGTCATGTACGGTGACAAGTCATTTTCTATGTGCTCCACCAACCTCACTACTACCTCACTAACTACAAATGTATATGCATATAACACAATGTTGTAGTTGTTAAAACATAGTGTACAAATAATGTGCTCGGACTGGCTATAGTCGAAAGGCATTAGCAATGTTAAGATGTGAGCCTTGAAATGACTCAGTATTGTATGTTATTTGAATGTTTATGATGCTTTCACCGCAAATCGGCAACACACGAGGAAGATGCCTTTGTGAGTTTATGCAAGGCCATTCCCCCTCCCACCCAGTGAAGCCTGCCAGACGAAAGAGCAGAGGCCGCGCCGCGCTGCTCCACCTCCCCCAACTAGGCTGGAGCCACTTCAAAGATTTGTGGTCCCCTCTGCAACACCCAAGGCCACGGCCCGCCACCTGCATTATTTACAGCCAGTAGTAAACCTCCGCCTGAATACACAAATCCAAAGGCGCCCTCTCTTAAACCCCACAACCCACCGGATCACCTTGGGTTTATGGCCCCTGTAAAATTAGGACACCCAATACTATGGCAACATACAGCAGCACATTCATAACAACTTCTAACAAGACAGAAAGACATGTACCGCCTGTCCCATGCCCTGAGACCTAGCCCCACGACCTATGGTACCAGGTCAACAGGACACTGGTAACCATGCACTGATGAATCGCCATCAAACCCCTCTCAAGGTGCATTCCTCCTGTGTTGCATTAACCTGTAGAATAACCTATTGAAAGATTTACTAAAGAAGATAATATTGCAATAACTGAATGACTGCGGTGTGCATGGCCTAGGGCAAATAAGTCAGGAAAAGACATTCATCTCTGACACTGACCACAGTGGCACAATGACACCGCCCAGATGAACCCGGCAGACCTGCCAGGCCCAGCCCAACCCACGAGGCTGACCAGTGACGTCCTCCAGCCAAGGCCAACCACATCGCAGCAGCACCTATAGCTAGTCGTCGCCACCCAATCCCATTGAACTTGTGCCCCCTATAGTATGTAGGTTCTGATGACGTTTTTTGTAAATATATACGCCTGTCTTTGCTATTGTCAGACAGAGCGCTCTCGGAGTTTACAGAGTTCTTTGCATGCCCTATTCTGATTGATAAACTCCCATTTACGGTCACCCGCACTTTGTCTTGGCCTTATTCCCATTCTGGGAGAGTCCATTATTGTCTCTCATTGCGGGGAGGATCGTGCTGGTTGGGGACGCTTGCCTTCAGTGGTGACCCCGAAAGCGTGATTATTATTTTCTCCCAACATATCCCTACCGTCACCTTTGGCACGAAAATCCCCGGTCGAAAAGGGATACGCACGGTGCGCCGGCTCCGGGAGGCTACCCGCCAACGGCGACCGGTACGCTCAGAAGTGCGCACTCAACAGAGAGAGGGTACGGGATCCCGGTTGAAAAATCCCCTTTGAGTACCGCTCGCCGGAGCCGGGGCTGACTGTTGAGCATACGGCAGCACTGCCTGGACGGACCCAGTTTCGGAGACTCTCGGTTCAAGACGGGCATGTGAGTATTGAGTGCGAGCGATCATAAAGGGAGTAGAGGGGGAAATTTAGGACAGGGAACGAGGCGGGGTAAAAAAGGGCACGTGGGTCTACTAAGGACCATCTTAAACTTTCTTTACTTTTTCTTTGCATATGGCCATCAGGATTAAGAGGTGAATAAGAAATAAGAGTGACGGGAACGTAGCTCCGAGAGGGGGTGGAAGGCGGCGCCGCATAGTGCTATCTTGACTAGTACTGGGAATATATGAAGAAGTGGAAAATAAGATAAAGGTGTCTGGCAAAGGGAGACACGGAGAATATATTAGTGACTGCTATTCTTTCTATTCTTTTCTTCAGGGTTACGGGAAAAAATAAAAAGTGGGGTAAAACAAAACCAAAGAGGTAAAGTAAGAGACAGAGAGTTTTACTCTAAAATTGAAGATCAAATATATGTATACATGTATATATACATATATCTGAATAAGACGGACAGGGACAGCCGGCCAGGGAGGAAAGGGAGGACAAATTGAACTGCGAATAGAGTGTTACAGAGGGGTGTGTGCACATCGTATGCGTCAGGAGATAATTTGGTGTGATGGGTGTGTAAAAATGGTCATAAATGTATAGCCATTGAGTGGTCATGGTAAGTGTGGCCAGACAAAACATTATAAAGACAAGAGTAATAAGGTGAAGTGAGTGTGTACCTTTCTGATTTCTGGGTTAACATTGTTGAGATTACAATTTGGTTTGCTCTTGTACGTGCCCCCCCCAAAGAGAATAGAATAGAGGCTGTGTGCAGCCATTCTTATGGTGTGTAGGCGGGGGGAGGAACACGAAGGCCCCCGCGATTCAGTAAGACATAAAATACGAGGACTCACATGGTGATACGTTTATATTGAGACATCGAGATACATAGAAATACACAAGTATCAGGAGGGCACAAAGTATGGGGGCAGAAACACCCTTATCACATATTTGCAAGAACCTACCTGGGTACGCGGAGCGGATTAAGAAATATCATGACCAATGGATCACAGAGTTGAAGGGAGAGGGGTTGCCCCAGATATGGCCCGAAGGGGGATCATTTGACAAGAGTGTCCTAGATATGGTAGCCACATGTATTTGTTTGAAATACAAGGGGAAGCAGTTGCATAATAGGAGAGAAATATTAGATCTCTGGAGGCTGTTTGAAGAGATACCGCCGCCTAAGGCAAGAGAATTAAATCCTGATCTACCATCTACCACTGACAATCCACTAATGATACAAAAAGATGATAAAGCATTGCCAGACGAAGAGCCACCAATAGAGGTAATAAGTTTGTATCCAATACTAAACAAGCCAGTGCCCGCAGAGGGGTACAGTGACCCCACTTATGTGCCTCCCCCAACAACTACTACAATCCAAAGGCCAACGGCACCCCCGCCATACGAGAGTACTAGGGAGCGAGCACAGGTGAGCACACCAAGGGTGGACATAGAAAAACTAACAGACGATCTAGAATCAAGGCTCTCTATAGCCAAAGATGAGCTCTCGAGGATAAAAAGCATATGTGAGCGGACCACACTTAATGCGGCCGGTTCAGAGCGTGCGTCTAGAGCACAAAGCGAGAGTAGAACTTTTGAAGAAGGGTGGAAAAAAGGTGAATTACTGTTCAGAATACAGGAAGAACCCACCCGAATAATTGAACTAGAGGAAAGAGAGGGATGTACTGACAATGAAGAGAGGCCTATAGGGGACAGGGAGGAGCTACTATGTAATATAAGGGATGATTTGGAAGAAAGCGAAAGGTTAAGTATGGCAATGGGAGGGGGAAGCGAAGGATTGGATGGTGCATGCTCAATGAGGACACTGGATGAGGAGTGGACAGGGCGATTAAGGAACCGAGTGGGGAAAATGGCATCACTAGGAAAATCGGGAATGACGGGGAGTACAGATACGACGACAAAGGGAAAGTTGCAGCTCCCGCTGATACATAGGGGAGGGGGGAGGCCGAATTACATACCCTGGGCTCAGATGGATAAGGCTAACTTACTAAAGTTATTGCCCCCGTTGTCAGGAGGGGCGAGCAAGTGGATATATGCCTTTGAGAAACACACAGCCGGGGTACCTCTAGCAATAGGGGATGTGAAGAGCTTGCTAGTATCAGCAGTAGGGGATCGGGCTGACAGAGTATGGGTCAAAGCTGGTTTCCCGGGAGTAACGTTAGACTGCGATCGCCATGATGGTGCCTCCTTTAACACAGTGCGTGCAAGGGTGTGGGATGCTTTGAGGGAAACGTTTCCAGATACCCCAGACTTACAGTCAGTAATGCAGTGTACAATGAATGACGGGGAAGATGCTATGGATTACATTTTTCGGGTCCAAGAGATGTGGAGAGCAGAAACGGGCACACCCTGGTATCAATCGACATCGTTATTTTACTTCATTATAAAAAGGGGGCTCCCAAAAGAGGTGCAAAAGGCGCTTGACAAGATAGCACGTATTGAAGCGAAAGGATGGCCTGAAATTCAGAGCATAATAGTTCACCACTGTAAGAGAATAAAAGAAAGAGAGAAGGAGGTGGCGCAGAAAAGATTGGCAGATGAAGCGAAACTAGTGCAGACAAAGTTGGTGAAGGTCGCAGCAGCAGTAGCAGCACTCCCACACAGCAGGGAGGGAGATGAGGAAGAGGAGAGGCTGGTGGCAATACAAGGAAGGATGGCAACTAATTGGGCAGGAGCAGGACAGCGGCAGTGGAACGAGCAGGAGCAGGGCGGAGGTCCGCAGTGGCAAGAGTGGGCCCCTCGAGGGGGACGAGGTGGGTACAGGGGCCGGCGAGGAGGAGGAGGACCGGGGTACGGGGGAATGGGAGGAAATGGATGGCAGGGTCCCAGAGCTGCGCAAGGGAGTTGTTGGAACTGCGGGAGGTGGGGACATTACTCTAGGGAGTGCAGAAGTAGACCAAGCAACGGATTTCCAGAGGCAGAACATTATGGCCATCCACATCCGGGGAGCCCATATGGTCTCCCAATGGGACCACAACAAAGAAACGCGGGCCAGGGGTACAATGAGCAACAACAGGGACACTAATACAGAACACAGAACCACCCACAAAACAATGACAATATGCACTACACGCCAGGCAACCCTTTCGCGACGACATCAAATGGAGCACCAGCCCCCATAGTGGCGTGTCAGTGGTTTCAGGGAGTGTGTTCAACCAAGGGGGGGCAATGAGACACCCCGCATAGGACAGCCCACAGAGAACACTTGCATGTCCAGTTCTATCTACCACCTACAATGCAGCAGAGGAACCATTGGTAGGGGCGCAGATAGGAGACAAGCAGTTCATATTCATGGTGGATTCGGGAGCGGAGAAATCATGTATTAGAGAGGGCTGGTTCCCGTTATCTAACCGGAAGTTAGAGACGCAGGGGTTCTCTGGGGCTGTAATTGAAGTTCCTTACACAGAAGCAGTGGACGTGACGGTGGGGGGTAAAACTGTAAAAACACCCTTACTGTATTATGAACATGCGCCAATAAATTTACTAGGGAGGGATCTTCTTAGCAAACTCAACATGACGATATCATTTACTGAAAGCGGTATAGTGTGTTCAACACCAGGAATATGCCCATTACGTGTAATGCTGGTAGTACAGGCTCACACAACCACACCAGAAATACGTGGTTTGCCAGTGGACGAGAAAATGTTTATTGAAGGACTAAAGACACTGGCCCTCATAATTCCTGAGTTAAGAAGAATGGATTGGAGGATTACAGCGGAGTTCCTCTTCCGCCCAATAGTGTACCCTGACACAGCACCAGGATCAGTGGTATCATTATACTTGCACGCTGTACAGGTATCTGCGAAAAGGATCTCTGTGATTGGAATAGATATAGAAGGATGTGAGTGGCGTACAGTACTGTGTACCAATGCCAATATTGCCTTAAGAGACTTGACTGATGAGGATCTCTTTTCAGATTCGGAAGGGGATGGTGAAATAGTAATGGAAATAGCAATGCCCTGTGAAATTTTGATTCAAGCTAGAGAAATCCCTGTCCAGCTGATGGCAGTGGTGGGAGCACCACCGTCATTCTTCGATGATGACATGAGGCTCGTACCAAATAATTTGTGGACAACAGGCCCCCATGACGTAGGGTTGTTGCATTGAGTACAGCCAGTGATAATAAAGCTCAAACAAAGAGCAATTCTACCCTGAGTAAAGCAATATCCATTGTCCCGTGAAGCTGAAGAAGGGATAAAAGAGACAATAAATGCGCTACTGGCACAAGGGATAATAGTGCCTTCAAACACCCCATGTAACACATGCATTTACCCAATTAAAAAAGCAAAAGGAGGGTCTTGGAGGATGATCCAGGATTTACGCCCCCTAAATGATGTAATACAGAAAGAGTTCCCTTTGGTCCCGAACCCTGCATCAATATTATGCAGCGTCCCAAAAACGGCATCACATTTCACAGTGGTGGATTTAAAAAACGCATTTTTCTCCATCCCCCTGGCTGAAGAGAGCAGGTACCTGACAGCATTTACCCTAGGGGGGAAGAGATATGAACATTGTAGATTACCACAGGGATACTGTGAGAGCCCAAGCATATTCAACCGCATACTACATGAAGACTTAGGAAACTTATCAGTTGAGAGCACAATTATTCAGTACGTAGACGATTTACTCGTCTGTGCACAGGATGAAGAAACATGCCGAAAAGATTCGATAACACTCCTGACCCTGTTGGCTAATAAGGGGTACAAAGTAGACAAGGAAAAGCTACAATATTGTCTTGCAGAAGTTTTATACTTAGGACAGCTAATATCAAAAGATGGAAAAAGAATAATCCCCGACAGGGTAGAAGCAATAAGATCAGTAGGAGAACCCACAACAGTGAAGGAAATGCAGAAATTCCTGGGAATGTGCAACTATTGCCGAGCATGGATATTAGATTATGCAGCATACACCAGACCCTTACTGCAAGCGCTCAAGGAGGCCCAACAGGAGAACAAGAAAATAGAATGGTCAGAAGAAATGAGCGCATCCTTTAAATCATTAAAAGAGTTGATTTCAAGCGCTCCAGTGCTCGCAAATCCTGATTATGGGCGCGAGTTTTACCTGTTCTCACACTGCAAGGGGACACTCATGACAGCTGTACTGACACAAAAGACGTCACTAGGACACAAACCTTTGGCTTACTATAGTGGTACTTTGGATACTGTGATGCAAGGACATTTCGCGTGCGAGCAATCACTCGCAGCAGCCGCGTTCGCAATTGAGAAAAGTGCCACAATAGTAATGGGATGCCCTGTAACGTTGTTTGTGGAGCATTCATTATTTGCAATACTGGAAAGATCAAAAAGTACACTGACAACACAGCAGGCAACCGCCTATGAAATAATACTGTCCAGCGCCAACATCCATGTGGTGCGATGCAGAACAGTGAATCCAGCAACATTCATTACGGAAGCGTGCACACTAGAAGACATGCAAGAACACCATTGTGCAACCTACACAGGAGAAAGAGGGGAGGACACAGTGGTGTGCGAGAATGCTCTGAGCGAGGGGGAAGTGTACTTTGTTGACGGGTCAGCATCAATTGATGTGGACACGGGAGAGAAACATGTGGGTATGGCAGTGGTGAGATTAGAAGAGGGTGAGTATGAGACACTAGTGCAGTACCGCCTTCCATCACATTACTCAGCACAAGCAGCAGAACTAATTGCCCTAATAGAAGCACTACATGCAGCTAAAGGGTGCGCGGTAACAATTTACACAGATTCAGCTTATATGACGACAACAGTACATGGAGGTCTGGCCAGATGGGGGCGGAGGGGATTTCGACGAGCAGATGGGACTCCCGTGCAACATGCAGACTTACTGAAGGAGTTAATTGAAGCCCTAAGAGACCCCACAGTGGTAGCAATAGTGAAATGCCAAGCTCATACGTCAAACACAGACATTGTATCTTTAGGAAACGTGGCAGTGGACGTGGCAGCCAAAGAAGCCTCTTACTTTCAGAAATATGAAGCAGGTGAGTACATGCTACAGCACAAGACAAACAAGGAGCTTCCAGAAGGGTACAATGCAATGCCAATATCACAAATACTAGAGTTACAGGAAGGAGCAAGTGCAGATGAAAAGGTGATTTGGGTGAAACGAGGGTGCAGCCAATCAGCAACAGACTTACTGTGGCGACAAAATAACTCAGGAAAAGTGGTAATGCCAGTAAAGTTATTGGAAATAGCGTTCCAACAACTACACTTCCCAGCACACAATACGAAACAGCATATTGCAGCAGAGATACAGGAGGAGTGGTTCGTGCCCTGTCTTCAGGAGCACTTATCTCGATTGACACTGGAGTGCACAACATGTCAGATATACAATTCAGGTATGACATTACGTACACTCAGGGGAACAATTCCAAAACCGATTGGGCCATTCAGAGAGTTACATATCGATTACGCGGACATGGGAGAAAGGTGTAATGGGGCACATTACATGATTGTGGTTGTATGCCCATTTTCAAGGTGGGTAGAAGCAGGCCCATGTGCACGACCTGATGCTAAAAGCGCTGCGAAGTTCTTAGTGAGGGAAGTCTTTCCGCGCTGGGGAATTTGTGACGTGATTCGCTCAGACAACGGCACTCACTTTGTAAATGAGCTCTTAAAGGAAGTAACAACACTGTTGGGAATAAAGCACAAATTGTGCTCGATTTATCACGCTCAAAGTAATGGCGTAGTGGAGAAGATGAACGGCCTGTTAAAAGGAAGGTTATCGAAACTATGCTTTTCATTAAAAAAGAACTGGATTTACTGTTTACCCCTTGCGCTGTTTGAGCTTAGAAATCAGCCAAGCAAGGACCACCATTTGTCCCCGCACGAAATAGTGACTGGGAGACGAATGCACACAGCACACTCACCACTGCGTGAACACTCAGATGCACACAGGAGCGCTGCGATATTGGGAGACGAGTTCACAGACTATTTTGAAAAAATTAACAAGGGCAGCGCGCGCAATATCAAAGCAGCTCTCTCCACCTTTTACGAGAGAGGAGGGAAACACAACAGGGTCTATTACGGAACCTGAAACACAGCTACAGCTGATGCCGGGTGAATTCATTTATGTCAGAAGTTTTGTGCGCCGGTGGAACGCACCACGGTTCCATGGCCTGTACGAAGTAGTGTTTTCCACGCCCACAGCTGTAAAAGTGAAGGGCCTGAAGTATTGGATACATTTGACAGATGTACGAAAAGCATATAATAATGTGCAGGAAGAGGTGGGTGAGGAGGCACAGACAACAGCAAACCATGCAAATGAAGAGAATGTCTGAGTATAAATTTGTGTGCGTGGCAGAGATGCACCTGAATGAGAAAGTGGTCGACAAGTATACTTGCATTTAAGGGTATTACAAATAAAAAAAAAAAACATTTTTTCTCTTGTGAACTTGTATGTAATTAACGATGTGATAAAATTATGCAGTGTCTACTCCCTTGTCTGTGCATCCCCAACCCCACAGCCCTACCCGCTTCCATTCCCTTTCAATATATATATACTGGCACTGGTAGTGCCAACAAAATGTTTACATTCATGCACTTAATGCACTTTTATATCTCAAACAGGAGCTACCATGGCATCTAACGGGCAGCCTGCAACGGATAGATTTATTAGATATAGAGAGTTGTTAACTGAGAGATGCAGATATTCGTATGAGTGTGGATTATCTGTGTGCATTACATTGTTTTTTACAATAATGTTTGGCCTGGTTACATATTGGTTCATAGCGTTCATCTCTATCGAGATGAACGAGGGGGGAGGGATTAACAGCACAACTGTGATCAATGCAACTACAAGTGTAAATACTAAAGAAGGTGATTTTTTGGTATGGGACGGAACTAAACTTGTATGGGGTTATTATACCACACCATCCAATGCTGTCATCTCAAAAAATGAAGGGCTACAGGGTGAAATGCGAAATAACACAGTGTCTCCGCCGAAAATATCTAATTACAATGCCCGCAGTTTAAATGACCGAAACCCCTCCGCCATATCCTGGTTGTATAACACCCCCACCAGCCAGCCTGCCCCGTATCCAAAAACACATTGTCAGATAACAGAAAGGAAGAAAATGAAAGAATGACAGCAACACATGAAATATTATATGATGTTTGGGTAAAGGGGGGCGGGAAGGAGAAAGGGGGGCCCACTTTGTCCATCGCTCATGAAGCTGGAAAGTACATGAGGAACAAAAATAACAGACGAAAAAGGGAAGCGGGGAGGAGGAAGTATGATGAGTACTATGGGTTAGGACTAGATAAAATGGAACACCCACGACACCCCCACCAGACAAATAAATGGTATGCGGACATGAGTGCAACAGCTAAACAAACAACAAATGAAAGCTGTTATGTCTGCTCCCTCATCCCCCATGCTTCAGGCACGCCCAAAGTATTGTTACCCAAAGAGTTGCCTATTGTTGATGCCCAATGTCTCCTTCATCTCACGTTGTGCAGAATTAAGAACACCTTCCAGGCACATGAAGTTACTTTTAGAATGCTGCAGAACGAGAAAACTTGCTACCCAAAGACGGTAGGAGTGGTATGTCTGGAGGAACCATTTTTTGTAATACAAGGGACACTTTTTTTCAGACAACAAGTGGAAGGACGAAGAAGTAATGTGTAAAGCTGAAGCGCTGAGGGGTGTGGCACCAGAGAAATTGCAGTGGATACAAGAAACGTGCACACCAGTATGGAAGGAACACATTTCAAAACTAACCTGGGTAACAGCCATTGAAAAACCCTTCAAGCTGCAGAAGGAAATAGACTATGAGCTATGTTTTAAAGGAGAGGGGAAAGCCTCCATGGGGACAAACCAGAACTGTAACAAGACCCTCACCATTGCAGACTTACGAAAAGGGACAGCGGCCCTGATGGACACGTATTGGGTATGTGGCAACCAGGCATACCTGCACCTCCCACAATCATGGAGTGGCAGCTGCTCAATGGCCACTCTACACTCAGCACTAATGGTAATACCAGAAAGCCACATTGATGGGAGCAAAAAGATGTGAGAAAACACCCAACAGAGCGCAGCCCAGCCCACTGCAGAGTCACAAATCTATGTCCTGTCTTCCCAAAACAAGGAAGAGGTGCTGTCCCGAAACAGACGAGCATCAAACTACATATCAAAGGCATCATCAGAGTTGCTGGCACAGATCCCAGACAGATACCGATTATTCAGCTCGGCAGAAACATTCTTTGCCTCACTCATCCCAAGTATCCAGGCAAGAGCAAACGCAAAATGGCTCCAGATAACACGTTGGGAGCTGATCCAGCTGGCAAATGACACTGAAGAAGGGTTCAACGTAATAAAAGTGCAACTAAGAGCATTACGGCTGATGACCATGCAAAACAGGTATGTCTTGGACCGGTTGACAGCGATGGATGGAGGTGTTTGCCGAAAAATCGGAAGTGCCTGCTGCACTTTCGTACCTTCTGAAGACGCAGACAACGGCTCCCTGTCCCATGTGATCGAAGCAGTACACAACCTAGGCGAAAGAATGAAAATGGAAAGTGGAGCAGAAGAAAGCACGTGGTTCGACAATATCTTCTTCTGGGTTCCATCATGGCTGGGAATGACTGTGAAATTTTTGATGCCGGCTGTGGAGTTCCTCCTCTTTATTTTTTGCCTGTGCCAGGTGGGTCTTCGATGTTGTGCTAACGCAGTACCGAATGGTGCAATGATAATGGTGACAATGGGCAACACCCGTGGTACAATACAAACTATGCAGGAAGTGCAGGTACACCAAGATATCAGCTAGTGCCTAGGTATCACGACAAGGATATAGTGGACAACTTGTGGCATACAACCATTAGAGAGCCTCGTATACTAGAATGGTACAAGGAGGTATGGGTAGATTTGGAAGGAGAGAGCGGATGTATATACCTGACCTGTACCCCAGATGAGTATGCTAGGAGAGGTGAGAGCTTAAGGGGGGTGTGCAGAGCGTGGATGCCCATAAAAGGCACACCTGCATGGGATGACGCAATAATTGACGAAGAGGAGTGCAGGAGATTGGAAGATTTAAAGAATTCGTTACTTAAGTAACGAAAGGGGGGAAATGTAGGGGAGGATTGGTCTAAAAGACCCCCCTTGCCTACATCCCCTCCCCAGGTGAGGGCCATGACTCATCGGGCGTCCCCTCCTTACCACCAGGGCCCAGGTGGTGGATGGCTCACCTGCTGAAGACATTGCCCAAACGTATTGAATTTAGCTAGGCCCCAGAAACCATTTTGTCTAATAAAGATGGTGTGAGCTCGGCGCACTGTAGCGCGGCCCCCACCTTTGGAGAGTTTCAATTATCCCTGTGGCCGCAGCTCCCTGGCAGATCCGCTGTGAGCCCGTTCCCACGAACGAGACAGACATGAGCTAGTGTAAGATACCAACACTGTAACATTTCACCTTCCGCAGTGTATCGCTGCTCCCCGCATGACAGCATGACCCGGCCAGCAGAGCCTGGGTGGAAAGAGAACTGAAAAATGGTCCTTTAATAAAAGCAAAAGTTCCCAAATACTAATGCCAAAACTACGTTCAATACGTGCATTTTCTCCACAAACCCCTTTGATTAGAAAATTTGTAAAACGTACAGATATGGCAGAATACATGTTCACATGGCATAAGCAATGAATCACCCACACCACTGCAGTTGTGTGCAAATGATGAAAGCGCCCCGGGGGGTTATTTGTTATGTGCATCATTGAAAAGCTTACACCCCACGGTCCCGCGCCACAACCGAACTAATGCTGCTAGAGTGCAAAGAAAGACAAATGCAACCATACCGAGGGCTCATGTGAAGGACACGCGAGAATGCACCCTCCATGTATGTAAGTTCAAGCCCCTTATGTGCCACTACCGTCATGTACGGTGACAAGTCATTTTCTATGTGCTCCACCAACCTCACTACTACCTCACTAACTACAAATGTATATGCATATAACACAATGTTGTAGTTGTTAAAACATAGTGTACAAATAATGTGCTCGGACTGGCTATAGTCGAAAGGCATTAGCAATGTTAAGATGTGAGCCTTGAAATGACTCAATTAGTATTGTATTTTATTTGAATGTTTATGATGCTTTCACCGCAAATCGGCAACACACGAGGAAGATGCCTTTGTGAGTTTATGCAAGGCCATTCCCCCTACGACCCAGTGAAGCCTGCCAGACGAAAGAGCAGAGGCCCGCGCCGCGCTGCTCCACCTCCCCCAACTAGGCTGGAGCCGCTTCAAAGATTTGTGGTCCCCTCTGCAACACCCAAGGCCACGGCACGCCACCTGCATTATTTACAGCCAGTAGTAAACCTCCGCCTGAATACACAAATCCAAAGGCGCCCTCTCTTAAACCCCACAACCCACCGGATCACCTTGGGTTTATGGCCCCTGTAAAATTAGGACACCCAATACTATGGCAACATACAGCAGCACATTCATAACGACTTCTAACAAGACAGAAAGACATGTACCGCCTGTCCCATGCCCTGAGACCAAGCCCCACGACCTATGGTACCAGGTCAACAGGACACTGGTAACCATGCACTGATGAATCGCCATCAAACCCCTCTCAAGGTGCATTCCTCCTGTGTTGCATTAACCTGTAGAATAACCTATTGAAAGATTTACTAAAGAAGATAATATTGCAATAACTGAATGACTGCGGTGTGCATGGCCTAGGGCAAATAAGTCAGGAAAAGACATTCATCTCTGACACTGACCACAGTGGCACAACGACACCGCCCAGATGAACCCGGCAGACCTGCCAGGCCCAGCCCAACCCACGAGGCTGACCAGTGACGTCCTCCAGCCAAGGCCAACCACATCGCAGCAGCACCTATAGCTAGTCGTCGCCACCCAATCCCATTGAACTTGTGCCCCCTATAGTATGTAGGTTCTGATGACGTTTTTTGTAAATATATACGCCTGTCTTTGCTATTGTCAGACAGAGCACTCTCGGAGTTTGCAGAGTTCTTTGCATGTCCTATTCTGATTGATAAACTCCCATTTACGCTCACCCGCACTTTGTCTTGGCCTTATTCCCATTCTGGGAGAGTCCATTATTGTCTCTCATTGCGGGGAGGATCGTGCTGGTTGGGGACGCTTGCCTTCAACGATAATGGCTTAATTTATAACTGTTCTTTTATGACGCGCTTAATACCAGGACCAGTTTCTAAGCACGAGCCCGGATTCGGACCTGTGTTCCTATGCGTTGTCTTGCTTCCAAGACAAACTCATTGCCCCTGAGCTATCCTCCCGGCCTTCATTGCAGTTAGAAACACACTCCTGGTGTAACAAAATAGTTTGACGAATTGTGCTTTCAGGCACTTAATTTATTAGTAGTATATGTGTCCTGGCATCTGATCCTTCCACTGAATTCCTGTTAAAAATAAGCATTGGCAAAGTCAACAGTTTTGGTTTTGTGTAGGCACTGCTATAATATGCCCAGGTTCTAACACCATTTGCCAGCTTTTGCCATTTTATGACCTGATAGTAACAATATAGTATTGCCTGGAAAATGTTAATCCCTTGCCTACACAAAGGCCATTCTGTTGGCTTTGCCACTGCTTGTTTTTTCTTGGTCCGGAGAAAAGGAAACCCCTTATTTTAGGTACCCTACTGGTTCTCTTTATAACCAAGAAGCATGTTAACAGAAACTAAACTACACCGTGTAAAAATACATGGCAAACTGAGACACTTGGCCACCTCCTGTGCATGGAACAATGAAGAGGAGTTTGTTTGTCAGAAGCTGATGCAGGGCTGCTTTGTGATTGAACCCCTCCCGCCCCCCCACCCTAACCCTCTCGCCCAGGACAATGGGTGGAGTCAGACTTTAACTTGAGAGACCAATCAACAAAGTTCCATGTGGTGAAGAGCCTTGCAAAAAACATAAAGGCAAGAAGTGATGTGACACACCTCATCAGCTGCTTAAAACGGCTGCTGAAATCATGTGACAGCAAGATGGCATCCATGGCCCAGGCCAAATATAGGAACAGCATGCTGCATAGTATTGCAGACCAACTGGTTTGCATTCCATTACAAGATGTCTGCCAATCTTGCTTTCCTTTTTTTGGTATGGTAGGATACCTAAATGGAAGAATCCCAAAATGGCAGACATCTTGTAATGGAGTACAGCACAAATCTCCATCCATAACTAAGCCTCACAAAACGACCAAAATGCCAATCAATATCATCACAGATGGAATTAGCTGATGCCACTGCCACAGGACAGCAAGCTGGACACTGTGGCGAGGTTCCTCTAAGCGGCCGGACGTGTGTGATGTCAGGCCGTACTCTAAATAAAGGGGGTGTCATGGCACGCACAAGTCAGTGCACGAGCAGAGCCCGGAGGCATCAAAAGGTGTTGGAGTGAACTCTGTACATCTTGTTCTGTGTTTCTGAGGATCTGGGAAGCCCCAGCATATTGGCAACATGGTGGTCGCTTGAGTTATGAGTGCCCTCATCACATCAGACAGATCAGACGGTGTTGACCGGCCCCCCTGCTACTGCTGCAAGTATGATGGTGTGCAGTGCGCTCGTTCTGGCTGTTGGAACTGATTGCCTTATCTTGCACGGTGAGTGCAAGAGTTTGGCGGCTCCTGAGTGGAGTAGGCATATGGTGGAGGGCCCTGTCCCCTCATCGAGGTTGCGGCTCTGTGTAGGAGTGCTTGAGCGCTTCCATAAGAGCAGTTTCCTTCTGATTTTTCAAGGACCTTGGCCTGGTCACACCGTTCTGGAATGGTCTTTTTGCTGTGGCACGCCTGGCAGTGCCCCCAGTCTTCTGAGTTGGACTTTGTCCCGGTCCATGGCTCTCAACTCACACGCTTTTGGTGTGTGTCACCCGTCCTGTAATGAGCTGACTCACCCGCCAAGCCTCATGCACGCCCATTCATTTCAATGGGCTCTCGCCCACCAAAAACTTAATCGGGTGTTTTCACCCACCTGTGCGACAGAAATGGTTGAGAGCTATGCTGGTCACACTGTTCCTAGTTGGTCTTTTGCTGTGGCACGCCTGACAGTGACCACAACCCTCTGAGTTTCAGCTCCCCTATGGAGTGCTTGTTTCCTCAGTGGGGGTGATGAGTTCGTCTTAGCCCTGTGCCATACAGAAGGGACAGTGATTTGAGTGCCACACGATGGCTGATGACGCAGGAGTACCCCCAATATCAGTGCAAGCACCCAGCCACTTTGGTTCTCTCATGCCTCTAATGGAATCTGATGTGTCTGGAGCCACATCCAATTTGGGCCCAAGATGGACCTTGTGGATAGAGAGACTAGAAATGTACTTTGATGCTTAAGCTGAAATCAACGATCATGCCATGAGGTCAACACTGCTATACCTTGCTGGACCCGCAGTGTACATTTTCAAAACATTGCATCCTGCGGATAACTCATATGGAGCTGCCAAGACTGTGCTGAGTGAATACTTTACCCCATGGTGAATATTGATTATGAACGATTTGTGATGTGTTCAGCAAAACATATGGACGAGGAATTATTAGATGCGTTTCATGGCAGACGGAGACACTTGGCCACTTCCTGTGCATGGAACAATGAAGAGGAGGTTGTTCGTCAGCAGCTGATACCGGGTTGTTTGTCCAGCAAGATGAGCCAGGCATCACATTAGCGTGCTTCCTCGAGTTGGTCCAGTCCCATGAGATGGTGGCGGTGAAGGCATCTAAAATGGATACAGCCATAAAAACCATTAAATTGGAGCAGGCATGTGCCTTTGGTAGACAACATTCGAGGAGGCCCATCAAGAAAACAACATGGCCTAAAAAAGAGAAAGGGGCCGAAACACTGCCATCGTGCATGCAGTGCTGATATGACTTGCCGCATTCAGCCGATTGCCTGGTGAAGGGACACACATGCGGTAGGTGTGGCGTTGCCAATCATTTTATGAGGGTATGCCGAGCTCCTGTGCCAGCGACACCATCTCGAGGCCCAGCAAGATCACGTCGGCCTGCCGTAAGGCAGATACCAAAAGTGACGCAAGTCGAGCTTGCTGCAGACCAAATCGAACATCTGGATGAAGACGATGATGAGGAAGTAGTGTTCCTCATATTAAGTGTGCAGGAAATTAACAAGAACAGGAAGTGCCAGCCCAGATGCGTTGTGGGTGTAAATGGGACTGAAGTTCCAGTCACATTATGTCACCCTAGATGGCCCCCACCACTGAATGATTCCATTGTGCAGATATTCACTTTTGGTGGCAAGTCGCCCCTGCCGCTAGAAGGTGTGTTCATTTCAGAGGTTAGGCATGAGGGGAAGAAGATAAAGGTGAAATTCCTTGTCACAAAGGTTGCTGCGGACATGCTCTTGAGCTGTGCTGCTGCGGAAGCCCTGGGGATAGAACATTTTGCTTTTGGGGTGTATCAAGAGGACGTCCAGACGCTAAGAGAGAAGTTTGCAGATGTAATTTCGGGAATTGGAAAACGTACAGGTGAACCCATCTGCCTACACATAGATGAGTCGGTGCAACCAGTTGCTTTGAAACATCGTAGGATCCCATTCCACCTAAAGGAACTAGTAGAGGGAGAACTTGACAACCTTGTTGAGCTAGACATAATAGAGCTAGTAGATGGTCCCACAATCTGGGTCTCCCCCAAAGTGGTGCCTCATTAGCTGAAGCAACAGGACTCTGCGTTGATCTGTTCCGACATGCACCTTTCCCAATAAAGCCATCAAGGGGGAGAGGCATATAACTCTATCAACAAAATCATCGCAGACTTGCAGAGAGCAATATTGTTCTCCAAATTGGACCCTAGAGCAGGGTACCATCAGCTAGTCCTTCATTCGGAGTGTCAATATATCACAACCTTTACCACACATCGGAGTCTCTACCGATTTAGGAGGCTCCATTTTGGGGTCCCCTCTGCGGCTGAAGTTTTTGAAAATGCAGTGAGAGGCCACTGGCTGGTATCCTAGGTACTCTAGGTTGGAGTAGGTGTTAGAGCGCATTCACTACCTTAGACTCACACTTAACATGACCAAATGTAAGTTTTTGCAGAACAGACTCACATTTTGGGGTTTGTGTTCCAAAAAGAGGCATCTCAGCCGACCCAGCCAAAGTCAAAGACATTCACGAACCCAAACCCCCGGAAAGTGTCTTGGAGGTCTGAATTTATTTAGGCATGGTAACCTATTGTGGGCATTTTATCAGATCCCGGCCATGCTCTCTGAGCCGCTGCGGAGCATGACGAAAAAGGACACCCCATGGAAGTGGACCCGCTGGAGCAGTCATTGTTTGAAGGAATCAAAGCTGCTCTCACGGCTGACAGTACAATGGCGTTCTTCGATCCAGTCAAATCCTCAGAAGTAATGGTGGATGCAAGCCAGTTTGGACTTGAAATGTTAGGCCAGTAGCATTTGCGAGCAGGGCGTTGTCGGCCGCTGAACAGTGTTACTTGCAGATTGAGTGAGAGGTGTTGGTGGTGCTGTGCGTTGCAGGCATTTTCATCTCTATATCTATGGACGACCTGTAACGGTAATCACTGACCACAATCCGTTAGTTCCGATCATGGGGTGCTCCTCGTCCAAACCACCAGTAATCATTGAAAAATGGATGTTGGTGCTGCTAGAATAAAACATAAACCTAATTTATCGCCCAGGGAATGACAATGCTGCAGACAACTTGCAAGGCATCCCCCTTCTCATGTGTTGACCCCAGACCAGGAGGAAATGGAGACGTTAAGCTTCATATGTCTGTTCACTGAGGCTACAAAACCAAAGTACATGTAGGTGGAGGAGCTAAAAGAGGCCTCTGAGATATGATATGATATGATATGGTATTTGTAACGCGCCTATACACAAGTGTTTCAAGGTGCGACGAGGCAGGGAGGGAGGGAAACAAGGGGAAGACAGACAAACGATCCTACTAGGCCAGGTGTCATTCAGATCGCGCAAGTGCAGAGGTAAGGGGAAAAGGAGAAAGTGCTGGGGGGGGGAGGTGGGGGGGGAAGTGCAGTACAAGGTAAGTAGCGTAAAAAAATAATAAATAATAAATAAAAGGGCCAGCTGGTGGCAAGTGCGAGGTAAGTGCAGAACAAGTGCTGGGAGGGGGGCTGTAGGGATACAGTGACAGTCCCACAGTGCAGGGGGAGCCAGGGAGGCAGTGCAAGTGGAGAGTGGCTGGGCCCTGACCGAGGTCGCTGAGAGTGGCCCAGATGCAGGTTTAGTGCAGAAATTCAGTGGGGAGTTAAGCAGGTTTAGCAGGGGAGAGGGAGAGAGAAGGCAGAAGCGAAGAGGAAGGTTTTGAGGTGCTTCCGGAACCGGAGATGGTTCTCCTCAAGTTTCAGGGAGGCAGGAAGGCTGTACCAGAGGGAGGCCCCTGCTGCGGAGAGAGATCTACCCCCAGCTCGTTGCTTCAAGAAGCGGCTGACCATGAGGGAGTTCAAGAAGCGGCTGACCATGAGGGAGTTGGAGACGGATGAGCGAAGGGCTCGTGAAGGAAGATATTTAGGAAGAGAGAGTTGAAGGTATTTAGGCCCCAGGCCCCAGAAGGCCTTGTGGACAATGCAGAGGGTTTTGAACTTAATCCTCGCAGCCACTGGGAGCCAGTGAAGAGATTTCAGTCCTGGAGAGATACGGTCCCTGGGCTTGAGGCCAAGGACAAGTCTCGCAGTTCTGTTCTGGATAAGTTGCAGAGGGCGGAGAGTGGAGGCAGGCAGATTAAGATAGAGGCTGTTACAGTAGTCCAGCCTTGAGAGAACCAGGGCTCGGGAGACAGTGAGCTTCTGGGGGAAGGAGAGGAAGGGAAGAATACCTCTGAGGAGGTGCAGCTGGTAGTGTGACTTCTTAGAGACGTCAGATATATGAGGAGAGAAGGAGAGTGTGGAGTCGAAGATGACCCCGAGGTTTTTAGCCTTGCAGGTAGGGGCAGGAAGGGGGCCAAGGGAGGCCGGCCAGAGAGCTGCAGGGAAGGAGGGAGTGGGTGTGCCGATGAGTAGAATCTCGGTCTTACTGGCGTTAAGGCAGAGGTCATTGGCGGCACACCATTCCTGGATAGCAGACAGACAGTCGGAGATGAGGGAAGGAGAGGAGGAGGCCGAGGGTAGCCTGAAAATGAGCTGGGTATCGTCCGCATAGCACTGGAAGTAGGGGCAGAGAGCGGCGATGCGGTGGGCAAGGAGTGCCAGATACTGGTTGAAAAGCCAGGGAGAGAGGTTGGATCCCTGGGGGACACCACAGGTGGAGAAAAAGATGTCAGAGAGGAAGGAGCCCATTTGGACCTGGGAGGGTCGACCGGAAAGGAAAGAGGTCAGCCATGCCAGAGCCTGACCAGTGATACCCAGGTTATCACGGAGACGGTTGAGCAGGATGGCATGGTTGACAGTGTCAAAGGCAGAGGAGAGATCGAGCAGAATGAGAACACAGGGAGTGTTGGAATCGAGGTTCAGGAGCAAGTCCTCACGGATGTTCAGGAGAGCAGTTTCCGTGCTTCTGGCCGCTCTGAAGCCGGATTGATGGTCATGAAGATTACCAACAGATTCAGCATGGAGGTTAAGCTGGGGGATGGCCAGTTTCTCCAGGAGCTTGCCCAGGAAGGGAGTAATGGAGATTGGGCGATAGTTGGCCGGGCAGGAGGGGTCGGAAGAGGGTTTCTTGAGGAGGGGGTGCACAAGGGAGTGCTTGAGGGGGGATGGGAAGACTCCAGAGGCGAATGAGTGGTTGTAAAAGTCAGCCAGGGCAGGAGCCAGGGAGTCGATGTGGTCCTTGATGGTTTTGGAGGAACAGGGGTGAACCTGTTTAGACGAGGCTTTCATAGATCGGACTTGTCTGGAAACCTCATCAGCAGAAAAAGGTGGAAAAGCAGAGAAGGAGGGCGGAGGGGCGGCTGCAAGAGAGCAAGAGGAAGAGCCGGGAAGAGAGGGAGGGAGGAGAGAGGAGGAGAGCGAGGACAGGATGTCCTGAGTTTTTGAGATGAAGTGCGAGGCTAGTGCAGTGCAGAGGGCCTGGGAGGGGACAGGAGAGGTAGAGACTGCAGCAGGGTTGGCCAGCTCCTTGCAGATTTTAAAGAGTTCGGCCGAGTTGTTAGATGCCTCAGAGATGCGGGCTTGGATAAGGGCTCTCTTCTTGGTGAGAACAGAGAGCCGGTATTGCCTTTGGAGCAGGCGGCAGGCCAGTTTGTCAGAGGATGAACATGAAGCACGCCATTTCCTCTCTGCCACCCTGCACTTGCGTTTTAGGGTGACGAGATCCGAGTCGTACCAGGAGTTACATTTGGCTTTGGGCTTCAGGCGGATTCTCATGACGGGGGCAAGGATATCGAGAGTATCAGATATAGAGGAATAGAGCATGGAGAGGGCTGTGTCGGGGTGGGAGTCAGCCGAGGGGGGAGGAGGGGGCGAGAAGGTAGCAGCGAAAGCCTCAACTGACACGCGCTTCATGGGTCGGATGACCGAGAAGGTGGGTGGCAGTGAAGAGGGTGGCTTTGCCTGTGGGGTGGGGAGGGAGAGGTGGGAGGATAGGAGAAAGTGATCGCTCCAGGAGAGAGGAGTGGAGAGAGGGAGGGAGAGGGGAAGGTCAGATGAGATCAGAGCATCAAGAGTGTGCCCTGCAGAGTGAGTAGGCCCAGACGGGAGAATAGAGAGTGAGAGAGAGTTGCAGAGTTCGCGAAAGAGACCAGTGGGGGGACAGGAGGCATCGAGGTGGATGTTGAAGTCACCGAGAAAGAGGAGTTGGGTGGTTGAGGACAGGAGTGAGGAGGAGAGGTCAGCCCACTCAGAGAGGAAGGAGGAAATTTGACCAGGTGGCCGATAGATAGTAGCCACGGTAAGGGAATGGCTAGGAGAGAGAGAGAGTCGGCAGACAAGACATTCAAAAGAGGAGTAGGTCTGCGTAGGAGTGACAGAGGCGGGAATCCACTCAGGGAAGATAAGGGCAACACCACCCCCTGAACGGTTGGGCCTGGGCACGGAGAGGATCTTGTAGCCGTCAGGTAGGAGTGTGTCGAAGCTGGTGGCAGAGCTGGCAGTGAACCATGTCTCAGTGAGACCGAGGACGTCGAGGTCCAGTTCCTCAAGAAGGCGACAGATATCAGAGGAGTGCTTGATGGCAGAGCGAGAATTTAGAGTGGCAATGTGGAGAAGGTTGCCACCCTTGAAAGACTTCCGGGGAGGGGTAAAGATCAGAGGTACGCCCTGCGGAGGTGTTAGAGAAGGAGTTGAAGAGGGAGCAAGAGAAGGGGCTGGGAGGGAGGGGGGAGGCAAGGTAGCCGAGGACAGAGGAGGGGGGACAGCGGGAGCGGAGAGGAAGTTGATGAGGCGTGGGAAGCGTCTATCAAAGAGGTGAAGGTTGGCCTGAGGGCCTTGGACCAAGACGGTCCCGTTAGCATAGACATTAATGATGGCCTTAGAGGAGTGGAAAGGGGCCAAGAGGACATCCCAACGGGTGCCACCATTAATGGGAGAGGAGGAGAAAGGAGAGAGCACAGCGACCATGTGAAGGGTCCATAGGTCAGGTGAAGGCACGAAAAAGAGAATGTCAGTGAGAGTTTCCTTGGAGCAGGCGCTCGTGTAGGTGTCAGCGATAGGGAGGCCTGGGTTGGAGACCAGGATGTCCTTTTTAAACTTTTTCCTACCGGATTTAGTGAGGAGAGCAGGATAGTCAATAGAGAAGCAGTTAGAGTAGATAGGCGAGATAGAGAGCACCATGGAGTAGGAGGGGAGGCGGACGACACGAGTATGCAGACAGGAAGTGAGTGGAGGGCACTGGCTTACCACAATGCAGAGCAAACAGTAATGCGTAGTAGGTCAGGGCCACCTAAGTTTGAGAATCCCGCGAGGGGAGAAAAGCACCCTAGTTTAACACAATGCAGAGCAAACAGTAATGCGTAGTAGGAAAGGGCCACCTAAGTTTGAGAATCCTGCGAGGGGAGAAAAGCACCCTAGTTTACCAATAAATTGGAATAGGGGGGCGAGGCATCATGCAGATAAGGTGAGCAGGTGTGGGCCGGGGAGCGGAGGAGCTGGCACCTGGCGTCCCCTGCGGACACCTGCAGACACACAGGGAGCCGCACTATAGGAGTCGCCCTTGGCCTGGGGCCCTTAGCCGCGGGGGCTGCCGGGCAGAGGGCTGCCCAGGAGGGGGGAGGTTATAGGCAGAGGGAGAGGAGGGGGGGAGGTGTGGGCGGGCAGGGAGGCGGGGAGGGAGAGGAAGACCAGGAAGTGGGAGGGGGGAGCAGGAGCAGGCCAAAGGGATGGTTGTTTCTGAATTCTATGGAATGCCGTCACCAACAGTGACTGGAGATTGGTTTTGGCGAGTTTAGACAAAAGAACGCACACTGCCCGCAAGGCACTATAACAGCTTTGGACGGACCGGAGTAAACTCACATTTACAAAGAATGGACTGGTATTGTGAGGATCAAAGATGATCGTCCCTTCTAATCTGATATCCAGGGTCATTGAGTTTGCCTATCATCAGGCGCAGGATGCCTATCGGGCAATAGGGCAATTCCCGAACCAAAAAATGCGAAATGGTAGTGTGGCCCAGTTTTCTTGTCAAAGTGGGCCCCTTTTTTGGCCAATGTGGTCCAGCCTGATGAGTTACTTCACTATGCAGCAAGTAGTTTTGAGCATTGTTGCTGAATAAATATTCTTTAATTTTCACAATTTGCATTACATTTTATGAGACAACTCTCCCATGGTTACTATTTAAATCACCTGTCACAAAAGGAATGAATTGCAATTTGCAACCATGGGCTACTTTTTCATTGGTGCCCGAGACAATTTCATGTCCCAGTCTGAAACTGGCCACCATGGACACCAGGAGTCTGCTAAAAGGTAGTCTTGGTTGCGCATGAAAGTGTGGTTTCCGGGACTGGAAGAGAGTGTTGGTGACTCTGTTAAATGCTGCATCTGGTGCCAAGCATCTGCCCCAGTGAAAAGAGAACCAACAATTGAGTCCACGCCACAGAGCTGCAAGCCATGGGGAACAGTGCAGGTGGACTTCGGGTCCACCTGCAGGACACGCACTCTCTGGTAGCAATTGACCAATGGTTGAGATACCCTGAGGTCGAGTTCATCCCATCTACAGCTCTATCAGATGTGGTACCGGTGTTGGAAAAGATATTCGCCTCACATGGCCTTCCGAGGAGGTGTGCTCTGATAATGGGTCTACATTCCAAAGCAAAGGCTTCGCTGCGTTGCTGCAGAAATGTGGAATTCAGCATCGGAAGATAACACCAGTGTTGCCGTGAGCGAATGGAGGGGCCGAGCGAGTTATGAGAATGGTGAATAAGGTGTTGAGAATCACCCATGGCCAAGGATAATGCCTCAGAAGGGCACTGTACCGCACCAATCCACATTGTTCTACTGGAGGCCCTCCGGCAGAACCTCTGTTTAACAGATATGACATGACATGATATGTTATTTATAACGCACCTATACACAGGTGTTTCAAGAGCTAATACCTGACCTTGAAACAGTCCTCAAGGGCTAACACCTGACCTAGAGCAACTGATTCCCGGGGAGATTGATGATCAGGTAATAGCAGAGGTTCGGAGAGCCAGAAATGACTGTGAGGACTACAGGAGAGGACTGCGGGACTATGATCCAGTGCTAGGTGACACAGGATTCCTGAGATGTCGTCATCCGGAAGACAAGTTCTCCTGAACCGCTGGAGGTCATAGTTGTCAAAGGATCGATGGTCACGGCATCAAATGGTCATAACACTGTTACCACTTGTGTATAGGCGCGTTATGAATGCCATATCATATCATACCAGGACCTCCTTGTTTCTTCAAAAAGATGGGAATGGTGGCCCCCCCATGCCGGCAATGTATGGCCCACACTCCTCCGAGGCGGAAAGAGCAGAGGAGGATCCCGAATTTCCCGGCAGTGAAGATGACTAGTATCCTGAGGAATTGAGGACTCCACAGCCAACCGCAGACCTGTGTCCCGACCCGACTGAAGGGAGATGATATCCCCAGAGGGAGTCGAGAAGGCAGCCGGCCAGGTTGCAAGGCTCCGTAGTAAACATATGGTGTTTTCTTTAGGTGTCCAAGTGTTGTGATAAATGTTAAGTTGAGTTAAAAGTTAAAATTGTTGGTTTTAACTATATGGAAAAGAAAGGGTGTGGTGAGGTTCCTTTAAGCGGCCGGGCTTGTGTGACGTCAGGCCAAAGTCTAAATAAAGGGGGGTCACCCCATGCACAAGTCAGCGCAGGAGCGAAGCCCGGAGGCATCAGACGGCGTCGGGGGGAACTCTGTTCGTCTTGTGTGCCGAATTTCTGAGGCCCTGGGAAGCCCCCTCATAGGCACGGTGCATTTGACTGCCCTTAGGACACGGCTCACCTTGCCACCGTGGAGTCCACACACTTCTATACTGGCCCTGGTGCACCGGGCCACTACAATGATGCGGACTAGCAGCATTGGCAGGTCTGTAGGAGTAAGTGAAAAACAACTCTTTTCAGAGAAGCAGGCCACTTCCAAGATGCTACCAGTTTAGGGTACTCTGGATTAGCATTTTATACAAAATGTGTACTGTATGATTGGCAGAATTTTAAGCTACATACAGTCACCGATCCTAAGATGTTCCCGAATTGGCTCCCACCCTCTTTTCCATCAGTGCAACATGTCCAAACTCATAGCGATTGTTATGCGATGTAAACTTTATCCTAATTTGAAGATGAATGAGGGCCTGCCTCTTAGCCTGTGTAATAAGAAAAATGTTTGTGTCACAATGAACACTGGCCACGAATATGTAGCAAATAGGAAAAGTGTTGTTCCATCACAGAATGACAATGCTTATTTCCCACAGAGCTCAGAATTAGGGGTGATTGCTAGAAAATGTGTGTATAAAGGCGTCATTTTCCCCTCTAATTTTCAGCACCACCATTCTTATGTGGTTTATGGGACCAGCGTGTGGACCAGTTACATTGCGAGCATGTTTAAAAAGTCTGCGACTTTTCTTACTTACAAAAATGGCTTTGACCCTTCAGTTAATAAGAAAAGTGGTGCTGCTGACTGAGAAATGTCAGGAAAAAGAGTGCAGTGTATTTTAACAACTCCTTAGGGGTGCCATATTTTAACTCCTTTTTTAACCTGCAAAATCAGGGATTTTGGGAGGAGAATCCACTCGCAGTGCCTGTTCTGCATTCCTGGTGGTTGGTAGGGCTGCTGTCAGCTAGGCCACCACATTCTCACTTTGACAGAATATGGTTCTTTTAAGAAAAGTGTTGTTCCTTCATGAAAGAATATTTTTCTATGTTTGCATGCACCTCCGAATCGGGCCCTCAGACTCGAACTCCTGGGAATGGAGCGAATGCTATCCCTGCTCGCCACAAATAAGAGACTTTTATCCTGGCAGAGACATGCCGGGACCCTGGCCAAAGATGGGGCAGGTGACAAATGTAGGTTTTTGGGATGAGGGAAAAAGGAGACTGCTTGGGTGTGATTGGCACCTACCTTCTGGAAACCCACTCATGGAGAATTGCCATGGACTGGCCTGCTCATGGGATCAAGCGTCCAATCTCTGGCTGCAAGAGATACACTTGAAATCTCACAATTCAAAAATATAATATATCAAAAGTCCAGGAACAGACGTGTCATGCAGACGTGCGTTATTTTACCGCTGCCACCATTGGAAGAGGGTATTGATAACAGAGGCGTGCAGGGTGGGCTGGCGATGCACAGTGGCCGATTTCAAGTTATCTGAGGGTGTACTTACCGTTACTTAGGAAACCGCGCCTTCCTATGCCAGCAAAGAATGAAGGGGTAGGTAATGGGACACACACTCTTTCAGCTGGTGCAGTTTTTAGAGACGGGAGAGCTAGGGGTGTCATGTCTAGAGCCGAACCAGGGCACTTGGACCGGCTCTTAAGGCCAAACGCAAGCAGAACCATGGAAATGGCCCCCCAAAAGAGGTGAGAGGGGTTCTGTGTCATTATTCTGAAGGGGCAGAGAAAAGGAGCTGAGGCAGGAAAAGGAGCTGGGGCAGAAAGAAGGGTCTGGGGTGAGAAAAGGGTCTGGGGTAGAGATAAGGGGCTGGGGCAGAGATAAGGGGCTGGGGTGAGAAAAGGGTCTGGGGTAGAGATAAGGGTCTGGGGTAGAGATAAGGGGCTGGGGTAGAGATAAGGGGCTGGGGCAGAGATAAGGGGCTGGGGCAGAGATAAGGGGGTAGAGATAAGGGTCTGGGTGAGATAAGGGTCTGGGGCAGAGATAAGGGTCTGGGGCAGAGATAAGGGTCTGGGGTAGAGATAAGGGGCTGGGGTAGAGATAAGGGGCTGGGGCAGAGATAAGGGTCTGGGGTAGAGATAAGGGTCTGGGTGAGATAAGGGTCTGGGGTGAGATAAGGGTCTGGGGTAGGTATAAGGGGCTGGGGTAGAGATAAGGGGCTGGGGTGAGATAATGGTCTGGGGCAGAGATAAGGGGCTGATAAGATAAGGGGCTGGGGTAGTCGCATGTCCAGACTGGGGGTGGCCCACGTGGGGCACTGACATATGCAGGGGTGGCATGAAGTACGAGTGCACACACACATAATGATCGTAGTTTAGGATAATGAGTTGGCACCTGGGGTGGCCAATCAGATTCCAAGGGTGGCGCTTGCCACCCGAGGACACTCCACTGGGTTGGGGTGAGAAAAAAGAGCTGGATCACTTGGGAGGGGGGCGCAGCCCCAGTATTTTGTGGATGGTCATATGGGGAAGGAGCAGGCGGGCACCCAGGGTGAGGTGGGGGGGAGTTGTAGATGCTGAGACTGGTGAGAGAGGGAAAGGGGGCTGGCAGCACTTGGGGGCAAGGTGGGGGAAATGTGGATGGTGGCATGGGGAAGGGTGGAGAGATAGGAGACTGGCAGCACTCTGGGCGAGGTGGGGGGGGGGAATTGTGGATGGTTGAGTGGCAGGGGGCTGGCAGCACTCGGCGCATGGTGAGGGGAGTTGTGGATGCTGGCACGGGGAAAGAGTTGCGAATGGGGGCCATAAAAGGAAGTGCTTAGACTCTGTGCGCCACCCCAGCCAATCAATGAATAGCAGGAAGTCAGGCAATAATGCTCCATCATGTTCTGTCACGTTAGGGGAGTAAGTTTTTTTTTTTTAAACATGTTGTATTTGTAAAAGGTGGAACAGGCAGCAGGTGGAGCTTGTGGTGGGCCCAGATTTGGGCAGGCACTAACCCGAAACATGCGTCTGGCCAGAGCCCCAGTTTTGACCCGGTCCGGCCGGAGCCTCACCGTGCTGCCCCCCCCCCTCAGCAATGTCCTATACCCAGTGCACTTATCTCATCACACAATCAATATATAATAAGGAATGGGACAAATTCCTGGAACATGATCTGTTCTGTTTCTCATTCTTCACAGCATTTTAACGTCTTCCTTGTGGGATTGCAAAAATCATAGACCAACAACCTGATACAATTGTGGCTTCTTTAGCGAATATGTGCACGCCCGCAGCGGGAAACCCCTAAATAAAGCAACATGGTGAAGTGCAGATCATGAAGGGACAAATGAATTGTCCTATGCAAGGGAGAAATGAAGAAAGTCAGTCATCAGAGGAGCAGAAGGCTTCAGTGATGACTTAAGAAAACTACTAAGCTTTCTTTGCCAATGTCCCAGGGGGCCTCAAAGGTGGGGGGACCACTTAATTTTAAAAGAGTTGAAAGGCCCAGACGCCGTCCCTGAAGCCGTAACCTGGTTTTTCACCTAGCCCTATTGACTTTACACTACCTGTTTAGCGTGTCCTCTTCCTTCCTATCTGTCTATAAAGTAAGAGTACCTTGGTTGTAACAACGCCTTGATGCCTGTGGGTTGTGTGCGCTTAATAAATGTAAAAATAAAAGAAATAAAAATTAAATGAACATGCTACGGGTTTGTATGACAATATCAACAAGGCCCATTCTTGCACTGGAGAAGTCTGCATCAGTCCAAGGTTCTTGTGAAGGCCACACTGTAACTTGCAGCATTGAAGGGTGCTGTAGAGGAGAAGTCAGGTACCCCCACCAAAAGCTCTGCCCCCATGTTGCCTATATGTTGGGAACAGGAAATTGCAACACATGCAGTACCAGTGAGGATGCCTGTACCACAAAGAATCTTTGAAACAAGGTATCCATTGAGAAAACCCTATATGCATTTACAAAGATATGATAGCCTTTTGAAAGAAGTGTGAACATAAGTGAGAAAGAAGATTGGTGAGGTCCCATGAAGCAGAACTGACACACCCTAAAAAGATTCACGGCGTGAAAGAACATAAACATTCTATAAGATCTGAAGAGGAGGTGTTAAAGCTGAGCCAAATCTCGGGCTCAAGATGAAGATGCTCATGCTAAAGAAACACTGGAGGAAATGCAAAGCCAGTTTACACTTGTACAGATGCAGTAATGCAAGTAGACAAAGTGATCTCAAGGCTGGCTACATAGTGAATAGATTGTGGCAATGCGCCAATGTATATACATAGGAATGTAGAGAACCTGGATGTTCTACGATGCACTTTAGCAAGTTGAAACCCCATGATTGGAAAGGGTTTTCAGTGTGCCGCCGTTGGAAAATAGCTGATGCTGAAGGAGAAATTCAAGAAAGACTTGGCTGGCCCCGCACCACAAAGTAATGGCCACCGTGAGTCTGGTTGTCCATCCAGAAGTTACATGAACGTGAGAAAGAAACAAACTTCTGTTTGAGGTGGAATGGAAAAACACTGAAGGCGTCAAGAGTTCATAATTTAATAGTATTAAATGCAGCGAAGAGCTCGAAAAAGCGGTCTCCAGACACATGGTCTGATCAAAATAGACATTGGGTCGAACTACACCGAAACCAAGACGATACTCCCTTTTATTCCCAGGCACAGAGCTTCTGCAAGGCCAAGTTCAAATCCTTAATTGACTGGCAGGCTGCAAGAGTGATGATAGATGTTGGGCTAATTGGGAGGGGAAGCATGATCACACCAACTCTCCCTGCACCTGGAGTGGTAACCTGCGTGCTGCAAGCATGTGGAATATTCTGGAAGGATACAAGAGTGCCAAACCAATTGTAGAAGGCCACGTAACAGAGAGCCCTATAGTTTGTGTAACCAATAGATCGTTGTATATTTTGTGACGATGAAGATGACTTGCACTAGAGGAGGGCTTAGTTGTCCACCTGATGTTAGAGACCCAATCACTTCGCCCGGTAGTATGAAACGTATACTTAGATGTTCCTTGAGAGCCTATCACATCCTCAAGTAGGTTTTAGTAGTTTGCCACGTAGTGTGACTTCACTGATGATGAGTTTTGACTATAAAAGTTAAGAATGAGCATTTTGTCACAGCTAAGCCTAATTTGGTGCATAGTGACAGCAGAGCCTAAATGTTCCTATTAAAACGATCCTAGGCAGAGCTGTCACAGGGTGTCATATGCCCCCCCCTTACTATTTTTGCGCTGACCCAGCAGCGCCACCAACAAGAGATGCAAGAACAACTCTCCTTTGAATTTATGTACAGAGGAACCCACATTTAGTTTGTTATTGGGACTGCAAATAAAAGAAACCGAAGCCATGATCAAGCCAATTAAGGACAGGCTACTAGTTATGTGGAAATGTAAATCAATCACCACCATCAGATGCCATTACAAATCAATAGCTAGGCCTAGGTGGAATTGTCATCAACTCTCTATGTTTCCATGGTAGTGCAGAAGATCGCCGCAAAATCATTCCACCAACCGGAACCATTTGGTACTGGATGGGTAGAATTTCCACCAAGGTAAAATGAGGACCAGTCTCCCCAATGTATGTTCACTCAGCCACCATGAGAATGTAACTAACGTGTGCTTAGCATATCACCAGTGCTTGTGAGAAGACAAACCTTCCTTTGGCACATAAGAGGCCATTTCGAAGGCTTTCTTCTTTACTAGGAACATCCCAATTATCATTCACGCCTCCTAATGCATGCTTGCCGTAAAGGATACACATATCTCACTTGCACCCAAACATCCCCAATGCTGACTCAAAACATCCCCACTTTGGACTCGCAAGTGCCCTGAAGCTGCCATCTTCCGTGAGATTATTTAGGTACTATATCATGTTTAAGGGATGTGGACCACGGAGAGTACAATTCTTGAGCACAGGTAAGGATTGGTCTCCCAAGCTGATTGTCAGTTTCCTGCTGGCGGCATCATTATTCCACTTTGAGGAGCTCAAGGACATGCCTGGACTCCTCAGGTATGGGGAGAATCCTATTTTTAAATGAAAATAATGATTTTATCATCATCATCATCATTTTGGGCCTCATTAGGACCCTGGCGGAGAGGGTGTTACGCCAGCGTAGTGCATGGCGTACCTCTCCGCCATACTACGAGTTCCCGTAGCGCCATGGAGGTTTTCTCCGCCTGGTTTTACCAGCCGGAGAAAACCATGGCGCTACGGGACCTCGTTGTTAATTACGCCACCGTATTTTACGGTGGCGTAATTAACTCCTTCCCCACTCCCATTATACCCTATGGGGCGAAAATGGGAATGGGGAAGGGCAGAATGGGGATTGGGGATTTACCGCTCCGCCGAGGTCGGAATGGGGCGGTAAATCCGCCAACCCCCATGGCGCTATCGGCGGCTTTCCGCCATGCTTCGCGGTGCATTTAGCACCGCGAAGTCCGCCTGGGTCGTAATGAGGCCCTTTGTCATTTGTTATAGCGCCTTTCACCATAATTATGCTCCCAATGGGCTTTTGGTTGAACGCCCTGAGTCCAGAAATGTGGGCCAATTTGGAATGTGCTATTATGCGTGTGCATTTCAGCCATTAAAGTTATGCGAGAGTGGCCAAGACCCTGCTGGTCACCCATGTCAAAATCGAGTGTGCATCGGCGCAGTGGAGGTATACTATAGACTATTGTGCTTAGGAAAAATTGAGATATATACAAAACATGGATCATAGAAAAGGTGTGTGTGTATGTGTGTGTGTATCTACGTTTCCGTGCCACTTAGGGACACCACTAGGGGACAAAGGTATTTAAAGCAATAGCCTTTGTAAATACATCTCGATGGTAGGCCCTCCACGCAGCATTTTATGGAGGAAGACTGGGAAATTGCACCAAATTTGATTGTTTTTATACTGTCTCAAAGTAGCGCCAGAGCGCCTAGGCTTGTCTGAGAGTTGCCATATTGAAGTAGTGTGAAGGGCGGGTGCAAAAGCATCAAGAGATTCTGAGCATGCCCTGAAAAGGCATTCAGAGCATAGAACGGTGGCAGGTCCCCACAGTCTCCCATAGTTTGAGCGAGTCTCCATGATCGTCTAACAGTCTTTCTGAAACTGGTTGTGTTGCCAAGCGCCCCAGGAAAGCAGACATTTGACCACGTTTGCTATGAAATTCTTGCATGAAGTCAACTCACAGAATCTGGTCAGTTGCGAACGGTTCCCACCTGATCCTGTTTCAGCAAAGCCATATTTAACATAGGACCAAACAAAGAAAACGAAGGAAAATTCTAATTATAAAAGATGTTTTTTTTTGTAGACATTTAGTTTATTACAAACTTTTGTCTAGACCCAAACCGTTATTCCAACACAAGAATAATAAAAAATGAATTAAAAAAAGCAGACATCAGATTAAAAATCACTGTAAAATTGGCATCACATCAAATTTCCAATTACAATGGTTATTTATTTGGATTTGTAAAGCGCACTAGCAGCCCATAGTCATCGAGGCGCTGTTGTATGAAAGTGTCTTAGTTACAGGAAGATTACTTTGCTCATGGTTACAGTGAGCATGCCACCTAGCAGCACCAGTTTAGTAGGATACATAAGTATGTGGTTACAGGTTTGGTAGATCATACAGTAGCAATGAAGGAAACATCACATTGAGTGTGGAACCATGCATGCAGCCTGAGTAGAAACAATTATACAAACAGCACCGTTTTTACTGCTTTCCGGAAGGCTATACGACTCAATACCTCTGATGTGGGATAGTAGTGTGTTCCAATGGGTGGCAGCCAAGATGGGAAACTTCTGTCACCTGCACGAATCCTATGGTTAATACAATAGTACAAATTGAAATCTTCCATAGACGAGTATAAGCAACAATGTATTGCAACATGAAAAAGTATTTCCTGTATGACTTTGCATCCCTATGCACACTTTATTAAAAAAATCGGGCAAGTCCCTACTTCACCTAAAGACAGTTGTTGACACCTGCAGCTTCACTTCATTGAACTGTGCTTCCCAGTCTGATGTTCTAGAGTGAGAATGGCCCGGCAAAAGGGCCCAGCCTGCAGCGAAAGCCATCAACAAATGCCTGGGAGCAGCAGGGAGAAAGCAGGAGCAGCTCCAGGCCCCCTCTCAGATGCAGCGCCCTGGGCAGATGCTGAGGCCGGCCATGCGACCCCGTCACCAAATCAGCACGTGTAAACAATGCTGACTTCACACTCCCTTGCTCTGAATGCAGAGTGAGGCCTCTTTTATGCAGTGCTCGAAGTGAGCGGGAACGGTCAGGAGCGCTGTTCCACTACTTTTATTTTTTAGTGTTAACAGCCCCAGTACTTTTTGGAACCCTTTTTACCATCCTGCAACTGTTCTTTGTGAAGTTGAAGCACACTTCTCCACTTTACCACCAGATATCACTTACATGTAAAGTGAAATGTGTTTCAACTCAATTGGCTGTCAACCAGCATGACTGCACCCCTTCAAACATGTGTTGCACGTTGCTCCCTTCCTTCTTACTCTGTCCCCCGCCGAAATCACAGTTCCACTACTTTTTTGGTGCACTTCTATCACTGCTTTTATACCGTTAGATCTGTGACAAATTGCCAGCCCGAGCCCCTTGTGATGGCCCTGATCTAGGAACTCCTCCCGGCACTGCGTCACTCATAATTACATATACTACTTTCACGATTCATCCCTCCTTTGTAGTGAGGAAAAATGCAGACTTGAACTCATTAGGAAATCAAATCATATAAATGAATAACAGGGACAGGAGAATTAAAGGAGAGAATAAGAATTTTTTCTTTAAATTTCAGGAAAAAAATATGCATGTATATTTTACCCCCTTACGTCATCCTATATCCCCCGACCCTTGGTTTTTGTTATTTTTCTTTTTCTTAAGCAGACTTGGTCAGGTAAAACATCCCTTCTCTCTATTGGCACTGGCCAAAACTTGCCCATCAAGAACTTCACTGTGCATATGCGAAGAAAAATGACATTTGAACTTCCTCTCCGCCTCAGGACACTGAGACAGTGAGCACTTGACATGGGGCCAATGGATCACGTTGGAACCAGCAGAGTGGATCCCTGCACCCTTTGTCAGGGGTTGGGGAGCCTACAAACCTTGCCTGAGGACGACGGGACCGGAAGTTAACCTTGTCTTCCACCTTTACATTGAAGAACATCAAACACTGTTGACGGACTACACATTGGAATGAATAGGCCCCTTTGTTTAGGCGGGAGCCAGGAATAGCATGCTGCAAGGCCTGTGAGTGTTCCTGAATGCTCAGTGCGTTATAAAAGTGGCAGGTACTGCGGCCAGGGTGGGTGAGTCAGGAGAGAGTGGGTTGAAGGCGTGGATGCTGTTTGTCTAGCAAGGAAACTAATACATCTCTTTTTGGTTAACCCTCACCAGAATTGAAAGAAGAGGCTGGTTGATTATTTACCGTTGGCATCACGACTCTGACCTATCGCGCAAAGCGTTGGGGCAACAGACATATGGGCACCTCTTCTTGAAAACCCTCTGTGCACAACCAGAGTAGGGAAGCAGCACTAGTAAAAAAAAAACTCCAGGGGTTTCACTTTTGAACCAGTCAGGGGAGCTGAGGGTTGTATCAGAATGGTTAAGCAGCACGAAGGTGCCTCTAAGGGGTATGCAAATATGGGCTGGAAACTCTGGGCTGGGTGTATCGTTCTAATACTTATTTTTGCCTGTTTATTTACAGTGATGTTGGCAGTTATGTATTATTTCTATCCTGAACTAGACCTGGCAAAATACTGGGAGTGGTAATTTAGTTAGGCTGCTCTGGTAATAAGCTTGGGGATGTATACGTCTAGTTCGGCCTGAACGAGTTCAGATTCTGGTTTGTTCTGTGGCGCTTGAAAGAGGCCGACCTGTTAT
Source organism: Ambystoma mexicanum (assembly GCF_040938575.1). NCBI lineage: Eukaryota > Metazoa > Chordata > Amphibia > Caudata > Ambystomatidae > Ambystoma > Ambystoma mexicanum. The sequence continues at coordinate 1,248,653,680 of NC_090933.1, read as the reverse complement.
CTTTGTTTTCTGTTTTAATCAGGTGACCTGTAAAAAGGGGAAGAAAGGGGATTTGATGGGCTAATAAAGACCAAAATCCACATAGGCACAGACAAATGATTGCAGGTTGAGCGCCCTGTAGCCCTTCTCAGGAGCACTCCGTGGAGTTTCTGGTAAATGCCCCTCCCTTCTAAGGACTGTAAAGGAGTGGAATCAAAGATTGCGTGGTACATGGGCGAGTGATTATAGGGTGTCTGACGATAAAAAGAGGGACAGAACGCTAGTAACGGACGTTAACATAGGCGAAAGCCTTTCCTAAAGGCTCTCCCACCCATTTTATGTTTACCAACTTTAACAGTACTACTTATGACTTTCTAGACGGTTGACACTGTCTGACTCGACTCAACAAACATACTCAATTCCCCAAAGAAGGGACATTTAACTTGGACAAGTTAGGAGCGTTAAGACGAGCACTAGAAAAACAGAAGGGCAAAATAAGACACTGATAATGGGGTCATTTGCCACCTGGGGGCATTTGTAACCTGGTTACAGGAGGTGATGACTAGACACAATGGGCCTCATTAGGACCCTAACGGTCCCGTAATGAACGGTGCCGGTACGGGACCGGCACCCTTCATTACGAGCTGCCCTATTACAAGTACTGTTGCGGGACCCCGTAAGGAACGCCTGGTCAGACCAGTCAACGGGCCGGTCATTAACAGGTCCGTTGTTAGCACCCTCACCCTCGAATGCGAATGGGGAATGGATTTTACCAGAGCCCAGAAAAGGGCAATAACCGGGTCCGCCAAGGTCGGCATGACCCGGTTATTGAACCTTTTCTGGGCCCCAATAAAAAATAATTACCGGCGGCAGCTGTGCCCTTAATAAGAGCACGGCTACCTCTAGCGTCCTATTGAGGCCCAATGACTCTGACGTTAACGACGGATTACAAGGAAAGATAAAGTTTTGGGTGGTCAGGGGAGTGGTAAGGAAACCAGCCATCCTTTGCCCTCGAATAGCTGATTTAAAGAAAGCCACAGGGCAGGATGAACAGGGTACTGAGACTGCGAGACTGCCGTAGATGGGGATCATTGTAGCTTTCCCAGTATCCTACTAGTAATTCCAGCAGTATACAGAGAAAGCTGCATTATCATCTCCACTGCCCGATATCCTGGTATTACCGGGATATTAGGAGTGGCGGAGCAACAGACTCCGTGGCATGGGAACTATGGAAGCTCCAGCACCGTTGATAACGGTTTTGGTGCTTCAGTGATTTCTCTGCCGGTAGGTGCCTGAACTCCTTAGTTCACTGCCCCTACGGCAGACTCGGAGTAAGCAGGTCTGGGAAAAAGGCCAGAGCAGGTAGTACCGGCCATTTTACCTGAATTTTTTCTGGCCTGGTTTACTCGTAGTGACCCCCATAATGTGCTTCTTTATCAGTGTGCGCACAATAGCGGAAGTAGGACAGCAGAAGATTTAACATTTAAGTGCACAGATGCCTGGAGCTGTCCAGCACCCAGCTATGGGCTCACCCACACCAGTGCTGCCCAAACCCAACACCTCGGGCATTCAGAGTGACATGTCATTTTAGGAGATTGTTGCCTGGACACTAGTAGTTGGCACAAAATATCTGTAATGCACATCACTTTGAAGATGTACACTGTTGTAAAGTTTGTATATCAGAAGCGCGTCTTATCTCTGGCCTTAATTTATTTCTTCCTCCTCCTCCCTTTCTTTTTGTTCTCTTCCCAACTCTCACCCAGTGGGTTCTTTACTCTGTTTCTGCCCGCTTTGCTCATCACTGCCTTTTCTCCTCCGCTCCTTCTTCCTTTCTTCCATGCACACTTCTTGCTCACCTGGTTTTTTAGGCACTTCTGATCTATCCCTCTTTTCCTCCCTTCCCTTCCATCTCTCCCCCAGCGCACTCTCGGTATTCAACGAAAATACTGTATTAAAAATCCTGCATCACCCAAACTCCCGCATTTTGGGACTATGAAGATTTTGTATCACAAAATACCGAATTAGGGGAGCAGGGGTTTCGGGGGTGTCAGCCGCTGCCCTAATTCGGTATTTTGGTCTGCGGTGGTCCCGGGGATGTCCCCTGCATACAACAACATGTGACGCTGCGGGACAATTAAAAATAAATAAACAAATAAATAAATAAATAAATCGGCTTACAAAATATGGACCTATTGTGGTCGTGATTTTGTAATTCGAGATTTTAGTTTTCGTTATATTAACGTACACCTGCACTCTCCTTTCTATTCCCCTCTGGCTTCCTGTATTTTCCCATGCCCCTTAACCTCCAGTTCTTGTTCCCATTTCCTCCTTCCTCTTTTATCGCGGTAGTGATTGGCTGGAGATGCTTTGGGCCATTAGCAGCATTCCGCCTTGCATTCTACAGGCCTTCCAGTAGGGGTCAGTGGTTCAAGTACCTATTAGACATGGCAGCACTGAATAGTGAGTTTGGGCCAAGAATTGTCATGGTGCAGTGCCACGTCTTCCCCATTGTGTGTATCTCAGTATACATTACAGCAGCACTATATTTAGGGCGTTGTAATGTAAGAGGTTGGCTGCAGGCCGAGAAGGTATTTAGGAAGTAGCCGTTCTAAGAATAGGAGCATCCCATACTGTCCCTAAAGACCTGCACAGCAGCTCTGCAGATGGTACTGGGAGAGTCCCAGCCAGTGTCCACGCGGGCAGGTCCACCACCTTTCCAAGGTTCCATGTGATAATGTCTCCGCAAAAAGGCTGTGTGGCAAATAAAGTCAATGCAAAAAGGTTGTCGACATTATCACAGTGTACCTACGGGGGGGAACTCTCGCAAACGCCCTTTTTAAAATGTTTTTTTTTCCCCAAGGCGAGCAGTGGACAGCCCCGCTCCCCTCACAAATGGTCACCATACGTTATCACTACATATTATCCCCACCAAAAATATCACCATATATATTGTTGTCTGGAACGGCCATAGGCGATATTTTGGGGGGGGGATAATTTGTGGGGTTTTTGGGAGCAGGGGTTGCGGGGTGTCACCCGCTCCTTTAAAAATAATGTGGGGGAGACCGCCAGGGGGTGCGGAGCATGCTGGACGTGTGAGACCAGCGCTGCTCCGCCACCGCAGCCCAATGAATCGAGCGCTCCTCCAAAAGCGGATACAGCCTGGACCCGATTTGAGGCCCCGCTCGCTGAGCAACAGAGAGGACACCTTCTCGGACAGCGTGCAGCGGAGCCCCTGGGGGCGGAACGCCTCACGGTGCCCCAGGCCTCAGCCAGACCCGCCGCGGAGACCGGAGCCGCCGGTCGCCGCCCCTGCATCCACGGTCTGGGACCGGAGCCTTGGGGGCTCCCCCCCGCCCATAACACCGAGAGGAGGACGCCGGAGCATGCCCCCCACTGTGCGCAGACTCCGCGCGGGCCCTGGAGCTCTGCCCCAGTGGTGTGTGGACGTCACGCGGGGCCGGGGGCAAGTGGGGCATCCTGGTGAGAACCCCCACCACCAAGAACCGCTCCAGTGCGGGGCCTCCAGACGGTCCCCGGGAAATCACCACCAGCAGCAAATCAGGACACCGGGAGCATCCCGACCCATCCCCCGCGCATGGAGGCCTACACGAAAAGAAGTCTCCAGTGAAGGAGCCCAAGCCCACAACAGACATGTGGCAGCCCCCGGCGGCCTGAAGAAGGTGAGAAGCGCAGGGGGGAGAACTGATACCTGAGACTCGGCGGGCTGTGTTTGGCCCCCCCACCCCCCCTTCAGTGTCCACTGAGCACGGGCCAGTACAATCCACTCCACAAAAGCTGGCCCGGCCTCCCCCCCCCCCCCTGGAGGACAGAGGCCCTCTGGAACATTTCAGCCGTGACGCATCCAGGGAAGCAGACCCCAATTGCAAACTCTGCTCCCCTCGAGAGGACCTGAGCCATCTCCGAGGTCCCCCCCACATGCGAGCTTGCCACCGCGGAAGCAGGGAGGGCCCAAGACGACCAAAGGGAACATTAAGGCATTAAGGCAGGGTGAGGGGCGCCCCCGCCCTCACCCATACTCCAAAGTGCACCCAGAGATCGGAGTCCTGGATACGACCCAGCCTACGTGCACAATCCACTCCCTCCAACGCTTCCGCCGGTCCTACGCACCCCTCGGAGAAGCAGACACAGACACCATGCCTTCAAGTGCCGACCCCCCCCCCCTGCAGTGCTAATGAAGGACGACCTCAAGGACATACTCCTGGAGATAAAGGCGATCCGAAAGGACATACAAGCCTCAATAGT